>NC_091209.1:16771002-16928502 GCF_040958095.1 Procambarus clarkii
TGTGTGTTTGCTTGAAGGATAAAGACATAAAAGAATTTGTACACTCAAATCAAAGGAGCATTACAACCAGCCCACCCAACCACTCTTGACTGGTTGGTGCAGCAACCTCATTTATTGCAAGTCTACGTTCGATCCCCGACAGTCCATGTAATTGGCCAACATTCCTTCCCATCGTTCTACCCCAGATCCTTGCCCTATTATCCCCTCCAAGTGCGACATAGTCGAACTGCCCTAATTGCATTCTCCTGATTGCAGGCGATGAGTCACAATAACGTGGCTGAAGAATGTTTACCAGACCACACACAAGAAGGTGAAGGGACGACGACGTTTCGGTCCGTCCTGGACCATTCTCAAGTCGATTGTGTCAAGTCATTCTCACAATCGACTTGAGAATGGTCCAGGACGGACCGAAACGTTGTCGTCCCTTCACCTTCTAGTGTGTGGTCTGGTTAACATTCTCCTGATTATTTCATCAGTGACACAACGAGTCCGTAGGGCTTATAATACATGGATCCACTGTCCAGTAAACACCCTCAAAACCTTTGAAATCACAAGCACATTCACTGAGAAAACTGTCAACTTTATACGTGCAGACTCGGCACTGCCAGCACCGTGGCACTCATTGCCACCAGACTTTAAGATTGTGGCTCTTTCAAGGAATAAAGAATCGCCCTAACCCACATCCGATGAAATATCTATGTCCAATAAAGTCACGAGTGCTGTCGGGTATTAGGGTTCAAAGTCTGACGGCTTCCCAATACTTTTGTACAGTCAGTGGCTGAGTGGTTATAGTATTGGACATGCCAAGGGATATGGAGGCCTTGGCTGACCGGATTCGAATCCTTCAGGGCTTTAAGAGTTTTCTGATGCATGTTGTGTTGGGCACAATTCAATCACACACACATATGCTCTAATATATATATATATATATATATATATATATATATATATATATATATATATACACACACACACACACATACATATACACACACACATACATATACACTGGCTGGCTGTCCCTGACAAATGGTAAACACATCAAGATATAAACTTCCGCCAAGTCGAACAGGAATGACACTGCAGTTAAAACTGCAAACAAGGCATGTAAACATCAATAACAATCTCTCTCTCTCTCTCTCTCTCTCTCTCTCTCTCTCTCTCTCTCTCTCTCTCTCTCTCCCCACTATGTGATACACAAGTGACGAAACACACCTTGACGAGACCTATGAAGCAGCTACTCACCTGAGGAACGAGCACACACTCACAGGCCGGGTAAGCTTCCAGAGTGGCTCTCATAGCGTCCAGTTATGTATATATAGACGCATACTGCCCCGGAGAAGGGCGGGCGGCGGCACCTCTGAGGTCTGGCACCCCACCACTTCACTCTCACCTTCTGCACCTGCGTCGCTCACCTATTACTTGTCCTTCACCTCGATTGACCACTGGTGACTAGTCTTTCTACACCTGCATAGATCACTGGTTACTAGTCTTTCTACACCTGGAGCGATCACTAATTACTCGATCTATGACAATGCTTGAATGTTACAATCCATCGATTTAGACATTGTTGATGTTAGAAGACCATATGTGAACGTGGAGCCAGGTAGCTACACTAGCTTATGGGAATTATGTGAGGTGAGCCGCTTGTTATTCTTCCTTCATCTGATGACCAAATAAGTAAGATAACACAGTATAACTTACTACATGTTTGCCAAACATTCAAGGACATTACCCAGGTACCGACGCCCTTAACTGGTTCCTTGGAGAAGGTAGATGCGTGAAAATTGTTGATAAAGTAAATTGTCGTTTTGGTGGTATTTTATTAATTTTTTTAAAATGCTTTGGCCTTAATTTATTATAAGAAATTTTATAGATACAGAGGAAAATTTTTGATGAGGCAAGATGTGTGAAAGGAGTTACGTGTTTCTTAGTAACAATTTAGTGAATGGCAGCGCGATATTGAACTGCTATTGATTCTGTTCATGTAGTGTAGTTGTGTGTGTGTGTGTGTGTGGTGACTGTTCTTGTAGTGTAGTTGTGTGTGTGTGTGGTGACTGTTCTTGTAGTGTAGTTGTGTGTGTGTGTGTGGTGACTGTTCTTGTAGTGTAGTTGTGTGTGTGTGTGTGGTGACTGTTCTTGTAGTGTAGTTGTGTGTGTGTGTGGTGACTGTTCTTGTAGTGTAGTTGTGTGTGTGTGGTGACTGTTCTTGTAGTGTAGTTGTGTGGTGACTGTTCTTGTAGTGTAGTTGTGTGTGTGTGTGTGGTGACTGTTCTTGTAGTGTAGTTGTGTGTGTGTGTGTGTGTGTGGTGACTGTTCTTGTAGTGTAGTTGTGTGTGTGTGTGGTGACTGTTCTTGTAGTGTAGTTGTGTGTGTGTGTGTGGTGACTGTTCTTGTAGTGTAGTTGTGTGTGTGTGTGTGTGTGGTGACTGTTCTTGTAGTGTAGTTGTGTGTGTGTGTGTGTGGTGACTGTTCTTGTAGTGTAGTTGTGTGTGTGTGTGGTGACTGTTCTTGTAGTGTAGTTGTGTGTGTGTGTGGTGACTGTTCTTGTAGTGTAGTTGTGTGTGTGTGTGTGGTGACTGTTCTTGTAGTGTAGTTGTGTGTGTGTGTGTGGTGACTGTTCTTGTAGTGTAGTTGTGTGTGGTGACTGTTCCTGTAGTGTAGTTGTGTGTGGTGACTGTTCTTGTAGTGTAGTTGTGTGTGTGTGTAGTGACTGTTCTTGTAGTGTAGTTGTGTGTGTGTGTGTGGTGACTGTTCTTGTAGTGTAGTTGTGTGTGTGGTGACTGTTCTTGTAGTGTAGTTGTGTGTGTGGTGTGGTGACTGTTCTTGTAGTGTAGTGTTGTGTGTGTGTGTGTGACTGTTCTTGTAGTGTAGTTGTGTGTGTGTGGTGGTGACTGTTTCTTGTAGTGTAGTTGTGTGTGTGTGTGTGTGACTGTTCTTGTAGTGTAGTTTGTGTGTGTGGTGACTGTTCTTGTAGTGTAGTTGTGTGTGTGTGTGGTGACTGTTCTTGTAGTGTAGTTGTGTGTGTGTGTGTGTGACTGTTCTTGTAGTGTAGTTGTGTTGTGTGTGTGGTGACTGTTCTTGTAGTGTAGTTGTGTGTGTGTGGTGACTGTTCTTGTAGTGTAGTTGTGTGTGTGTGGTGACTGTTCTTGTAGTGTAGTTGTGTGGTGTGTGTGGTGACTGTTCTTGTAGTGTAGTTGTGTGTGTTGTGTGTGTGGTGACTGTTCTTGTAGTGTAGTGTGTGTGTGTGTGTGTGGTGACTGTTCTTGTAGTGTAGTTGTGTGTGTGTGTGGTGACTGTTCTTGTAGTGTAGTTGTGTGTGTGTGGTGACTGTTCTTGTAGTGTAGTTGTGTGTGTGTGTGTGGTGACTGTTCTTGTAGTGTAGTTGTGTGTGTGTGTGGTGACTGTTCTTGTAGTGTAGTTGTGTGTGTGTGTGTGTGTGTGGTGACTGTTCTTGTAGTGTAGTTGTGTGTGTGTGGTGACTGTTCTTGTAGTGTAATTGTGTGTGTAGTGACTGTTCTTGTAGTGTAGTTGTGTGTGTGTGTGGTGACTGTTCTTGTAGTGTAGTTGTGTGTGTGTGTGTGGTGACTGTTCTTGTAGTGTAGTTGTGTGTGTGTGTGTGGTGACTGTTCTTGTAGTGTAGTTGTGTGTGTGTGGTGACTGTTCTTGTAGTGTAGTTGTGTGTGTGTGGTGACTGTTCTTGTAGTGTAGTTGTGTGTGTGTGGTGACTGTTCTTGTAGTGTAGTTGTGTGTGGTGACTGTTCTTGTAGTGTAGTTGTGTGTGGTGACTGTTCTTGTAGTGTAGTTGTGTGTGTGGTGACTGTTCTTGTAGTGTAGTTGTGTGTGGTGACTGTTCTTGTAGTGTAGTTGTGTGTGGTGACTGTTCTTGTAGTGTAGTTGTGTGTGTAGTGACTGTTCTTGTAGTGTAGTTGTGTGTGGTGACTGTTCTTGTAGTGTAGTTGTGTGTGTGTGTGTGGTGACTGTTCTTGTAGTGTAGTTGTGTGTGTGTGTGTGGTGACTGTTCTTGTAGTGTAGTTGTGTGTGTGTGTGTGGTGACTGTTCTTGTAGTGTAGTTGTGTGTGTGTGTGGTGACTGTTCTTGTAGTGTAGTTGTGTGTGTGTGGTGACTGTTCTTGTAGTGTAGTTGTGTGTGTGTGTGGTGACTGTTCTTGTAGTGTAGTTGTGTGTGTGTGTGTGGTGACTGTTCTTGTAGTGTAGTTGTGTGTGTGTGTGGTGACTGTTCTTGTAGTGTAGTTGTGTGTGTGTGTGTGGTGACTGTTCTTGTAGTGTAGTTGTGTGTGTGTGTGTGGTGACTGTTCTTGTAGTGTAGTTGTGTGTGTGGTGACTGTTCTTGTAGTGTAGTTGTGTGTGTGTGTGTGGTGACTGTTCTTGTAGTGTAGTTGTGTGTGTGTGTGGTGACTGTTCTTGTAGTGTAGTTGTGTGTGTGTGTGTGGTGACTGTTCTTGTAGTGTAGTTGTGTGTGTGTGGTGACTGTTCTTTTAGTGTAGTTGTGTGTGTGTGGTGACTGTTCTTGTAGTGTAGTTGTGTGTGTGTGTGTGTGGTGACTGTTCTTGTAGTGTAGTTGTGTGTGTAGTGACTGTTCTTGTAGTGTAGTTGTGTGTGTGTGTGGTGACTGTTCTTGTAGTGTAGTTGTGTGTGTGTGTGTGTGGTGACTGTTCTTGTAGTGTAGTTGTGTGTGTGTGTGGTGACTGTTCTTGTAGTGTAGTTGTGTGTGTGTGTGGTGACTGTTCTTGTAGTGTAGTTGTGTGTGTGTGTGTGGTGACTGTTCTTGTAGTGTAGTTGTGTGTGTGTGTGTGGTGACTGTTCTTGTAGTGTAGTTGTGTGTGTGTGTGTGTGTGGTGACTGTTCTTGTAGTGTAGTGTGTGTGTGTGTGGTGACTGTTCTTGTAGTGTAGTTGTGTGTGTGTGTGTGGTGACTGTTCTTGTAGTGTAGTTGTGTGTGTGTGTGGTGACTGTTCTTGTAGTGTAGTTGTGTGTGTGTGGTGACTGTTCTTGTAGTGTAGTTGTGTGTGTGTGTGTGGTGACTGTTCTTGTAGTGTAGTTGTGTGTGTGTGTGGTGACTGTTCTTGTAGTGTAGTTGTGTGTGTGTGTGGTGACTGTTCTTGTAGTGTAGTTGTGTGTGTGTGTGGTGACTGTTCTTGTAGTGTAGTTGTGTGTGTGTGTGTGGTGACTGTTCTTGTAGTGTAGTTGTGTGTGTGTGGTGACTATTCTTGTAGTGTAGTTGTGTGTGTGTGTGTGGTGACTGTTCTTGTAGTGTAGTTGTGTGTGTGTGTGTGGTGACTGTTCTTGTAGTGTAGTTGTGTGTGTGTGTGTGGTGACTGTTCTTGTAGTGTAGTTGTGTGTGTGTGTGGTGACTGTTCTTGTAGTGTAGTTGTGTGTGTGTGTGGTGACTGTTCTTGTAGTGTAGTTGTGTGTGTGTGTGGTGACTGCTCTTGTAGTGTAGTTGTGTGTGTGTGTGGTGACTGTTCTTGTAGTGTAGTTGTGTGTGGTGACTGTTCTTGTAGTGTAGTTGTGTGTGGTGACTGTTCTTGTAGTGTAGTTGTGTGTGGTGACTGTTCTTGTAGTGTAGTTGTGTGTGTGTGTGGTGACTGTTCTTGTAGTGTAGTTGTGTGTGGTGACTGTTCTTGTAGTGTAGTTGTGTGTGTGTGTGGTGACTGTTCTTGTAGTGTAGTTGTGTGTGGTGACTGTTCTTGTAGTGTAGTTGTGTGTGGTGACTGTTCTTGTAGTGTAGTTGTGTGTGTGTGTGGTGACTGTTCTTGTAGTGTAGTTGTGTGTGGTGACTGTTCTTGTAGTGTAGTTGTGTGTGGTGACTGTTCTTGTAGTGTAGTTGTGTGTGTGTGTGGTGACTGTTCTTGTAGTGTAGTTGTGTGTGGTGACTGTTCTTGTAGTGTAGTTGTGTGTGTGGTGACTGTTCGTGTAGTGTAGTTGTGTGTGTGTGTGGTGACTGTTCTTGTAGTGTAGTTGTGTGTGGTGACTGTTCTTGTAGTGTAGTTGTGTGTGTGTGGTGACTGTTCTTGGACTGTTGTGTACGTATCAGACCTGTACACAGTGCTACTTAAGAAGCTCCTGGAGCTAGCCGGCACACCTCTCCTCGGAGCTTCTGAAGACGGTCGCTAATACATCATACCTAATTGTGGATACGTCTCTGGGTGCAGGAAAGCTGCCTGGCGATCGTTGTTATCACAGGGACCCAACCTTCGCCTATTTTAAATAGTAAAGTATAGTAATAATTCTCGCCTGTTTTAAGTACTAAAGTATAGTTCTGGCCTTGTTTTAAGTATTAAAGTATAGTTCCCGCCTGTTTTAAGTATTAAAGTATAGTTCTCGCCTGTTTTAAGTATTAAAGTATAGTTATCGCCTGTTTTAAGTATTAAAGTATAGTTCTCACCTGTTTTAAGTATTAAAGTATAGTTCTCGCCTGTTTTAAATAGTAAAGTCTTCTTTCTGTTTAAAATGTGGAGTAAATTAAAGTCTGGAAAAATAATTTCTGAGAAATGAAATATTTCATGGAAAGTCTAGATTAAAAAGTGTCAAGAGTTTTCAGTGAAGAGCAACATGGAAGACTTTTTCTAAACGAGCAAATAATATTGATCTTAATATTTTTATATTTTTTCATATACAGTATCTTTGCAAATTTAAAAATTTCTGTCAACTGGTTGAATTGAAGGGAAGGAAATATTCCTTGAAACTCCTTCAGTATTTCTTATGATACTACTATTAAAACTTAATAATATTCGTCAGATTCCATTGTATTCTCAAGGAAGATATTCACCGAGGGGGGGGGGGGGTTGGAATGCGTCTTGGATACTCTAACAGCATCACTGCTGTAGGGCAGAAACTTGCGGGTGTCTCTTCTGGGGCGAGAGTCAAACTACGGGCTCACCATAGCCCGTGCTACTTAGAACTTTTTTGTTCCAAGTAGCGAATCTTTAACAACAACAGTGAGAGTCAAGACCTTACACAAGTGTAAGATGATTCTTGTTTCTCAACCTTAACGGAGTTTGCTTGTTTTTTGTGTCGGGGGTGAGGGGGGGGGGGAGATTTCTTATCTATGGACTTCTTTGTGAGAAGGGATTTATCTCCATTGCCTATAGTTAGCTATTTCCGGGGGATTTCTTGTGCTTGCCTTTAGGTTTGCTGTAAGGAGAAAATGACCTGTGATTTCTTATGTTTTGCTACGTGTGAGTGGGGTCGACTTGTGGTTGTTTAGTGTGTGCTCTTCACCGATTCGGTCTAGTCTTCCAATTATGTTAATTTGCTTTAGTGACTGGACAAGATGATAGAGTTATCAGGCAGAAGACACAAGTAACTCTGCTGAGAGGAGCAGTGAAGACAGCACCCATGCGAGACAAAATTTCTTTGACATTTTTTGACAGTTTGACATTTCTCGAGAAATGTCAAACCAACGTAAAGATAAGCATTAAACCAACGTAAAGATAAGCGTTAAATCAACGTAAGATTAACGTGATCAGCGTTTAAGACCTACCATTAATGTATAATGACTTACTGTAAATATATAGCTCTTGAAATAGCACTTTTTCTGTAACTAGCTGACATTGTAACTATAAGGTGTGAAGGATAGATGAAATTGTTTATGTAATCTAAGATGAGGTCTGATAAAGACCTTTTGTGCCCTCTGTAATGCTTTTTGCGCTACCGCTCACAGGATGAGTATGGGGTGCACAATAAACTAGCCGCCTCTTTCGGTAACAATCAAAATCAGCGTTGATTCAATGATATATTTAGCGTCGTTTACCCAGCTTTATCCGAGGTACCGTTGAGGTTTCCAATAGAATCCAGGCACAGTCGTTCCGTGGCCTGTGAGCGGACTCCACAATGGGGAGCCAACCACCTGCATCTGGGGCTCCTCCCGCCGCCAGCACGCACCTCGCAGTTACCCCGTTCCTTTTCTTTGGTGATTTGTTCTTCACCGTGTCGGCCCCGGTCGACCCGCCGGTCGTATCGACTCTTTTCTCGCTTCGACCAGATGCTCAAGTCGACCCTCTTCTCGCTTCGACTCTCTTTTCACTTCGACTCTCTTCTCGCTTCGACTCTCTTCTCGCTTCGACTCTCTTTTCGCTTCGACTCTCTTCTCGCTTCGACTCTCTTCTCGCTTCGACTCTCTTCTCGCTTCGACTCTCTTCTCGCTTCGACCGGATGCTCAAGTCGACCCGGGGGCACCAAAAGCTTGCACTGTGGGGGCCGGGACACTTATGTGTCTTCATCTTTAAGCGGGAATGTTTCTTGTCTGTCCAAGAATGGCGGCCGGATGCTTAAGGCGAACGTCTTGGAACTTTGCATTGTAATTTGGGATTGTTTGAGGATTGTCTATCCCATCTACTCATATATCTATCCATCTTCTCCCCCTTGATCTCCTCGTCTATATTCCCTTGGTTCCCCCCCTCCCTCTGTCACTCCCCTCGTTCTCCCTTCCCCTCCCCATTTCCCCCCTTTCTTTGCTTTCCACCCCCGCCTGCTTCCCCCTCACCTTTGTTGTTCCCTCCCCTATCCCCTCCCCACTCGCCCTTCTCAGAAAATGCATGGGTAGCCCCCCACTACCTTCGTCACCCCCTCTACGTCCTCCCCCCCTTCCCTTCTTCCAGCCTCCCCTTCACACCCACTCTTGCTCCTCCCCTTTATCATCTCTCTCTCTCTCTCTCTCTCTCTCTCTCTCTCTCTCTCTCTCTCTCTCTCTCTCTCTCTCTCTCTCCCACAATATTTCTAATTACATAATAAGAGCAAGTGTAGCCGTTTCATTATAATATTAAATGCTTCTCTTTCTATTCCCTTTTTTTACTGCCTGCTTCTATTCCCCTCTTTTTACTGCCTGCTTCTATTCCCCTTTTTTTACTGCCTGCTTCTATTCCCCTCTTTTTACTGCCTGCTTCTATTCCCCTTTTTTTACTGCCTGCTTCTATTCCCCTCTTTTTACTGCCTGCTTCTATTCCCCTCTTTTGCTGCCTGCTTCTATTCCTTGCATTTTTCCCTCCTAGACTTTACTGACCTTCTCTCTTACGTGTCTTTACTTTTTGACATAACTCAAAAATTCAAATTCAAATGTTTATACAGGTAAAGTACATACATGCAAGGTGTGATACAAACATTGATGGATTTATAGATAGAGCTAGTACATACAATGTCTAAAGCCACTATTACGCAAAGCGTTTCGAGCCCTCACAGTTAAGCAAGCTTCTCTTGACAGGCACAATGTTCTAATTCCCCAAGTGTCGTTCTGTTCCCAGTTATGCTACTCTGTGTCCGCTGCGGCCGTGTTGATAATTTATATTTATCAGGAAACAATATAGGTCAAAGGACTGAACCCTGCGGGACTCCACTAGTGACGCCTCGGTGATCTGAGGCCTCACCCCCTCTCTGTGACTCGCTGTCTTCTGTTGCTTAGGTACTCCCTTATACAGCGGAGTACCTTCCCTTTCACTCCTGCCTACATCTCTAGCTTATGCACTAGTCTCTTATGGGGTACTGTGTCAAAGGCTTCTTGGCACACACAACGTGTGTACTCACCTAGTTGTACTCACCTAGTTGTGTGTGTGTGTGTGTGTGTGTGTACTCACCTAATTGTGCTTGCGGGGGTTGAGCTTTGGCTCTTTGGTCGCGCCTCTCAACTGTCAATGTGTGTGTGTGTGTGTGAGGTCACATTCCATGTAAAGTCACTAAAGGTAAAAAAAAAGCAAATTAAAGGAAGGTAGGATATTTATTTTTGGCAACTGTGCACATCATAGCAAGAGCCTCTCGCCTGACATGGCAACAGTGAGACTGTGTTAAGGCAACGATGAGTTAACAATGATTGGTTGTTGGTATCTCTGTGGTAGCGTCACCGTGTCACAAGTAACGGTGACCTCACCAATATGGTGAGGCGACGGTGACTGACCTAGTGGTAAACCTGGGCATGATGAGGTGACAGTGGCTGTCATAGTGATTCATCAGGGCGTGATGGGGGGGGGGTGACGGTGACCTCCATAAACTCTACTTCCCCACCGTGAGTGCCCCGGAGGCCGTGTTGATGGGGCAGAGTATATAAGGCATGCACAGCCTGTAGTCGGCGGCCGTCGCCGTCCCAACGGGAACCGGGATCGGTTTCGGCAAGTTGGCCATGGCATTCATGGACATCATTATAAATGGGTACGCGCCGGACCTGCCGCAGGCGGCGGCGACGACCAGGAGGCATAACAGGAGGGCGGGGCAGGGCCTCGTCATGGCGGTGGTGGGGGAAGTGGTGGTGTAAGTTGAGGGCGTCTGTTTGGGGAGAGATAAGGACAATGGTCTTGAAGAAATGGGTGTATTTTAGTGGTGGTGCATCTATAATTCTCTCTCTCTAGCTCTCTCTCTCTATAGTTTTTTTTTTTCTCTCTCTCTCTCTCTCTCTCTCTCTCTCTCTCTCTCTCTCTCTCTCTCTCTCTCTCTCTCTCTCTCTCTCTCTCTCTCTCTCTCTCTCTCTCTCTCTCTTTCTCTTTCTCTTTCTATTTCTCTTTCTCTCTCTCTCTCTCTCTCTCTCTCTCTCTCTCTCTCTCTCTCTCTCTCTCTTTCTCTTTCTCTTTCTCTTTCTCTTTCTCTCTCTCTCTCTCTCTCTCTCTCTCTCTCTCTCTCTCTCTCTCTCTCTCTCCCTATAGAGCTCTCTCTATAGCTCTCTCTCTAGCTCTCCAGCTCTCTCTATCTCTCTATAGCTCTCTCTCTCTCGCTCTCGCCATATAGAGCTCTCTCTCTAGCTCTCCAGCTCTCTCTATCTCTCTCTCTATAGCTCTCTCTATCTCTCTCTCTATAGCTCTCTCTATCTCTCTATAGCTCTCTCTCTCTCTATAGCTCTCTCTATCTCTCTCTCTATAGCTCTCTCTCTCTCTCTATAGCTCTCTCTATAGCTCTCTCTATCTCTCTCTCTGTTTAGCACCCAAGAAACACGAAGACCAACATAACACACTCAAGGATGATAATAAGCTTCAATCAAAACGTTACAACACTTGACCACAATAACATGACTGAGTGTGTTGGACAGTATACAGCATGTATACAGCATACAGAGCCCGCAACACACAGACAACACATCATACAACGAACTCTGTAATGTCAGCACATGTCAGCCACTCTACAGCGTCACATCCGCTGATAACGTCAGGAATAATGATATGTTACATCTTGTATAGGAGACACAGCTAGTGCATACGCTAGTGAGGCAAGCTAGCTATATGGTTTAGAAATGTGTTGGTTGGCTCATAGAACAGGTTGCCGTGTGGCATAAGAGACGGGGCATTACTGGACTGTTTCACGCGTAGGCTAGTCATAATGTAATGAAGGAATTTGTGTGGATTTAGATGGTAGCAGTCTCGTATGGGGCCAACATTAGCAGCCTCGTATGGGGCTTCTGTGGTATATATATATTTTTTCTTATATACCTTGTGAGACATCAGACAAATCACTTTATAAAGCACTTATAAAGGCACTTTATAAAGTAGCAGACCTTGTCTACTCGGGCAGAAGACACCTTGTATAACCGCAGACACACACACCTGGTATAACCGCAGACACACACACCTGGTATAACCGCAGACACACACACCTGGTATAACCGTAGCGAGACAGGAACCACACATACACACCTGGCGAGGGAACACACCTGGCGAGAGAGGGCAGGCCGAGCTGCCTTATATATGGTCCAGCTTGTTCCACCTCAGACCAGCAGAGGGAGGCGTCTCCAGCCTACCCAGCCGCCTCCAACACTCTCTCCAACACGTGTGTACACCCCCAACACTTCCCTATTGTCTTACACATGTGTTTAATGCATGGTTGTAATGATAGCTGGCGGGTTATTTCTGTTCTCTTGAAGTGTTTGCTGTGAGTGGAAGCCAATCACGCTCAGAGATTATGATTGGTGCGATGCTGGATGAATGATTGGTGCGAGGCTGGATTAGTGGGGCGTATAGTGGGAAGGGGCTCTGTGTATGAGGCATATTCCAAGTCCCTGAAATCGTTCTGAGCACAACATGAAGCCTGCGTCGCTGGTTCAAGAAGCTGGCCGTCTGTGCTTCTCCCAGGTTAAATCTCACGGCTTTCTTGTGAACCCTTGGCGCCTTCTCCGTCTCCTAAGACGTCTTTGCATGAAACATGAACAGAAGCAACTGTTATAGTTGACCAGACCACACACTAGCTCGGCCTCTTCACTAGGAGGCACAGGTGGAAACTGAGTGCTCAAATGAGCCATAGAGATATTAGAAAGAACTTTTTTAGTGTCAGAGTGGTTGACAAATGGAATGCATTAGGAAGTGATGTGGTGGAGGCTGACTCCATACACAGTTTCAAGTGTAGATATGATAGAGCCCGATAGGCTCAGGAACCTGTACACCAGTTGATTGACAGTTGAGAGGCGGGACCAAAGAGCCAGAGCTCAACCCCCGCAAGCACAACTAGGTGAGTACTAGAAGGTGAAGGGACGACGACGTTTCGGTCCGTCCTGAACCATTCTCAAGTCGATCAGCAACTGTTATAAGATTGAACATGTGCTGTATGTGTGTGTTATATGTTGAACATGTGCTGTATGTGTGTGTTATATGTTGAACATGTGTTGTATGTGTGTGTTATATGTTGAACATGTGCTGTATGTGTGTGTTATATGTTGAACATGTGCTGTATGTGTGTGTTATATGTTGAACATGTGCTGTATGTGTGTGTTATATGTTGAACATGTGCTGTATGTGTGTGTTATATGTTGAACATGTGCTGTATGTATGTGTTATATGTTGAACATGTGCTGTATGTGTGTGTTATATGTTGAACATGTGCTGTATGTGTGTGTTATATGTTGAACATGTGCTGTATGTGTGTGTTATATGTTGAACATGTGCTGTATGTGTGTGTTATATGTTGAACATGTGCTGTATGTGTGTGTTATATGTTGAACATGTGCTGTGTGTATGTAGCTTTCAGTTCGTTGCCTCATGACCCTACCAAAACATCGTTTTGAGGTGACTTACACATGCGCTTAATGTAAGTTGGCACATTAAGTAAGCACATTACAAGTGCTTACTTGTATACAAGCACTTATATAAGTATTAAACACTAATACAAGTGCTTAATAAGTTTGGAGGTGACTTAAGACGTAAGAATTTGAGATGATTTAATTATCATTAGCTCGTTTGAGGTCGGCGTACTACTTGGCTGGCAGTTAACAAAGTGATTGGTGGTTGTTATTATATCCTTAATGAAATTCAGTTAAACAATTTACCTTCTTCTACTTGCTAGTACGAGACTGGCCTTGGACTTGCTAGGTACAAGACTGGCCTTGGACTTGCTAGGTACGAGACTCATCTTGGACTTGCTAGGTACGAGACTTGCCTTGGACTTGCTAGGTACGAGACTCATCTTGGACTTGCTAGGTACGAGACTTGCTGCTTGGACTTGCTAGGTACAAGACTTGCCTTGGACTTGCTAGTACGAGACTTGTCTTGGACTTGCTAGGTACAAGACTGGCCTTGGACTTGCTAGTACGAGACTTGTCTTGGACTTGCTAGGTACAAGACTGGCCTTGGACTTGCTAGGTACGAGACTCATCTTGGACTTGCTAGGTACGAGACTTGCTGCTTGGACTTGCTAGGTACGAGACTTGCTGCTTGGACTTGCTAGGTACGAGACTTGCTGCTTGGACTTGCTAAGTACGAGACTTGCTGCTTGGACTTGCTAGGTACGAGACATGCTGCTTGGACTTGCTAGGTACGAGACTCATCTTGGACTTGCTAGGTACGAGACTCATCTTGGACTTGCTAGGTACGAGACTCATCTTGGACTTGCTAGGTACGAGACTCATCTTGGACTTGCTAGGTACGAGACTCATCTTGGACTTGCTAGGTACGAGACTCACCTTGGACTTGCTAGGTACGAGACTCACCTTGGACTTGCTAGGTACGAGACTCATCTTGGACTTGCTAGGTACGAGACTCACCTTGCACTTGCTAGGTACGAGACTCATCTTGGACTTGCTAGGTACGAGACTCACCTTGGACTTGCTAGGTACGAGACTCACCTTGGACTTGCTAGGTACGAGACTCACCTTGGACTTGCTAGGTACGAGACTCGCCTTGGACTTGCTAGGTACGAGACTCACCTTGGACTTGCTAGGTACGAGACTCACCTTGGACTTGCTAGGTACGAGACTCACCTTGGACTTGCTAGGTACGAGACTTGCCTTGGACTTGCTAGGTACGAGACTTGCCTTGGACTTGCTAGATACGAGACTTGCGTTGGGCTTGCTAGGTACGAGACTTGCCTTGGACTTGCTAGGTACGAGACTCACCTTGGACTTGCTAGGTACGAGACTCATCTTGGACTTGCTAGGTACGAGACTCACCTTGGACTTGCTAGGTACGAGACTTGCCTTGGACTTGCTAGGTACGAGACTCATCTTGGACTTGCTAGGTACGAGACTTGCCTTGGACTTGCTAGGTACGAGACTAATCTCACGTCTGTAGGCTACTGGACTAAATCTTGTCCATGCAGGATTCGATCCTTAACTTGGGAATGGGGTCGAACACGTGAGAGCGTGCGTCCTCTGAGTGGGGGCAAGATACCACCTTTGCGTGACTCGGTGACGCAATTCAGCCGTTACAGGGGCGTGTCACAGTGATGTGAGGGGGGGGGGAGAAGATAATCCCAGACACGTGACAGCCTGTCTTCAGAATCACCAGCAAACAAGGGGACGACGTTTTGGCTTCCTCCTGGGGCTCCTTATCATGTGGTGAAGACGTTTCGGTCCGTCCTGGACTCATTTATAAAGTGGTGAAGACGTTTCGGTCCATCCTGGACTCATTTATCAAGTGGTAAGGACGTTTCTGCCCGTCCTGGACTCTTTTCGGTCCGCCTTGGACCCTGACCGAATCATGGCAAGAGCTACGCCATGCCAAGGACGGAGCTAAACATGTTCAATTATATTTCATGCGTGTGTGTGTTGGGTTGTAAGATCCATTACTGTATGGTGAGCGGGAAGGTTTCCTGTGATTGTCGTCATTGGTGGGAGAGCTTGGTGTCCTGATCGTCGTCATTGGTGGGAGAGTTTGGTGTCCTGATCGTCGTCATTGGTGGGAGAGTTTGGTGTCCTGATCGTCGTCATTGGTGGGAGAGTTTGGTGTCCTGATCGTCGTCATTGGTGGGAGAGTTTGGTGTCCTGATCGTCCCATTGGTGGGAGAGTTTGGTGCTCTGATCGTCCCATTGGTGGGAGAGTTTGGTGCTCTAATCGTCCCATTGGTGGGAGAGTTTGGTGCTCTGATCGTCCCATTGGTGGGAGAGTTTGGTGTCCTGATCGTCGTCATTGGTGGGAGACTTTGGTGCCCTGATCGTCGTCATTGGTGGGAGAGTTTGGTGCTCTGATCGTCGTCATTGGAGGGAGAGCTTGGTGCTCTGATCGTCGTCATTGGAGGGAGAGCTTGGTGCTCTGATCGTCCCATTGGTGGGAGAGTTTGGTGTCCTGATCGTCGTCATTGGTGGGAGACTTTGGTGCCCTGATCGTCGTCATTGGTGGGAGAGTTTGGTGCCCTGATCGTCGTCATTGGTGGGAGAGTTTGGTGCTCTGATCGTCGTCATTGGTGGGAGAGCTTGGTGCTCTGATCGTCGTCATTGGTGGGAGAGTTTGGTGTCCTGATCGTCGTCATTGGTGGGAGAGCTTGGTGCCCTGATCGTCGTCATTGGTGGGAGAGTTTGGTGTCCTGATCGTCGTCATTGGTGGGAGAGTTTGGTGTCCTGATCGTCGTCATTGGAGGGAGAGCTTGGTGCTCTGATCGTCGTCATTGGAGGGAGAGCTTGGTGCTCTGATCGTCGTCATTGGTGGGAGAGTTTGGTGTCCTGATCGTCGTCATTGGTGGGAGAGCTTGGTCCCCTGATCGTCGTCATTGGTGGGAGAGTTTGGTGTCCTGATCGTCGTCATTGGTGGGAGAGTTTGGTGTCCTGATCGTCCCATTGGTGGGAGAGTTTGGTGTCCTGATCGTCGTCATTGGAGGGAGAGCTTGGTGCACTGATCGTCCCATTGGTGGGAGAGTTTGGTGTCCTGATCGTCGTCATTGGAGGGAGAGCTTGGTGCACTGATCGTCCCATTGGTGGGAGAGTTTGGTGCTCTGATCGTCGTCATTGGAGGGAGAGCTTGGTGCACTGATCGTCCCATTGGTGGGAGAGTTTGGTGTCCTGATCGTCGTGATTGGAGGGAGAGCTTGGTGCACTGATCTCCTCACGCCACAGCATCTCTTATCTCCCCATCTCTTGGGGAGGAGACAGAGGGATATACACGACTCGAGGAATCGTCAAGGTTTTATGGAACTGCTTACGAAACCGGTACATCTTTCCTCAGCCATAGCGCTTTTTATTAATCAGTTTATGAGCTGTCAAACAGTACCTACGAGGTTGTCTGTAACAATAAGTTACAGTTCTAATGGTTTACAGAACTGTAATATGCTAGTTCATGAGCCTTATTCGCGGGGTCAGTGTTTCTAGCAAGTTGTATTCCTCTATTCTTAATACCTAAAGGTTACATACCTAAGTTACATACCTAAATACCTAAGTTCGACTTGAGAATGGTCCAGGACGGACCGAAACGTCGTCGTCCCTTCACCTTCTAGTGTGTGGTCTGGTCAACACCTAAGGGTTAATTATCTGTATTTTTGGTCACACTTGTCTTAAAGAATTTTTTGTTTCATGTGGAACTTGTGAACTAATGTCATATTCTTTACAAGTCCTCTGATCTTATATGTCTTGCTAACTAGCAGTTATAAACACTTCTCGTTTTCTATGTTTGTTTACATCGTCTTTGAAAGGCCTTAACTCATTTGCGCACATCTTTACCAAACTTCTTTATATACAAACTTTTACATTTATCTTTTTGAAAATTGTTCCTCCTTCGGAATGTTTTGTAACTTGGATATTGAGATCGTAAACAAACTCTTCGATATAATGAATAAGTTTTTATATTTTCTGAACCACCCTGTCCTACAAGATTGGGGTGGAGATGTAAGGAAATCCAGTGGAAGAGGACTCAGAAAACGGGAGAGGACGTCACTTTTGTGAGTCGATTTCATTTCAAATTACGTCCAATTTTGGCCACAGCGCCGCGCATACCAGCGGAAAGCGACGTTATTTTTAATAGGCCGGGTTGGGATTAGAGAGCTGTCAGTACTGAGTGTGATTTGTTAGCAATATTATTACATATGTTGGGTTCATGTTATGTTGATTTTCTTTGGTTTTCCATTGCATTATATTTGTACCTTTTGTTGATATCTGAGAGTTTATATCGGGAAGCGTGGCTCTTTTGTTTTTAATAAATGGAGAAGACACGTTTTCTTCTCAAAGTTCCTTGAGAACTAATTAAAGAAACGTCTTTAAGGGTTCTCAAGATTTAAACTACAGGATGATAAAAGGTCTGTGTGAGTTGGAAAAGTTTCAGTCATGAATGCGAGTGGTTGAATATTTGTGAGAAAGCCTCGCTTGGGACAATCAAATTAAAAATCAAATCAAATATTTATTCAGGTAAAGTACATACATACAAGGTGAGATACAAACATTGATGGATTTATAGATAGAGCTAGTACATACAAAGCCTAACGCCACTATTACCCAAAGCGTTTCGGGCAGCCTTCCTTCTAATAAGCCTTCTGAAGATTTCTGAGGGTGTTCTCTGTGATGCAGGACTTAATGTCTGCAAGGAAGACTAACCTTTTGTTTCCAACTGTGTTTCCTCACACGACAGTGGTAGTGTGAAAACTGCAGACACTGTATACATTGTTTGTTGACATTTCTGTTCCAGTCGTCAGTATATAGCTGCATAGCTGCATACCGTTGCCCACCCATCAGAGGTTGATAGGCCTTAGGCTCAGCGGAAACTGCAGACACTGTATACATTGTTCACATTTATGTTGCAGTCGGCAGTAGATAGCTGCATACCGTTGCCCACCCATCAGAGGTTGATAGGCCTTAGGCTCAGCACCGCCACTGGCTAGTAACCCCATTACGGGTTACCTTGATATGGTATCTTACCTTGATATAATAATATGGTATTATGGTACCTTGATATCGTGGGTATGAACAATTTTGTTATTTGGAGGCTTAATCTAGTGTCCCACTCAGAAAATAAAATCCAATCATTTAGCCTAACGTACGCACCCAAGCAACCCAACTAACCCATCGAGTCCGATGCACAGAAAACGTAAATATTTGTAAGTCATCACTCACCCTCACTCGTCACAGATGGCATATGTAACGTCGGTTATAATAACGTAAAAAACCCGACCTATTAATTGGCAGGTGAAGGCCCCCTTCACCTGACGTGACCTAATTGGTTATCCCCCATTATATTCCCTTCATATAAGCACAGTGATTACGGGCTCGCCATAGCCCGTGCTACATGGACATTTCGTTCTGAGTAGCTAAATATAACAATAGGCACAATCAGAGAACACTGTATAAACATCAGAGGTCCGCGGTTGTTCAACGTCCTCCCAGCAAGCATAAGAAATATTGCCGGAACAACCGTGGACATTTTCAAGAGGAAACTAGATTTATTCCTCCAAGGAGTGCCGGACCAACCGGGCTGTGGTGGGTATGTGGGCCTGCGGGCCGCTCCAAGCAACATCCTGGTGGACCAAACTCTCACAAGTCAAGCCTGGCCTCGGGCCGGGCTTGGGGAGTAGAAGAACTCCCAGAACCCCATCAACCAGGTATATGTGGGCCTGCTGCGGGCCGCTCCAAGCAACAGCCTGGTGGACCAAACTCTCACAAGTCGAGCCTGGCCTCGGGCCGGGCTTGGGGAGTAGAAGAACTCCCAGAACCCCATCAACCAGGTATATGTGGGCCTGCTGCGGGCCGCTCCAAGCAACAGCCTGGTGGACCAAACTCTCACAAGTCAAGCCTGGCCTCAGGCCGGGCTTGGGGGAGTAGAAGAACTCCCAGAACCCCATCAACCAGGTATATGTGGGCCTGCTGCGGGCCGCTCCAAGCAACAGCCTGGTGGACCAAACTCTCACAAGTCAAGCCTGGCCTCGGGCCGGGCTTGGGGAGTAGAAGAACTCCCAGAACCCCATCAACCAGGTATATGTGGGCCTGCTGCGGGCCGCTCCAAGCAACAGCCTGGTGGACCAAACTCTCACAAGTCAAGCCTGGCCTCAGGCCGGGCTTGGGGGAGTAGAAGAACTCCCAGAACCCCATCAACCAGGTATATGTGGGCCTGCTGCGGGCCGCTCCAAGCAACAGCCTGGTGGACCAAACTCTCACAAGTCGAGCCTGGCCTCGGGCCGGGCTTGGTGAGTAGAAGAACTCCCAGAACCCCATCAACCAGGTATCAACCAGGTATCAAGCAGGTAATAACAACAACAACAGTACAGTGAGCAGAACATTGTGACTGCTTGGGGAGTTTTGAAGGTCAAACGCGACCATTAAACATATTTCCTTATTGTTTTGGAAAGTGTTATTATATATTTTGTCTCAGTCACAATCTTAAAGTGTTGGTGAGATTAATTGGTAATTTACTTGGTGGCGAAATGGTATCGAACTAGGACTCATATTTCGGTGTTTAACTTGATTTTGGTGTTTTATTCTTTATCAAAAGGTTTGAGGGTTGTCCTTTGGTATATCAGAGTTAAGAATGAATAAATGAAAATACGCACGCACACACACACACACACACACACACACACACACACACACACACACACACACACACACACACACACACACACACACACACACACACACACACATTTTCAACTGTAGTTTCAGTTTCAAATGTAGATATGATAGAGCCCAATAGGCTCAGTAACCTGTACACCTGTTGATTGACGGTTGAGAGGCGGGATCAAAGAGCCAAAGCTCAACCCCCGCAAGCACAAATAGGTGAGTACACACACACACACACACACACACACACACACAGGTCAGTGTGTGTGTGTGTGTCAGGGAAATGGCTACTGGAGTTTAACACCAGTAAATGTAAAGTTGTGGAAATGGGATCAGGTGACAGGAGACCAAAGTGACAGTACACAATGAAGGGGAACAGCCTACCTGTAACGATTCGAGAAAGAGACCTGGGAGTGGATGTGACACCTAATCTAACTCCTGAGGCACATATAAATAGGATAACGACAGCAGCGTACTCTACACTGGCGAAAATTAGAACTTCATTCAGAAACCTAAATGAGGAGGCTTTTAGGGCGCTTTACACTGCCTACGTGAGACCAGTCTTAGAGTATGCCGCGCCATCATGGAGCCCCCACCTGCAGAAACACATAAAGAAACTGGAGAAGGTTCAGAGGTTTGCGACGAGGCTTGTCCCAGAGTTACGAGGGATGGGATATGAAGAGCGGCTGAAGGAACTGAACCTTATGACACTAGAGAAAAGAAGGGAGAGAGGAGATATGATAGGGACATATAAAATACTCAGGGGAATTGACAAAGTGGAAATAGATGAAATGTTCACACGTAATAATAACAGAACGAGGGGACATGGGTGGAAACTGGAAACTCAGATGAGTCACAGAGATGTTAGGAAGTTTTCTTTTAGCGTGAGAGTAGTGGAAAAATGGAATGCACTTGGGGAACAGGTTGTGGAAGCAAATACTATTCATACTTTTAAAAACTAGGTATGATAGGGAAATGGGACAGGAGTCATTGCTGTAAACAACCGATAGCTGGAAAGGCGGGATCCAAGAGTCAATGCTCGATCCTGCAAGCACAAATAGGTGTGTACACACACACACACACACACACACACACACACACACACACACACACACACACACACACACACACACACACACACACACACACACACACATTTTCTTACAGTATTGGAATATGTCAAAGTTCACAAGACCACCAAAGACAAAGAATGTAACCACATTTTTACCACTCCCTGAGGACTCGAGAGGGTCTGTTGACAGCCACTTATCCAAGATCAAGCAACTTTGCTGAGAGAATAAAACACCCCCCTAGAAGGATTGAGTAGGCCACGAGAAGGGCATCTGGGGTCAAAGCTCGGTCACGCAGGGTCACTAAGAAATAAGCTGGCTGATTGTAGTGGCTTTATTTTTGGAGTTTCTGTACATCATTTTGAGTGTTTTAATAGTGTTAGAGTCGCCACTTGATGTAGCAATACTGATTCATTCATGATTCACAAATTGATGTGGTAACTGATTCATTCATGATTCGCCACTTGATGTGGTAACACTGATTCATTCATGATTCACAAATTCATGTGGTAACACTGATTCATTCACCACATACCACTTGATGTGGTAACACTGATTCATTCATGATTCACAAGTTCATGTGGTAACACTGATTCATTCATGACTCAGCACTGTATGTGGTAACACTGATTTACTCATGACTCATCACTTGATGTGGTAACACTTGATTTAATCTCTGGTGAGTCATTTATAAATTAACGGTTACCTAAGTAACGGAAATTAACGGTGACTTTTAACCAATGTGGACTTAAGTAACGGTAATCAATAGTGACTTAACTAATAGTAATCAACGGGGATTTATCGATAATCAACAGTGACTTAAGGCACTATTTATTACCGTTACTTAAGTAACTATAATCAGCTGTGACAAGTAACGGTAATAAACTGTGACAAGTAACGGTAATCAACAGCGACTTAAGTTACGGTAAATAACGGTAACAACGGTAATCAACAGTGACTCAAGTTTATCCCGGTAATAGTGAATGAATGTTGACTAGAACAATAAAATAACGGGAACATAAACAAGAGGAATACACTCAACAGTGACCCCAAATAACAGTAAACATATGCAATAAAAAAAGACAAACGAATAATTTATAAAAAAAAAAAAACGGCGAAACGGCGTCAACAGCCTCTCTCTGAAACGGGTGTGTGCGTTAACGGCATGAGCCGTTACTTTCCAGCAGCAGGAAGAGAACCGCAGATAATGGCGGGACAGAAGGAGAGGAGGCCGGCGTTAGTTAGCAACGTGGTCAGACTAGGCTTGGAGACGGCCGCCGTGTTGATGAGCATGGGGATGGGTATGGGCACTGGTAGGAAGAACCGCCCGTCGCGCGATGTGTTCAGCTGCTGCTGGTGCTGCTGCTGGTGGTGGTGCTGCTGCTGCTGCTGCTGCTGCTGCTGGGGCTGCTGGTGCTCCTGCTGGTGCTGCTGCTGGGGCTGCTGCTGGTGCTGCTTCTGCTGCTTCTGCTGCTGGGGGAGCGGAGAGGCGACTGTGACTACGACGACGGTGGCTGCCAGGCACAGTAGGAGCCCCTTATAGGAGGTCTTCATGGTAGTTGGGTGTGGAAGTCTTCTGGTCGGGAGGGTGAGAAAATATGTATATTAGGCTACTATATGTAACTGAATGTAAAACAAGTTCAAGCGTTTAGAAATTCAAGTTCATTACTAGCGTTCAAGATTTGTCCGGGTATTGTGTTAGGTCGGGGAGCCGGTCGGCCGAGCGGACAGCACGCTGGACTAGTGATCCTGTGGTCCTGGGTTCGATCCCAGGCGCCGGCGAGAAACAATGGGCAGAGTTTCTTTCACCCTATGCCCCTGTTACCTAGCAGTAAAAGAGGTACCTGGGTGTTAGTCAGCTGTCACGGGCTGCTTCCTGGGGGACCGGGCCGCGGGGACACTAAATAGCCCCGAAATCATCTCAAGATAACCTCAAGATAGGTATGATATAGTGTCACAATCCTCAGCCAGGTCTTCTTAGTTTACTTTTCCCCTCGCCAAGAAAAGTGTGTGTGTGTGTGTGTGTGTGTGTGTGTGTGTGTGTGTGTGTGTGTGTGTGTGTGTGTGTGTGTGTGTGTGTGTGTGTTTTACCAAAGTATAGTTACAGGATGAAAGCTACGCTGGTGGTGTCCCGTCTACCCAGCACTCTTTGTCATATAACGCTTTGAAACTACTGACGTGCGTAGTAGAAACTACTGTGTGTATGTGTGATGATGGTTCTCACCAAGGCAACTGTTGGGGTTGGTATGTGGTGACTATCTAATGATAATGTTCGGAATGAATTGTATTGGAGTTCCTTGCGCATCCAGGCACGCTGTTCAAGGTGCTGGCGCAGGCTGGTACCAGGTGGGGTGGTGGGGGAGGGAACTAGGTACCAAACAGGTAGCGACAGCAATATTGGCTCCTATAGTAGTTGTAGTGGCAGTAGTTGTACTATTAATAATAGTGGTAGTTGTAATGGTACTGGTAGCAATATCAATGGTAGTTTTAGTAATAGTCGTAGTACTATTAGGCACAGTTGTATAGGTAGTGATTGATAAATCAGTGGTAGAAATATCAGTAGCATGTAGTATTATCAGTGGTAATGGTCATAGTAATAGTGATAGCAGTATCAGAATATTAGTCGACACAGTAATACTAACACCACCTCCACCACTGGTTGTGGCAGTGGGGGCGACAGCAGTGATACCCGGTGAAAGAAAGTGTGTCGAAGTGCCACAAAAATAAATTTGCCAGTTCTACCTTTGTTTACAAACATCAGATCACGTGTTCCCTTGCATCAAGGTAGGAAGCAACGGTTTAGTCCCTTCTGTTAGTGTGAGGAGAGAGTCTTTTTGGATTCTTATGACCCTAATACCTCATCTATCCACACAAGACGACAGATGGCGGTAAAATGAGTGTTTTACTTCAGTTATCCTCAGTGTAATTCATTCAGTTTTCTCTTATTTCTCTTCCCAATTTCCTCCTCTTTTTTCCATTTGGTAATATTGCATCTTGCGTTTTCTTTATCTGGGATTTTCTTGCCATATATCTCTGGTTTGATCACAATAAACACTATTTGTTCAAGTTTTTATAATGTTAATTTTTTTATAACAAATATTCGACGTAGACACATCACACACACAGTTAGCTCCTGTTCGGCTTACCTGGTGAGGCAGCAGATACTTGATAAGGCAGCAGACACACACGGTGAGGCAGCAGACACTTGATAAGGCAGCAGACACACCTGGTGAGGCAGCAGATACTTGATAAGGCAGCAGACACACCTGGTGAGGCAGCAGATACTTGATAAGGCAGCAGACACACCCGGTGAGGCAGCAGACACTTGATAAGGCAGCAGACCACACCTGGTGAATCAGCAGACACACCTGGTGAAGCAGCAGACACTTGATAAGGCAGCAGACACACCTGGTGAATCAGCAGACACTTGATAAGGCAGCAGACACACCCGGTGAGGCAGCAGACACTTGATAAGGCAGCAGACCACACCTGGTGAATCAGCAGACACACCTGGTGAAGCAGCAGACACTTGATAAGGCAGCAGACACACCTGGTGAATCAGCAGACACTTGATAAGGCAGCAGACACACCTGGTGAGGTAGCAGACTCCTGGTGAGGCAGTGAGGAGAGCTGATCGAATGACGTTTAATACCGACCAGTTTATTATATAGTCGTGGATGGGGGGCGGCCCATGCCTAGTGCACATCCCCCCCCTCCTCCCATCACCCTACACACTCATAACCCCCCCTCCCTCCCTCTATCACCGACCGCCTCTCCACACCCACACCTGGCTACCTACCTACCTCTGCCACCCTCACACACCTGGCTCGACTCACCTTAATACATTACTCACCATCGCCTGGTTTATTCACAAATTACCCACCATGCTCACTTGAAAATACAGCAGAACAGTTCGGAGTGGCCATGAAGTGGGTCTACGTCCTGGAAACCAAGCCGAAGGCTGAGTCAGACACAGAGGTTGAGACACGGCAGAAGAGAAAATAGTATGGGGATAGTAATATTAATGAGAATATTACTATTCGTTCTTCATCCGGTGATCCGGTATCAAAACTAGAGATCCATATATGAAAAACAACAACTTTAGTCTATATTTTTTTTTGCAACAGTCTGAAGCAGCGTGCCACTGACATCTTTCTTCACTTTTATCTGACATAAATTTATACACTTTAAAACACTGATTTTAAGGCATTAGGAAGAATGGGGATAGAATTTCTATTGTGCATTTAAAATGCAGATGTTTTCGTGTTGAAGAAGTCAGTGTAACGGGCTGTATATATCAGTTATTTGTATTTTAAGGTTCTAATAACGATAATACCCCCCCTGACACACACACACACGTCGCTGGAAGACAGAAGAGTGCGGGGAGACATGATCACCATATACAAAATTCTCAGGAGAATTAACAGTGTAGATAAGGACAGATTATTTTGCGCATGTGGTAGGTGCACAAGGGGACACAGGTGGAAACTGAGTACCCAAATAAGCCACAGGGACATTAGAAAGAACTTTTTCAGTGTCAGAGTAGTTAATAAATGGAATGCATTAGGCAGTGATGTGGTGAGGCTGACTCCATACACAGTTTCAAATGTAGATATGATAGATATCATATCTACATTTAAATATCCTCATTTCATAATAAGCTCAGGAGTCTGTACACCAGTTGATTGACAGTTGAGAGGCGTGACCAAAGAGCCAAAGGCTCTTTATTCCTCCTTGGTACAGGCAGTGTTCCTCGCGATACTCTTGCTAACAGTCACCAGTGGTGGCTACTCTACACCACCACCAGTCACCCGTGGTGGCTACTCTACACCAGCAGCAGTCACCAGTGGTGGCTACTCTACACCACCACCAGTCACCAGTGGTGGCTACTCTACACCACCACCAGTCACCAGTGGTGGCTACTCTACACCACCAACAGTCACCAGTGGTGGCTACTCTACACCAGCAGCAGTCACCAGTGGTGGCTACTCTACACCAGCAGCAGTCACCAGTGGTGGCTACTCTACACCACCACCACTCTCACTGCCATCGGGAAGAAGCGCCCTTCAAACAATCTTTGATGCTGACATATAGGGCAAGAGAGGCCGGCTGTGCTCCTCTACACCCGTTCTTCATCTTTCCTCAACTCTCAAGTTCACAATGTTTGGTGTACTCACCTAGTTGTGCTTGCGGGGGGTTAAGCATTGGCTCTTTGGTCCTGTCTGTCGACTATCAATCAACCGGTGTACAGATTCCTGAGCCTACTGGGCTTTCATATCTACATTGAAACTGTTACTTTGTTGGCAGCTGAGTGGACAGCGCTTCGGATTCGTAGTCCTGAGATTCCGGGTTCGATCCCCGGTGGAGGCAGAAACATATGGGCAGTTTCTTTTCACTCTGATGCACCTGTTCACCTAGCAGTAAATAGGTACCTGGGAGTTAGACAAGTACTACGGGTAGCTTCCTGGAGGCATGTGTAACAAAAAGGAGGCCTGGTCGAGGACCGGGCCGCGGGGACGCTAAAGCCCCGAAATCATGTCAAGATAACCTCAAGCTTGTCCCTAACCTTGTCTCTCACACTGAGAGGCAAGGTTAGGTCTTCCTATCACTCTTTACTAGTGTTATCTGAGAGAGTGTGTGTGAAGACGCTAGAGACGTCTCTATACTCTAAGACGCTAGAGACGTCTAAAGACGTCTCTTACTGTGACGAAGTATCCCGAAATGTATATTTTATAGAGATCATGCAAGGGTTTGAGGTCAGGCAAGGTCACACCAAACAAGCAGGGAGAAGGTAACATCTTTATTGAGGTAACTTTACAGTACTTCTGGGTCGTATACACAAGGTCATCAACAGTTAACGGTGACCTTAACACCAACTGGACTCGTTCAGTTCTTAGCGAGGCCACAGTGACTCAACTTTACCTCAGGTGACGGTGAATGGACGGTGATTGTACGGTAAACTAATGGTGAAGATACGGGAAGAGGGCCAAGACAGTGTCAAGCAACGATGTGTCTTACCCATGGGTAGCCGTGGCCTCCCCATGGGCCGCAGTAGCTGTGGCTTCCCCATGGGCCGCAGTGGCTGTGGCTCCTGCTGCTCCTGCTGCTGCTACTGTGCCACATACAATAGGGGGGCAGAGGAGCGCGAAGCCCGGCTTGTTGGCAAACAGGCCGGACAGGGAGGTGCTGCCGGAGGCGGTGTTGATAAGGATGGGAATGGGGACAGGGAAGGGTAAAAAGCGACCATCTCGCGTGGCGTCTCCCTGCTGGGGAGCCGGGGCGGCAGCCACCACGACGGCGGCCCCACACAACACGAGAACGACATAGGTCTTCATGATGGTGGTGGTGGTGGTGGTGGTGGTAGGGATGTTGGTGGTGCTAGTGGTGCTGGTGGTGCTGGTGGGGGTAGGGATGCTGGTGGTGCTAGTGGTGCTGGTGGTGCTGGTGGGGATAAGGATGCTGGTGGTGCTGGTGGTGGTAGGGATGCTGGTGGACTAGTGTGGTAGGGATGCTGGTGGTACTAGTGGTGGTGGTAGGGATGCTAGTAGTGCTAGTGGTGCTGCTGGTTGTTGTAGTAGTTGCTGCGCTGACTGGGTAGATTGTTGAATGCCTGTGAACTAGAAGAAAATACTTTATAGTATATGAATGATTGTGCATGTCCATATCTCCTGTTTTCTGTAAACACACCCCTGGTTTAACAGACCCGGATCAGACCTTTAACATATAAACAACTCCAAATGGTGCATACAAGAGCACCTCCATAGGCTGCAAGCAAGAGACACGGCATAGTGATTCGACGAGATATAACGCACTTAAATATCGGTGTGAAATTTAGGGAAGTATTCGTACAACATGTGTTACCAAGAACTGGTCAGAGACCGGGCCGCGGGGACATTAACCCCCCGGAATCTTCAAGAGATTCAAGGGTTCCTGAAGCCACAGTATCTCACGTATCCCACGTGCAAACAACACCAAGATTGTATACTCTCACGTATCCCACGTGCAAACAACACCAAGATTGTATACTCTCACGTATCCCACGTGCAAACAACACCAAGATTGTATACTCTCACGTATCCCACGTGCAAACAACACCAAGATTGTATACAAACGTTTGTTTAAAAAACAAAAAAATGCTACATAGCCTTCCCGGATTGGTGCCTTCTTTGATAATTGTTTAAAAAAATAAAATACTTTTGATAATCGTATAAAAATAGTGATACTATCGGATTTAATGCAATAAATTATCCGAGAACAATTTTTAGATCTATGAGAAAATATTGAGGTTATATAGTGGGATCGAACGCACGTCCCTAGACTCTCCAGGCCCCACATCTTCTCAGACACGTCGCGTTTTTATCATTTTTATCTTTTTCTATCTTTTATCATTGGACGTCAAACCTGTCTTCTACTCAAAAGTTTGTGGCTTATCACTAAAGCACTAAGCTACTCTATCCCTTTGAGATGTATTTTATTGACTCAATAAACGCACTTGAACTTGAATTTGTGGCTTAGTGCTTTCCTGACCTGACCTTACAAAGCTTGAAGCAATCCATTCTAGACTTAGGAATGTTTTAAGTTTAGGTTTGGGCTAATCTTGTTGTGCCCTCTACAAAATTAACAGTACAAAACCTGAGCTTTTTCTGTGTCCGACAGTCCATTTCTGTACGTTTGACCAAATAGTTGCTATAAGTACTATCCATTTAGGAGCTTTGAAGGGGGTTCAGGCCTATATCATCTATGATTACCATGGAGCTTGGTGTCTAGCCAGCCCATTACCTTAATTTGCCACTTCGTAACAAATCCAGCCTTCTAACCAAACCACAAACGTACGAACCCAAGCAACCCACCTGACCTATTGAGTCCGATGCATAGAAAACGCAGATACTTGCGGCCTGTAAATTAATAGGATTCATTTGCAACGTTTAAGCTAACGTAAACAACGTGACCTATTAGTTACGAGGCGTCATGGTCCTTCACGGGATTAAACCCCCTCAAATTTTTTTTATTTTTCCCCTTAGAGATTAAGTAGTGTATATTAATTCTATAAAACGAATTCCAGTGTTCTTAAGCAACATGCAAGGGTGGGGGAGGGGGGGATAATGATTTTTGAGGAAGAACACAAATGAATAATATAATGAATTGGGGGAAGGAAATATAATGAATTGGGGGAAGGAGTGGGAGAATGTGTGGGTATAGATCTTATAACACATGATGGCGTGTGAGATAATGACGGACCCACGTACAGTTGCTACGCAAAACAGTCGACACAGAAGCTCTTCCCGGTGTTAGATGATTGAGTCCGTAGCGGACGTTGTAGTTGTGGTAGTTGTGGTAGGGGGGTAGTAGTGGTGGTAGCAGTGAATGTAGCTGTGTTATTAACACTAGAATTAGTTGTATTAGTAATGATAGGGAGCATAAATAGTTGTAGTAGTCGTAGTAGTAGTGGTTGTATTAGTAATATTAATCGTTTTGGTTGTAATGGTAATGTAAGGCTGAAGTAATAACCAAAGGTTTGGTATATTTGTGTGTACGTCTTTCTGTATTACTCATTGACTGTCCCGTCCAGTGAGGACATGTTACTTTCCCCTCTCTCTGTTATGTCTCTCTCTCTCTGTCTCTCTCTCTGTCTGTCTGTCTCTCTCTCTGTCTGTCTCTCTCTCTGTCTGTCTCTCTCTCTGTCTGTCTGTCTCTCTCTCTCTCTCTCTCTCTCTCTCTCTCTCTCTCTCTCTCTCTCTCTCTCTCTCTCTGTCTGTCTGTCTGTCTGTCTGTCTGTCTGTCTGTCTCTCTCTCTCTCTCTCTCTCTCTCTCTCTCTCTCTCTCTCTCTCTCTCTCTCTCTCTCTCTGTCTGTCTGTCTGTCTGTCTGTCTGTCTGTCTGTCTCTCTCTCTCTCCTCTCTCTCTCTCTCTCTCTCTCTCTGTCTCTCTCTCTCTCCTCTCTCTCTCTCTCTCTCTCTCTCTCTCTCTCTCTCTCTCTCTCTCTCTCTCTCTCTCTCTCTGTCTCTCTCTCTGTCTCTCTCTCTCTCTCTCTCTCTCTCTCTCTCTCTCTCTCTCTCTCTCTGTCTCTCTCTCTCTCTCTCTCTCTCTCTCTCTCTCTCTCTCTCTCTCTGTCTCTCTCTCTGTCTCTCTCTCTCTCTCTCTCTCTCTCTCTCTCTCTCTCTCTGTCTCTCTCTCTGTCTGTCTGTCTCTCTCTCTGTCTGTCTCTCTCTCTGTCTGTCTCTCTCTCTGTCTGTCTCTCTCTCTCTCTCTCTCTCTCTCTCTCTCTCTCTCTCTCTCTCTCTCTCTCTCTCTCTCTCTCTCTCTCTCTCTCTCTCTCTCTCTCTCTCTCTCTGTCTGTCTGTCTGTCTGTCTCTCTCTCTCTCTGTCTGTCTGTCTGTCTGTCTGTCTCTCTCTCTCTCTCTCTGTCTCTCTCTCTCTCTCTCTCTCTCTCTCTCTCTCTCTCTCTCTCTCTCTCTCTCTCTCTCTCTCTCTCTCTCTCTCTCTCTCTCTCTCGTTCGCTATCTTTCTTGTGGTCTCTTTCTGACACACATAATTTTTCTACTTAAGTCTGACAGGTTCAATTGAACAAATCACATGATCTTTCCGTTAAGCTTACCTAGTCAGAAGAAATACACCGTGTAATGTAGAAGTTGTACACCTGGTGAGACACCTGACACACACACACCTGACGAAGGAGGCTGGTTGAATGTCCTTTATATATACAATCATGTTTGTTATATAGACCTGGGGCATGTCGGTCGACTCGTCTCATTCCTCGATCGCATACCTCCATTCCTCAGGATCCTCGCCTTATAAACAGTACGCAGCCATTTAAAACCAACTTAAATATTGACGTATCTTATCCACACAACGCATAATAAAGTTGTAACATAGCCCTTTAATTTCTGGTTAGTACTGTGCTTAGGTATGTTCGGTGACCCAAGCAGAAGTCAGAGTCGGGTGACAGGGTTGGGTGACGTGAGGGTAGCAAAAGTATATTAAAAGCCTATTGATACAAGTCCTTTGTATTCGTACTTCATCCTGCGACAATGTGCCCAAGTCGATGTTCCTAGAGACTGTAATTCTTAGACACTGTAATTACTCAGTAAACATTTACAATTATTGAGGGAAATCAGTCGAATGGATTTAACAGCACCTGTAGTTGGTAGACTAGGATTGTGTTATTTTAATTATTGGCAACGTTTACAAGTAAGTGTTTTGGGGGATTAATTACGTAGGACTCGTGGGGCTCTGGGATGACAGATGCTCAATAACTGGTTTACTTGATTTGTGGCAATTTTCTCTTCGAACTCGTGGAATACAAATGTGATATGTAGACATGAGTGCTCAGATGTACTGAAACATGGTATAATATGATGTATTGATACAGCATGTTGTGTTGATACATCATGTTGTGTTGATACATCATGTTGTGTTGATACAGTGTGTTATATTGATACAGTATGTAGTGTTGATACAGTATATTGTGTTTTGACATTGGTGTGCTTTCTCGATTGTGTCAACGGGAAGCGGGTGTAGCTCTAGAGCCCCGCCTGGCTGCCTCGTAGGGTTCGTATTTTATGCATTTATACCTCTCGAACGGGATGGGTATGGGGTGCATAATAAAAAAAGACAGAAAATTCCGTTATAGTTGAAGGCTAAACCACACACCAGCAGATGAGGAGAAGGCTCATGAGGACACTGCTCGAGTCCTCATCATGAGATGAGGACACTACTCTTGAAGTGACATCCTGTCCGCTCGACTCATAGGTCGTTTTTTGTACGCAGTGGTTACTAGCGTTTAAAGCTAGCAAATGTCGAGTACATATGGACAAATCCACAAGGGCCGTGACGAGGATTTGTGGATTTGTTCATTTGATGCATCACGTTAGTGTGATCTGTGTGTGTGTCGAGTACATATTTTAACATTCAGATCAATTTTCCCAAATATATTTCAATCAATTACCATATTGCATTAGTTCCATCTTTTAATGGTTTATTTAGGCCTGGTTTTATCTGCATTAGACAGAGGCAATGTGTAATATCCATATTTAGGAGAGATCGGCTGGCTATGTTATTTTGGGTTCAAAATTAAACAATTTGCATAACATGATATAAATTTCCGGAAATCTAACTTTTAGATTTTCATGATATTTGCTTATCATGCTACACAAATTTTATATATATATATATATATATATATATATATATATATATATATATATATATATATATATATATATATATATATATATATATATATTATTAAATATGACCGAAAAAGTAAGATTAATAATTCTAACACGAATTTTCTCAATCTTTCGTACATTTCTTTTCACTGTTGGAGGTAAATCAAAAATCAATTCTCCAAAATTCATTTTTATTTCTAGTCTGACGCGACACGGGCGCGTTTCGTAAAACTTTGCATAAGCAACAGGGCTCCATTAAGGAACATATAATCTCTTCCCACAACCAAACCATCGCCAGAGAAATCCTAGTAAACAACACAGAAATCATCGATAGATACAGCGATAGCAGGCGGCTTGACGTTTGCGAGGCACTACACATCAAGAAGTCAACACCAGCAATCAACAGCCAATTATTGCACAACTATATTCTACCCACCTCAAGACTCCGCTCCAATATAGAAGCATCAAGAAATATGGACCAATAGGCTTTCTACAAACACTTCTATTCAATATCCATTGTTTCGTGTTCTATCTTGTGTTGATGAAATTAATACCCTATTAATACTCTTGTTCTGTCTTGTGTTGATGAAATTAATACCCTATTAATGCCACATCTTGTTCTGTCTTGTGTTAATGCCACATCACCCCTTCCACCTCACTCAAATGTAGATATAAAATCGGAGATGCGTAAGTTCTATTCAGTTGTGTATTTGTGAACTAAAGTCTTTGAAAATGTAATAAGTTTTACGAAACGCGCTCGTGTCGCGTCAGACTAGAAATAAAAATGAATTTTGGAGAATTGATTTTTGATTTACCTCCAACAGTGAAAAGAAATGTACGAAAGATTGAGAAAATTCGTGTTAGAATTATTAATCTTACTTTTTCGGTCATATTTAATAATATATGTCTACAGGAAAGACTGCTACCAAAATATACTAATATATATATATATATATATATATATATATATATATATATATATATATATATATATATATATATATATATAATATACAATGTGTGTGTTTCATTGAATATAACACTAATTATACATTTACACAACGTTTCTAAGTACATTGTTCATCCACCCTATAGCATAAATGGGGACGAATAAAGCGTAAAAGAGAGAGAGGAAACACATACAAAGATTAACCAAGTTCTTGCTCTTGAAGATGCCTGGTAAGAAGAGGCATCTTAGGCAGATGCCAACATAGACGATAATGCTCAAAACGCTACGCCCGCTACACCTGATTAATCTTTATATATGCTTCCTCTTTATTTTTCGCTTTATTCGTCTCCATTTACGTCCCCCCATTCGTCCTCCATTTATGCCCTATTCTTCCTCCCCTTTACGCCGTTCTCTTTACCTATTTGTATTATGTATCTGACCTCCCTAATTATATAAATTTAATACGCCCAGTACAGTCCCTTCTGAGTAGCTGAATCTAAAACAACAACATACAGTCCCTTTACGGGCTCACCATAGCCCGTGCTACGTGAACATTCTGAGTAGCTAAATCTAAAAAAAGAAAAACGTACAATCCCATCCGCAATATGGTATCTTCAATGAAATATGTCTAAATGAAAACACCTGCTTCCAGTATACACAAATATATATATATATATATATATATATATATATATATATATATATATATATATTAGTATATTTTGGTAGCAGTCTTTCCTGTAGACATATATTATTAAATATGACCGAAAAAGTAAGATTAATAATTCTAACACGAATTTTCTCAATCTTTCGTACATTATGCTTCACTGTTGGAGGTAAATCAAAAATCACTTCTCCAAAATTCATTTTTATTTCTAGTCTGACGCGACACGGGCGCGTTTCGTAAAACTTATTACATTTTCAAAGACTTCACAAATACACAACTGATTAGAACTTGCGTTTCCCTGATTTTATATCTACATTTGAGTGAGGTGGGAAGGGTGATGTGGCATTACATTTGAGTGAGGTGGGAAGGATGATGTGGCATTAACACAAGACAGAACACTAGAGGATATTAATAGGGTATTAAAAGTATCAACACAAGACAGAACAGAAACAATGGGTATTGAATAGAAGTGTTTGTAGAAAGCCTATTGGTCCATATTTCTTGATGCTTCTATATTGGAGCGGAGTCTTGAGGTGGGTAGAATATAGTTGTGCAATAATTGGCTGTTGATTGCTGGTGTTGACTTCTTGATGTGTAGTGCCTCGCAAACGTCAAGCCGCCTGCTATCGCTGTATCTATCGATGATTTCTGTGTTGTTTACTAGGATTTCTCTGGCGATGGTTTGGTTATGGGAAGAGATTATATGTTCCTTAATGGAGCCCTGTTGTTTATGCATCGTTAAACGCCTAGAAAGAGATGTTGTTGTCTTGCCTATATACTGGGTTTTTTGGAGCTTACAGTCCCCAAGTGGGCATTTGAAGGCATAGACGACGTTAGTCTCTTTTAAAGCGTTCTGTTTCGTGTCTGGAGAGTTTCTCATGAGTAGGCTGGCCGTTTTTCTGGTTTTATAGTAAATCGTCAGTTGTATCCTCTGATTTTTGTCTGTAGGGATAACGTTTCTATTAACAATATCTTTCAGGACCCTTTCCTCTGTTTTATGAGCTGTGGAAAAGAAGTTCCTGTAAAATAGTCTAATAGGGGGTATAGGTGTTGTGTTAGTTGTCTCTTCGGAGGTTGCATGGCTTTTCACTTTCCTTCTTATGATGTCTTCGATGAAACCATTGGAGAAGCCGTTATTGACTAGAACCTGCCTTACCCTACAGAGTTCTTCGTCGACTTGCTTCCATTCTGAGCTGTGGCTGAGAGCACGGTCGACGTATGCGTTAACAACACTCCTCTTGTACCTGTCAGGGCAGTCGCTGTTGGCATTTAGGCACATTCCTATGTTTGTTTCCTTTGTGTAGACTGCAGTGTGGAAACCTCCGCCCTTTTCCATGACTGTTACATCTAGAAAAGGCAGCTTCCCATCCTTTTCCGTCTCGTAAGTGAAACGCAGCACGGAACTCTGCTCAAATGCCTCCTTCAGCTCCTGCAGATGTCTGACATCAGGTACCTGTGTAAAAATGTCGTCAACATTCGTCAACATGTCGAAAGATTGAGAAAATTCGTGTTAGAATTATTAATCTTACTTTTTCGGTCATATTTAATAATATATATATATATATATATATATATATATATATATATATATATATATATATATATATATATATATATATATATATTTGTACTTTGAACATTTTGGCTTCTTGTTTCACAAGGTGGGGATTCCACACTGGTGAGGCGTATTCCAATATTGGTCAAACATATGTTGTGTAGTTTGCTTTGAAAGGGTCATGATTTTAAATGTAAATTCTTGTTTCACGACATTTGTGTGTGTGTGTGTGTACTTACCTAATTGTACTTGCGGGGGTTGAGATCTGGCTCTTTGGTCCCGCCTCTCAACCGTCAATCAGCAGGTGTACAGATTCCTGAGCCTATTGGGCTCTATCATATCTACACTTGAAACTGTGTATGGAGTCAGCCTCCACCACATCACTTCCTAATTAATGCATTGCATTTGTCAACCACTCTGACACTAAAACAGTTCCAAGAAAGAACAAAACCTTCTGGCTAGATCGAAGCCGTCAGTAAAATATGGAAAACCCCCCGGGGGGGGGGGGCAGATCGAAGCCGTCGGAAAAGGCAAAACGGCTTTGATCTGGCCCGGTTTCCACTAAACCGGGTCAGATCAAAGCCGTTTTGCCATTTCTGACGGATTCGATCTGGCCCATGGGTTTTTCCACAATTTTCCGACGGCTTTAATCTGGCCCCGTAATTTTTCGTTACCTCAGTGAGATTAAACGGCTTCGATCTAGCAGGGCTACCAGCGGCCGGTGAGGCGTAGCTATAGACAGGCAGACTGGTGTTACGAGTGAAACTTGTAGGTAATGGGTTAACAGGTGTTAAAAGACCAGACATACGTATAAGAGGCAGGTGTGTGGCGAGGTACGTGTGTGTGTGTGTGTGTGTGTGTGTGTGTGTGTGTGTGTGTGTGTGTGTGTGTGTGTGTGTGTGTGTATGTGTGTGTGTGTGTGTGTGACGATGGGGTACGCTTGATAACCGAAATAATCATAATCAGTTATCATAATATACAACGAATAACCAGTAACTTTGATTAAATAATGTAAATTAATCCAGTGTTTGAACAGAAACAAAATCACTAAATTATGAAAGACGAAAATATATACTTAATTGTAACTCTTTTTTTAATTACATTATAATCTAATTCCTAATTAACCTCGTGTTTATATATCTTTTAAATTCTAGACGACTACTAATTTAAGTAAATATCTTAAGGATGATAATAATAATAATATAGAAATTGCCGAGAATTTTTTCAGCAAGGTTACCGGAATCTGTTGCCATCACGAGAGCCTTATTATTCACGAAAAGCTGGGAATAATTGCCAAATTAATTAATCCGAATAAACAAATTGTAAATTTGAATCGCATACGCCAGGAAATGTCTCCATAAAGTTTGATAATATATAAATCATAGATTACCGAGAACCACGTAGAATATTATATTAATAATTAAAAAAAAAAATCCTGGCGTCTAGCCAGTTGCTACGGGAAGAGCAGTTTGTTTACAGCTTCCCGTTCAGTGTGCGTCTAGCCTTCATGACGGGAGGAATGTACGAGGCGCGCTCCTCAGAATCCCGACACACGCACACACTCGAGCGAGTAATATGCGGTGCCCAGTATCAAGAAGTGATCCTTACACTTGAATAGAATTCTAATTGACCACGTGCATCCCTCAAAAGTGGGCAAGTCCTAAGGCCAATGGGGGGGAAGGTGGTCGATTCATCTCTCCTCTTCAAACACCAGTTAGGCCCAAAGGAATAATTAGGATAGAGGCTACCTTGGTTACCTTGAGGTGCTTCCGGGGCTTAGCGTCCCCGCGGCCCGGTCGTCGACCAGGCCTCCTAGGCTGATATCAGTGTTAGGCTCACGTCTTGAGCAGGCTGATATCAGTGTTAGTGTAGTTGAACTGTCATTAATTGTTTTATGGAATATATGACATGGAGAAAAAGCGGGACATAGTCCTTACATACGGTGAGTATTAGGGGGGTTATCTTGAGATGATTTCGGGGCTTAGAGTCCCCGCGGCCCGGTCCTCGAACAGGCCTTTTTTTTACACATCCCTAGGAAGCAGCCCGTAGCAGCTGTCTAACTCCCAGGTACCTATTTACTGCTAGGTGAACAGGAGCATCAGGGTGAAAGAAACTGCCCATTTGTTTCCGCCGGGGATCGAACCCGGAGCCTTAGGACTACGAATCCCAAGCGCTGTCCACTCACGCCTGACGGCTGGGAATTGGCAAAAATAGGGTTGCCGCCCTATTTTTTTTTAAGATATCCACATATTGCGTGAAGGATTCTCCTCCGTACTATGACTGCACCGGTTCGAGCCCTGTGCAGGGAGAGGTCGACTGAGCACAGACCATTAATTGTTTACCCATGTTCATCCAGCAGTAATTGGGGGACCTGGTTGTAAACTGGTTGGCGGGTCGTGTTTTAGGGAAAGTGTGTAGGATAAGGCATAAGATGAGTTATGAGAAGGGAACACTTTAAGCCTTCTGACAGAAATGAGAAGTCGTCTATTCCTGTAGCCACTGGTTAAACAAAAAAGTGTTGCTTCGACGCGTCACTGCGGACGATTAAGTCAGTCTTGATTGTTGTTTGAGGTGGAACTGATTTAAGTATTTGGTGGTGAGGGATCAACCCGTCCTCTTAAAAATAACGTCACTTTTGGCTCGTATGCGCGCTATGGCCAAATTTGGACGTAATTTGAAATGAAATCGACTCACAAAAGTGACGTACTGTTCCGTTTTCTGTTTGAGTCGTCCGGTCGACTCTGTAAGGTTAGAATTGATGACTTTCAATTCACGTTTTTCATAACGTTTTGAAACTTTATGAGAATTTCCTGCCCACCTAACCTATCAGAGGACCCTTAACTTACTGTTGTTGAAAAAAAAAATCCCAAATTTATTTTCATTTTGTTTCATTTTCAAATTACGTCCAAATTCGGCCATACGGGCAAACGGCTATTAGCGACGTTATTTTTAAGAGGACAGGTTGCAGGGATGGCCATTGCGTTGTTGTCATCACATAATCCCTTCTGTTCTTCTTATTGCAACGTTTATGATACCTATAACTAGTAGAAGGAGAATTTCTATTGCGTGTATTGTTCAGAGATGAGCTTGTTTTTCACTGCAGATATTTAGCAAGTACTTGGACTATTCTCTTGTTTTCTAATATGCAGTGAGAGGTCGCCTAAGATTTTCCATGTATAAAGATACTTGGAAGGTGATGAGTTCTACTTGAAGTTGGTTCTGTGGTTGTGATGACTGCAGCAGCGGGGTGTTAGGTAACGGGGCTCTCTCTCGGCTGAGCATCCAGCTGAGGTGAGGCTCCTCTTGATGATGTCGTTAACATAATGTTGGATTATCTCCGGAACTTGGCGGTAGATTCCTTCCTCATTTGTGTCCAACCTGTTCTCTTACAAAGAACGTCGCTTTTCGCACGTATGCGTTACATAAGGCCAAAAAGTGTTGTACTAGAAAATGGAAGTGGGTCGCGAAAGTGACGTAAACTGTCCCGTTTTCTGTTTTGGGTCCTCTGGTAGGTTAGGGGAGGACACTTTAAATTGACCGTTTTCTTGACGTTGGGAAACCTTAGGAGGCTGGGTTGCTGTGTCAGTCCTGTATTGACAGCTGCGTGGTGATTGTTCGTGGCGTCCCAGTCGTATGTGGCCATTCCCGCCAAAAACACACCAAAACTACGACGTTGGTACAACGTTCGAACAAATTTTAACACCTAACTAGTTATAACAACCAATATAGCAAGTTGTAACAACGTTCTAATACGTCATAAACACGTTAAGCCAAGATGTAACAACTTTATTACAAGTTGTAACAAGCGGAAAATAGAGACAGTTTGGGTTTGTGTATCAAGGGTTATATCCATATGCAGGCGATGAGTCACAATAACGTGGCTGCTCGGTCCATCCTGGACCATTCTCAAGTCGATTGTGAACCACTTTTAAAGAAGTGGTTTGGATTATTGTCCTCCAATTTGTTCAATATTGACTGCTGCATGTTTAACTCTTATCACTCTACTTATGACAAAATAGGTCATAACTGCCCTATTCGTCTGGCGGCGAATAGTCACAACAACACCCGTGTTTAGTAAAGATAAAAGCAGGAAGGCGAAGGTCAATATCTGACTTAAGGTCCAATTGTCCAGGCGAGTTCCTAAGGAGGAATTACAGTAGAGACAGCTAACAGAAAGTCCCCAGCATGTAGGGCTTGCACAATAAGAAGGCGTGCTTTGTCTTATCAAGAAGCTACCTCCATCATTGTTGAGGCAATGGTCTATACTATAAGGCTAAGTGGGTCTGTTTTCAATCGTTGAAGAAGTTGGTCGAGAAGAAGAGCCTGCAAGAATATCCCACTGGCTGACTCAGTGAATTTTGGATCATGACCTCAATGGAGTCTCGCAGTGCTTTGGTAGGATCTCATTCAGTAATTAACTAGCAGCATTGGTTGAGGATGGGAATACAGGCAATTTTATATGTATCGTCTTGCGGATACTTATACCACCGAGTCTAACTGGGAATGTTGCTTGGTCCCATTCCGCATATTCAAGAAAGAGGTTTTAGCACTTTCAGGGATGTTGCTTTTAGGAATTTGTCATACTGTTAATTTTGGGCTGTGGAAAGACAGCCCAAGTCAATAAACAAGCAGCGTCCTCTGTTTACCTCTGGGAAATAGGTAATCCTAGTCATTGCCAAGCATCTTGTGAGGAGGCACAAAGCATCGTCAGCATCCAAGACACCTATTCTTTCTTTCATCCTCCTCGTCTCATCAATTCTTCGTGGATTACATAAATGACAGTCGAGTCTAATGGTATTCTTAGAAGCACACTGTTGACTGAGATGATTGCCCGGGCTCCTGGTAAGACTACGTACTGCATCTGTGATTGGATGCCTTGACGCGATTGTTTCGCATTTTAAGGATTTAGGGTGAGTCCTAACTCCTCTCCCTCAGATTTCATGAACTCTTACAGCAATGACTCCTGTGCGTCTAACAGGGTGCCATCATACAGGTACCAGACGTTGAGCTCGCTGATCAACCTGCCTGTGGAATGGGGTCACATTCCATCTGCTACAAAAACAATCTATAATAAGCATTGTTGAATTATATAGGTCGCTTGTACCAGTTCTGTGGCATTTAACATATTTTAGCTGTGATTCCCATTATGTCTGACAGCATCAAATTATCCAAGGAGTAATATTCTGATTCTTGAAGAGTTATCAGTGAGTGAGCAGTGAAATGTTAACTATGTAACAGTGAATCAATGAGTGTGGAAATGCAGTTGCATTAAATACTAAATTTAACCGATAGGTTTTGTTTGGTTAATGTGGATCAATCATCATTTAAAAGCAGTAACAGTCTTGATTGGAATTATATTGTTGAGTTTCCACAACTGAGGTTACTTTTAGCGGGGGCGTTACTCTAAGATTACCTTGAGGTTACCCTGAGGTTACCTTGAGGAGGTTGTGAGATACCATTTCTTTTTTTGTCTCTCTCTTCTATATCTTGCTAGTTTGATAAAAGTTTTTATGATAACCTTTACCCTATTTTTGACCCATTTTTGTAAGCTTTTGTTTATTTTGTTCAATTCGAACCTTTAATCTCAAAGTTGCTCCATTGTGAATTATTGTAAGATGTGTGTTCTATCTTTCAACACAAGTTAAACAGCTTTAGATAATTGGCTAACTGCAAGGGGCTGTGTATAGATGTCGTGGGACTATTTAGCTTTTCTGGAATAGGAATAATTCCTTTTGAGGGATTATATTGGTCGTGGACCTTTTTTTCGTTATTGACAGAAAGTTGTCTCCCTTTTGTGTACTGCATCTTAGGCTTTCTAGTCGAAATGTCATTATTTCTCCTCCTCTTGTTACTCTTATAATTCTGATCTCTCCCTCTATTACTCTATTCCTTATGTTGACTCTATATTCTTGAAGACGCTTCAAGTTACTCTGGCGTGCAGTGAGGGAGGTCACTTCCTCTTGTCAGCGTTTGAAGGTCACGAAACATAAGTAAAAACACGATTCTTATCTTGAGGTTATCTTGAGATGATTTCGGGGCTTTAGTGTCCCCGTGGTCCGGTCCTCGACCAGGCCTCCACCCCCAGGAAGCAGCCCGTGACAGCTGACTAACTCCCAGGTACCTATTTACTGCTAGGTAACAGGGGCTTTCAGGGTGAAAGAAACTTTGCCCATTTGTTTCTGCCTCGTGCGGGAATCGAACCCTCGCCACAGAATTACGAGTCCTGCGCGCTATCCACCAGGCTACGATTGTGGAAGGTTGTATATATATATTTTAGTAACTGTGTACAATATTCCAAGTATTTGCCTCAGTCACTAACTCGCTCACCACATGAGGTTTACAAGAGTATTATTTATTATTATTAACATCTTTATTGACAAAATTAATTACAATTTTGCCTAATCTGAGGATTTTGATAGTCTTATTAAAGTGAGGATGATGATGCTGGTATTCACTGTCACGCAGGACAGAGGGTCATACATAAGACAATAGGTCTAAACTGTAGGCGGAAGTACATATATATCATGGTTACAATCAATGTTTTAATGTGTGGATATGTGAAAACAACTTTCTATTGTGCACTGCCACACGAGGGCAGGGATGGGTGCATAAGTGATGAGCTAAGACTAGGAGAAGGGAACATATCTCAGCATATTGTGAAGAGACGAATGACATTCGAAAGGAAACGTGAAATCATGGATGATTTAACAATGAGTTAATGATGGTTATGGAAACTCCATAAAACAACGTGAATTCTATAGCAGTGCCTCAGGTAGTGACATAAACACAACAACAATGGTAACAAAAATGGCAGTGAAGCAGAAGTGACGGTTACCGGGGACGGTGATCCCCGGTAACCACCCCAGGGTAACCTGGTGATTCAGCAGACAACTCGTGATTGGATTGGTGAGACTCTGGGTGATACTGTCAAGGTGAGACTCTTAGACCGCAAGACAAGCCCCACCTGGTGGCATAAGACACGCACCTGACGGGAGAAGTTGGTCGAGTGGTGGTTCCTCCAGGCGCGGAGCACCGATGTTTGGCACAGGTAACCTTACTTTACTTTCCAGAAGCCTGGCAACGTATTACCTAGGCCGAAGAGATTCGGCTTACCCCAGGTGCCCCAGTTGGCCAAATTGCCCAAGTTGCCGAAAATGGGATTGGCCACGGGTGCGGCAGCACCGCCGGCCACTAACAAGGGTATTGGGAACGGTATCCCCAGGAAGCGGCCATCGCGAGTGACGTCCTCTTGGGGTACCGGAGAGGCGACGACGACGGCGGCGGCCAGCAGACACAGGAGAGCAACGCAGGTCTTCATGGTGGTGGCGGGGCGGGCGGTGCTGACGGAGGCGACGACGGCGGGGGATGTCTGGTGAAACCTGGCCACAAGAACCAAAGAAAATCTCAGTTATGGACGGCTTGTGTGTAATTACCAAGTGTAGTTACAGGATGAGAGCTACGCTCGTGGTGTCCCGTCTACCCAGCACTCTTTGTCATATAACGCTTTGGAGCTACTGACGGTTTTGGCCTCCACCACCTTCTCACTTAACTTGTTCCAACCGTCTACCACTCTGTGTGTGTGTGTACTCACCTAATTGTACTCACCTAATTGTGCTTGCGGGGGTTGAGCTTTGGCTCTTTGGTCCCGCCTCTCAACCGTTAATCAACTGGTGTACAGATTCCTGAGCCTATCGGGCTCTGTCATATCTACATTTGAAACGCTGGGTGTGGGTGTGTGTGTGTGTGTGTGTGTGTGTGTGTGTGTGTGTGTGTGTGTGTGTGTGTGTGTGTGTGTGTGTGTGTGTGTGTGTGTGTGTGTGTGTGTGATCCCCCGTAACCACCCCAGGGTAACCTGGTGATTCAGCAGACAACTCCTGATTGAATTGGTGAGACTCTGGGTGATACTGTCAAGATGAGACTCTTAGACCGCAAGACAAGCCCCACCTGGTGGCGTAAGACACGCACCTGACGGGAGAAGTTGGTCGAGTGGCGTTCTGCGCCAGCAAGTTTTTTAGGTATATATATATGTGTTCCTTTCCACCTCACACACACACGCACACACACATGCGCGCACACACACGCGCACACACACAGACACTCACCCTTCTCTCTCTCTCTCTCTCGTAGCTGCATTCGTTAGTAATTACTTGTTCTGCATTTTAAACGTGTACATGAATCTATATAATGTCTAGCCATTGCGTTGCCGCGATCAAGTGTTGATGCCAGTTGAGGGTTGAGTGGGAAGCCCGAGTTAGTTGACGGGGTTTTGTTGACGAGAGAAATAAGGGGTTGGAGAATGTATCGTCGAGGAGATAGATGTTTAGTATGCCATCCTCAGCTCATGACCCGGTTCCAAAACCACGGCTTAGTACATAAATATTTAATGATTGTAATGCCTTTTACCACAAGTTTGGAACAATGTGTATCTGTTACCCCCTCTCCAGCGCCCGCAGCCATGTTCGAAGGACTCTGGAGAGAAGGGGGTGAGGGAGTGGTATTGACCACACATGTATAAATACATATCACGTATTCAGACTCTCATGTTGCCGTCTGCACAGCGCTCCCGAGCGCTCCCAACGTCACTTAACTGTTAGGCTAGACTGTCCCAATGACCCTCGAACAGAAGACGGGATATCACGTCAATTTTGCGAGCCGGGGTCCCATTTTAACCCGTCAATTTGGGTCCTTAGGGAAATCATACGTCAAAATGCGACGTGGTATGAGGAGAACGGGTTGTGTGGTCCCTGGGACGAATGCTTCCCACATGGAACAAAATTTACCATCCAAGGTAAATTTAGACTGGCATATAATCGCACCAAATTTGCATGGCACATTACTTTTTAACTGCCATGTTTGTAATCCTCTTTAAACAGTTTACTTCCAATTTCAACACAGGATTTGGGACTCTTAGTGTTCCTAGTTTTATTAGAATTAATAGTAAAACTTTTTCTCTTTATTTACATATAACTTTAATTTTATATTTATTTACATATAACTTTAAAATATACACAGCCTACAATATGTAGGTTGTGTATGTACAATATGTAGGCTGTGTATGTACAATATGTTGGCTGTGTATGTACAATATGTAGGCTGGGTATGTACAATATGTAGGCTGCGTATGTACAACATATAGGCTGGGTATGTACAATATGAAGGCTGTATATGTACAATATATAGGCTGTGTATGTACAATATGTAGGCTGTGTATGTACAACATATAGGCTGGGTATGTACAATATGTAGGCTGGGTATGTACAATATGTAGGCTGGGTATGTACAATATATAGGCTGTGTATGTACAACATATAGGCTGGGTATGTACAATATGTAGGCTGGGTATGTACAATATATAGGCTGTGTATGTACAACATATAGGCTGGGTATGTACAATATGTAGGCTGGGTATGTACAATATATAGGCTGTGTATGTACAACATATAGGCTGGGTATGTACAACATATAGGCTGGGTATGTACAATATGTAGGCTGTGTATGTACAACATATAGGCTGGGTATGTACAACATATAGGCTGGGTATGTACAATATGTAGGCTGGGTATGTACAATATGTAGGCTGGGTATGTACAATATATAGGCTGTGTATGTACAACATATAGGCTGGGTATGTACAACATATAGGCTGGGTATGTACAATATGTAGGCTGTGTATGTACAACATATAGGCTGGGTATGTACAATATGTAGGCTGTGTATGTACAACATATAGGCTGGGTATGTACAACATATAGGCTGGGTATGTACAATATATAGGCTGTGTATGTACAACATATAGGCTGGGTATGTACAATATGTAGGCTGGGTATGTACAATATATAGGCTGTGTATGTACAACATATAGGCTGGGTATGTACAATATGTAGGCTGGGTATGTACAATATATTGGCTGTGTATGTACAACATATAGGCTGGGTATGTACAATATGTAGGTTGTGTATGTACAATATGTAGGCTGGGTATGTACAATATGTAGGTTATCGTAGTTCAACTTGTCCTTTCAGTGCGTAGCATTTTTAATGGTATTGACAAATTCGTTAAAAAAGCGAAGTAATATTTAAAGTTAAAGCACCGTAATAACGACGTTTTAAACTCATCGCCCTTGGTAGGTTAGACGAATGGTTTGAGTTCGTATATTTCTGGGTCAAGATTCACAAAGCATTTACGCATCTAGTCACGAAACCTCTACATCCCTCAGTAATTATCGTGGCGTTTTTTACATTTATTAAACAGCCTAAACTTCCCAATCAAGTGTTATTGTTGTTAACAGCCTCCTGGCGTTTCGGACTTCATAAATGGTTTAATATATGTAAATAAAGCCATCATGATTACTGAGGGATGTACAGGTTTCGGAAGTAGATACGTAAATGCTGGCCCTGGTTAGGGAAATCAGGTTCATTTTTTTTTTACCGAATGGCAAATCAAAAGACCTGGATGGCAATTTATATGACCAAGATGCTTAGTTAAGTATAAGCTGCTTTTGGCACTATTCTCAAGACGGTCTTCACTCCATGTTTCTGATCATTCCGCACATTTAATGGTGCTACATAGCCTTCCCGGCTTGGTGCTTTCTTTGATAATTACTTACTTCACTCAATGTCTATTTAAAATCTTTATCAACGGAAATAAACCAGAGCATAACCCATCCTAGACCTTATTAGGCTGAAGTCCATAACATATAATAATATTTATCTGTAATTTAAAAGTTCCGGCGCTAGGCTGTTTCTGTGGGGTTTGAAGGATTGTGTGTACTCACCTAATTGTGCTTGCGGGGGTTGGGCTTTGGCTCTTTGGTCCCGCCTCTCAACTGGTGTACAGATTCCAGAGCCTACTGGGCTCTATCATATCTACATTTGGAACTGTGTATGGAGTCAGCCTCCACCACATCTCTGCCTAGTGCATTCCACCTGTTAACTACTCTGACACTACCCTGTGTGTTAGTCAGGCGGTGGATTTTCTTGTTCTTTTCTGTCACAGTTCCGGTAAATACTCCATGTATCTAGAGCACATGCAATTTCCCCTTTATCTGAAGAGCCACTTACTCAACCTATTTTATTTTATTTCGTAACACTCTCATGTCCTTGTGGATAAAAGGCATCATAATCACCTCACACATTTGCTATTCGTCACACCTTCGTCAGCTTTGTCGTTAATATTTTCATTGAATTCCTCCGCTTTGTTTGGCGCTCCATCAGCATTTGAATACCAAAACTAGAGACTCAGCTCGTTGCTTCATTTCTGTTGCTTCAGTGTTTAATTTAAATGCATTTAGTGGCGAGACATATAACTGCAAGATACAGGGCTTGGGTAATATTGGGACTGGGTGAAAATGGAAATGGTTAAGAGAATGTGGAGCTGGATCAGATAACTGAGGGGAAAGGGAATAAGATGGGTAAAATATGTTGCGATAAGGAAGGCACTGATGCCTCCGGAAACGATAAAATATTCAGGACTGATTTGGCAATGATCCAGATAATAAAATAAGGAATAACAAACCAAGAATAAGGAATAACAAACCAAGAATAAGGAATAACAAACCAAGAATAAGGAATAACAAACCAAGAATAAGGAATAACAAACCAAGAATAAGGAATAACAAACCAAGAATAAGGAATAAAGAACTAAGTTCCCCCTTTTATTACAGTTCCTGTGGCGCAGTGGTAAAATCTCTCCCCCCCCCGCTTCGCAAGCAATTTGGCCTGGGTTCGAATCCTGGCCAGGGAGGATTGACTAGGCACCAATCTTTAACTGTACGCCTCTATTCACCCAGCAGTGAATGGGTATCTGGTTGTGAAACGATATAGCAGATCGTATTCCTGGGAAAGAATTAGGATTAAAGGACCTGCCCGAAACGCTATACGTGATAGTGGCTTTACAAGAATTTAAGACTCGTATCAATAAAATAAAAAGTATAATCTCTGCAATTGGTGATCACATCAATATTGGTTTGCCAGATTATGATGCTAAACTTAACGATTATATCTCCTATTCCATCAATTCTTTCTTCTGTCAGACTCCCTTAGATGGTTGAATGGAATCTGATTCCGTTCCATCAGATGGAACGGCATCTGACTGGCAGAGACTAGGATGGTGTGAGCCTGATGGACCACTCTCCCATGACAGGGTATCCTTGTAAACTACTCTACATACATCAAGAGGAGTCAACAGTAAACCATTATGATTGTATACTATTTATTGCAGCAACTGGGCACTGTATCCCAGACGTTCATCCTGGGACGTCTGGGATACTCATTCACAGCCTGACACAGGAACAGTGACTGAGGCACCTGACACAGTAACAGTGACTGAGCCACCTGACACAGTAACAGTGACTGAGCCACCTGACACAGTAACAGTGACTGAGCCACCTGACACAGTAACAGTGACTGAGCCACCTGACACAGTAACAGTGACTTGAGGCACCAGTCAACGGGAGGCAAGGACTTATAAACAGTCGTGCAGTGAAGCGTGAAATATGGTAACATAGACTCAACAGTGATGCAACAATGAGGTAGTAATAGCTCGTAGAACCACGAGGCAACAGTGACTTACGAGACGACAGTGATATGCATGTAATGATGAAACAACAGTGATTTACACAACAGTGATACATACAATAACGAAACAGGTATTTACACAACAGTGACGCATGTAATGATAGAGCAACAGTGAAACACATAACAACAGTGTACATAATTAGCGGTAATATATAAAAAATAACGAGGATAATAAGTTAGACAACTGAAAACCAACGGGAACCCATCAACGCCCCTCCCCCCCCCAAAAGGCGTAACAACGTAGGAACAACGGCGCAGACAACTTTGAGGCAACGTCGCATCACAACGTTGAAGCGACGTCGAATCACCAACGTTGAAGCGACGTCGAATCACCAACGTTGAAGCGACGTCGAATCACCAACGTTGAAGCGACGTCGAATCACCAACGTTGAAGCGACGTCGAATCACCAACGTTGAAGCGACGTCGAATCACCAACGTTGCCTCAACGTTAAAAAGAGCTCTGCCGGAAACCTATTTCCCCGTCTTAAACCCGCAGAAAATGGGGGGACAGAGGGCGATGAATTTCTTGTAGCCCCAGTTGGTGTTGAGGAAGGACGCATTCACGAAGGGAGAGTAAATAGGCAGGAAGAAGCGTCCGTCGTCAGTAGCCGTGTCTTCTGGTGGTTCTCCTGACGGGGAGGAGACGGCAGCGACCACCAGACACAGCAGGAGGATGCCGGGGGTCGTGACGGAGCAGGAGGTCGTCATAGTGGTAGGTGTCGCCTGTGGAGGAGATGGAAGATCAGCGCTGGGGTTGGCCATTTGGTTAGTCAAGTGATTGGGATTAGTCAGTGATTGGGGGGGATTGTGATGTTTGGTATTGGGCTATCAAGCTCTGATGGATTATTAAGGCTACCACAATAGCTTATCAGCCAACAACGTTGTTCAGTAATAACTGTATTGAAAGTGTGTGTGTGTATATATATGTATATGTATATATATATATATATATATATATATATATATATATATATATATATATATATATATATATATATATATATATATATATATATATATTTCTCTCATATTTTTATTTTGTCCTGTTTTGCTGTATTTACTCTTTAAATTACAGAGGTGGGTAGATTGTATTACAGAGGTGGGTAGATTATATTAGATGTGGGTAGATTATATTAGAGAGGTGGGTAGATTATATTACAGAGGTGGGTAGATTATATTACAGAGGTGGGTAGAAGCAGACTTGTGCCTCCTCTGAGCTTTCCCTTCCCATAGGGTGACGGTGGGCCTTCTCTCTCTACCTTACCTGGTGAGGAAAGCCAAGATATTGTGAGACAGAGCCGCTGTACCCGGCTAGACGACGGTGATACAGTGATACAGTGATCACTTAAGGCAAGAGCCACACCCACACCTGGCGAGGGAGGCTAGGGAAGTGGTCGGTACACACCCTCTGCTGTATTATATATACCTCGAGCGGATAGGAAGCTGTATCTAGTCTTTACCCTCCCCCCCCTCCTCTCTCGACACTATCCTGGTTAGTTAACTCTCACCATAGCTTCCCCAGTTGTCCCCTCTTCGACTATCCTGGCTAGTTAGTTCTTACTTCTACCACTACAGTTTTCTTAGTCCCCCGACAACACCCCCTTTGTCTCACTACACTATCCTGGGTAGCTCTCTCACCTCGTCCCCCCCCCCTAACCACCTGAAGTATTCATCAATATTCATCTGTTATCACCTCATCATATGCACCAACATTACGCCCTCTGTACCCCTCATCCTACCTCTTCCTTACCAGCTTTGTGGTCAGCTGATGTCGATTCCCCTCATTTAAGCTTTTCATGCGGCTGTGACAGGTGTTAACGTTGGGTTGTGCTTGGAGTATTGCTTTGCTTGATAACGCAAGCGGAAGCCCGTTCCGGATAACGGGATTGGGAGACTATATTCCCCCCTTCCCACCCCCCTTCTCACTGTAATACTGAAAGGGGGGGGGGGGGGTACTTGGGAAGAGGGGGTGGGGGGGGGGCTAAAGACCAGTAATACTGGTAATTTGCATTGCTATTCTACCCTCATCCGGCGAACCTGTACCGAGTCGTTGCTCCTCAAACCATTGATACAATGTCGTTATTCTCACGATATTGGTGGGGCGTTAAGTAATGTGTTCTTGGTGAGGGTGCCGTGTCTCGGGTGTTCAGTAGGGCCGGTAGGCTTGGATCGTCTTGTTTAAAGGGTTGTAGAGAGTGCAGGCTTGGCTGCCGTGTTGGTAACACATATGTAAATGTGCCCGGGTGTGGTGGTGGTGGTGGTCTCTTGCTGCCTCTTCCCCACACAGGTCATGAAGCAAATGGCTTACGTTTGTGTATAATATGGAAGGGATTCGAAGATGTGGCATATGCAAGCAAGCAGAGAGGCAAGCAAGCAGAGATGCAAGCATGCAGAGGAGTAAGCATGCAAGCAAGCAAGCAGACAATCAAGAAGGCGAGCATGACTTGCCCTCCTTGCATCAGGCGGTCAGGAAAGCATTGTACTTTGAATATCAATACCCTTCAGTAGTCACTTGTAACACACACCTAATGTAATCAGCTCTGCATCCTTTTGTACAAGCTGTAACTTCCATATAGCCAGCTCTCAACGTCCATTTTGAAGTGGTTTTTACCTAGCCAGAATCACACGTACTTTGACGTGTCACGCAAGTTGTTGAGACTGGTGCTCGCTAGTCCCAGACAACGTCAAATAGTGCGATGCGTTCATTGTTATTCTAACGTCGGAATGTTTACGTTGTAGTCGAAAGGGGTGAAACTGTGATGTATTAAGTGAGAGGACAGGTGGGTACTGCGTCGTCTGGGTATTGTGTTTGATGCGATATTTCTGTATCCGGAGGTCGCTGTAAACATATGCACTCTGTATTAAGTGAGAGGACAGGTTGGTATTGAGTCGTCTGGGTATTGTGATTGGACGATATTTCTGTATCCGGAGGTCGCTGTAAACATATGCTCTCGGTGACCCTGATTTATTACAGCTGCTTTTATCTTCCTCCTTTGTTTCTTATGTTTGGCGACTGCTTTATCATCTTTCAATCTCTATTCTCGTCCACTCGAAGTCTTCTCGCTGCCTCAGCAATCCTTGTCGTTATCGCTGCTTCCTCTTGCTTCCTGGTTTTCACTTCCTCTGTATGTCTTCCTTCATCCCTCCTCCCACTTTAGTGTGGTCTTGCTTCTTACCTTGCTTTCCTTTTCTCTGACGAAACCTGTGCATCTTTCCTGGATGATGGCGGCTCAGTCTGTATTAAAGACATTGTGAGCTTCGAGGCTTGGCAACGAAATTCTATTGTCAAAGAAAACGTCGTATAGCGTTTCGAAGTTGACACTCCCACATGATTGAGGAAAGATGTAGCGGTTTCGCAAGTGTACACTTAAGGGATAGTGACACATTGAACACTAAGAACACCATACAACATAACTGTAAACACGGCGTGTAAGAACAGAATGGATTCATATGTGTTTAGTGGTCAAACGTATTCAGTGGCTCTAATTCCTCGTTCACACGTCAAAAAAGCAGTGTTTAGGTTCGTAGGACCTCTTGTACCGACAGCTTGGGGTCGGTGGCACTTGTAGTGATGCGTGGGTTACGGGGTTATGAGAGGTTGTGAGGAAACACGCAAAAAAATACATGATGTTTATTGTGATAACTCGGTACAACTCCATCGGTGCCTTACCTCAGCTACTGACTCACTCATTACCCAACATGGTTAAGGTGAGGCAGCCGTCACTCAAGAATGAGGATACGGTAAGACACCTCATTAACCGCTGGTGAGTCAATCATGTGTCTCTCTAATGATTAATAACAGTGAAATTTGCAATGATTTAACAAGTGAGATAACGGTGATCTGAGAAACAGTGAAGCAGTGATGATTAGCAACCCAACTCACACATGAAGTTGAGTGAAAGTGACCATGATAAGGGGGTCCATCATGAGGACGGACCAAACCTCGTCACTTTCATCCCATAGGTGTGAGTTGGCTTGGTTTCCAGTCGCGTTAGTGAGACATTCTCTATAAAGAATTAGCTTAACATCGACTTTGTTAACGGCGACTAGCCGTTAACGGGGAGAGGAGGATTAATGGGACATATGATATTAGGAAGACAAAATCGTTTATTCGTGGTGACTGGTGTGCCAGCGGGAGGCGCGTTGATCCCGGGTAGTGGGATGGGGAGTAAAAACGGCTCAAGAAACTTCTTGGGGAAACCGTCGGATCCCGCAAAGGAGGCGGCGAGGGCGAGACACAGCAGAAGAGTGGTACAAGAGCCCCTCATGGCGGCGATGATGGTCGTTGGAGGCGCCGGTAGTCGTCGAAGGCGCTGGGGGTCGTCGAAGGCGCCAGGGGTCGTCGAAGGCGCTGGGGGTCGTCGAAGGCTCCGGTGGTCGAAGACTCCGGTGGTCGAAGGCGCCGGTAATCGTCGAAGGCGCCGGAGGTCGTTGGTGGTCGTCGGAATCGTCTGTGAGGGGAAAGGAAAGCCATGTTGGGAAGGCTTGGGTATGTGTGTGTGTGTGTGTGTGTCGGCTCTATAGATAATAGTCCAATGTAGTGCATCCTATACTCTTTATCTAAATATTCCTCAATATCTCTCCTTCGCCGTCCGTCTCGAGGAACACGTGTTGAGGAAGTATGTCTTCAACTGGACTTCGACTCCAGGAATATGAGACATATATATCAATGTAAGAATACATAAACTAATATTGACAAAAGTACGAGAACACGAAAAACAACAACTTTGTTTTTCAGCAACATGTTGAACAAAACAGGTGTGCAACTGAAGAATTAACACGTTGTCGAATGCAAGATAAATTGCCGAATACAAGTGTGAGTGCCTGGTTTGACTTACAGCAGCTATGAGGCTTGCGAGTGCGTGTATGAGACACTGTGAGTGCCTCCACCACCTCCTAAGTCAACCCGCTGAGACAACAGACAGACAATTGGTGAATGAGAGTACGAAAGGGGGTCTTATATACACCAGCGACTATGCTCCCCAGGAGAGTGTGTGTATGTGTGGAGGTCACCTGTGTCAACCATTCACCTCTCACTCGCCTGTGCACTAAGTAGGCCTACCCAATTATATCTCCTGCACAGGATATTTTATTCAACTTACTCGCCCTGCAGATTGTAACGAGGGATAATGGGATTAGAGATAGTGCGATGAGTTTTGTTTAGTTTACGCTGAAATCGTTGGTGTGCGTCGAGGGTGAGGGTGAAGCCAGTGTCACGGGAAAGGGTTGAGACGCGAAAGGTGGTCAGGGATTAGGGAGAATGTGTTCGGTATATTGTTGTTATTCTTCCATCATGTTGCCCTCTGCCAAGGCCATTGTTACTCCTTCACCTGGTGCTCCAGTACTGTGGCTACCACCACTCCTCCACCTGGTGCTCCAGTACTGTGGCTACCACCAGTCCTCCACCTGGTGCTCCAGTACTGTGGCTACCACCACTCCTCCACCTGGTGCTCCAGTGCTGTGGCTACCACCAGTCCTCCACCTGGTGCTCCAGTACTGTGGCTACCACCAGTCCTCCACCTGGTGCTCCAGTACTGTGGCTACTCCTTCACCTGGTGCTCCAGTACTGTGGCTACCACCACTCCTTCACCTGGTGCTCCAGTACTGTGGCTACCACCAGTCCTCCACCTGGTGCTCCAGTACTGTGGCTACCACCAGTCCTTCACCTGGTGCTCCAGTACTGTGGCTACCACCAGTCCTCCACCTGGTGCTCCAGTACTGTGGCTACCACCACTCCTCCACCTGTTGCTCCAGTGCTGTGGCTACCACCAGTCCTCCACCTGGTGCTCCAGTACTGTGGATACCACCAGTCCTCCACCTGGTGCTCCAGTACTGTGGCTACTCCTTCACCTGGTGCTCCAGTACTGTGGCTACCACCACTCCTCCACCTGGTGCTCCAGTACTGTGGCTACCACCAGTCCTCCACCTGGTGCTCCAGTACTGTGGCTACCACCACTCCTTCACCTGGTGCTCCAGTGCTGTGGCTACCACCACTCCTCCACCTGGTGCTCCAGTACTGTGGCTACCACCAGTCCTCCACCTGGTGCTCCAGTACTGTGGCTACCACCAGTCCTCCACCTGGTGCTCCAGTACTGTGGCTACCACCACTCCTCCACCTGGTGCTCCAGTACTGTGGCTACCACCAGTCCTCCACCTGGTGCTCCAGTACTGTGGCTACCACCAGTCCTTCACCTGGTGCTCCAGTACTGTGGCTACCACCACTCCTCCACCTGGTGCTCCAGTACTGTGGCTACCACCACTCCTTCACCTGGTGCTCCAGTACTGTGGCTACCACCAGTCCTTCACCTGGTGCTCCAGTACTGTGGCTACCACCACTCCTTCACCTGGTGCTCCAGTACTATGGCTGCCACCAGTCCTCCACTTGGTGCTCCAGTACTGTGGCTACCACCAGTCCTTCACCTGGTGCTCCAGTACTGTGGCTACCACCACTCCTCCACCTGGTGCTCCAGTACTGTGGCTACTCCTTCACCTGGTGCTCCAGTACTGTGGCTACTCCTCCACCTGGTGCTCCAGTACTGTGACTGCTCCTCCACCTGGTGCTCCAGTACTGTGGCTACTCCTCCACCTGGTGCTCCAGTACTGTGGCTACCACCACTCCTCCACCTGGTGCTCCAGTACTGTGGCTACCACCACTCCTCCACCCGGTGCTCCAGTACTGTGGCTACCACCACTCCTCCACCTGGTGCTCCAGTACTGTGGCTACTCCTCCACCTGGTGCTCCAGTACTGTGGCTACCACCACTCCTCCACCTGGTGCTCCAGTACTGTGACTACCACCAGTCCTTCACCTGGTGCTCCAGTACTGTGGCTACCACCACTCCTCCACCTGGTGCTCCAGTACTGTGGCTACCACCACTCCTCCACCTGGTGCTCCAGTACTGTGGCTACTCCTCCACCTGGTGCTCCAGTACTGTGACTACCACCACTCCTCCGCCTGGTGCTCCAGTACTGTGGCTACTCCTCCACCTGGTGCTCCAGTACTGTGACTACCACCACTCCTCCGCCTGGTGCTCCAGTACTGTGGCTACTCCTCCACCTGGTGCTCCAGTACTGTGACTACCACCACTCCTCCGCCTGGTGCTCCAGTACTGTGGCTACTCCTCCACCTGGTGCTCCAGTACTGTGACTACCACCACTCCTCCGCCTGGTGCTCCAGTACTGTGGCTACTCCTCCACCTGGTGCTCCAGTACTGTGACTACCACCACTCCTCCACCTGGTGCTCCAGTACTGTGACTACCACCACTCCTTCACCTGGTGCTCCAGTACTGTGGCTACCACCACTCCTCCACCTGGTGCTCCAGTACTGTGACTACCACCAGTCCTCCACCTGGTGCTCCAGTACTGTGACTACCACCAGTCCTCCACCTGGTGCTCCAGTACTGTGGCTACCACCACTCCTTCACCTGGTGCTCCAGTACTGTGGCTACCACCACTCCTCCACCTGGTGCTCCAGTACTGTGACTACCACCACTCCTCCACCTGGTGCTCCAGTACTGTGACTACCACCACTCCTTCACCTGGTGCTCCAGTACTGTGACTACCACCACTCCTTCACCTGGTGCTCCAGTACTGTGGCTACCACCACTCCTCCACCTGGTGCTCCAGTACTGTGACTACCACCAGTCCTCCACCTGGTGCTCCAGTACTGTGGCTACCACCAGTCCTCCACCTGGTGCTCCAGTACTGTGGCTACCACCACTCCTTCACCTGGTGCTCCAGTACTGTGGCTACCACCACTCCTTCACCTGGTGCTCCAGTACTGTGGCTACCACCACTCCTCCACCTGGTGCTCCAGTACTGTGACTACCACCACTCCTCCACCTGGTGCTCCAGTACTGTGACTACCACCACTCCTTCACCTGGTGCTCCAGTACTGTGGCTACCACCACTCCTTCACCTGGTGCTCCAGTACTGTGGCTACCACCACTCCTCCACCTGGTGCTCCAGTACTGTGACTACCACCACTCCTCCACCTGGTGCTCCAGTACTGTGGCTACCACCAGTCCTCCACCTGGTGCTCCAGTACTGAGGCTACTCCTTCACCTGGTGCTCCAGTACTGTGACTACCACCACTCCTCCACCTGGTGCTCCAGTACTGTGACTACCACCACTCCTTCACCTGGTGCTCCAGTACTGTGACTACCACCACTCCTTCACCTGGTGCTCCAGTACTGTGGCTACCACCACTCCTCCACCTGGTGCTCCAGTACTGAGGCTACTCCTTCACCTGGTGCTCCAGTACTGTGACTACCACCACTCCTCCACCTGGTGCTCCAGTACTGTGACTACCACCACTCCTTCACCTGGTGCTCCAGTACTGTGACTACCACCACTCCTTCACCTGGTGCTCCAGTACTGTGGCTACCACCACTCCTCCACCTGGTGCTCCAGTACTGTGACTACCACCACTCCTCCACCTGGTGCTCCAGTACTGTGGCTACCACCAGTCCTCCACCTGGTGCTCCAGTACTGTGGCTACCACCAGTCCTCCACCTGGTGCTCCAGTACTGTGGCTACCACCACTCCTCCACCTGGTGCTCCAGTACTGTGACTACCACCACTCCTTCACCTGGTGCTCCAGTACTGTGGCTACCACCAGTCCTTCACCTGGCGCTCCAGTACTGTGGCTACCACCACTCCTCCACCTGGTGCTCCAGTACTGTGGCTACCACCACTCCTTCACCTGGTGCTCCAGTACTGTGGCTACTCCTTCACCTGGTGCTCCAGTACTGTGGCTACCACCACTCCTCCACCTGGTGCTCCAGTACTGAGGCTACTCCTTCACCTGGTGCTCCAGTACTGTGACTACCACCACTCCTCCGCCTGGTGCTCCAGTACTGTGACTACCACCACTCCTTCACCTGGTGCTCCAGTACTGTGGCTACCACCACTCCTCCACCTGGTGCTCCAGTACTGTGACTACCACCACTCCTCCGCCTGGTGCTCCAGTACTGTGACTACCACCACTCATCTGAGTGAAATAACGAATAATGTTTGCGAAAATAACTGAACCAAATTGCATCAATTTCTATTCTAGAATTTTGTTGCCAACACAAAACACCGTCAATCTGAGATGCACATTGACAACTCTGCAACTCATCACCCACTACTGTGAATGGCAAGTAGTTTACGCAGGGCTACAGGTGTTGAGGAGGTGTATGGGAGGGCTGCAGGTGTTGATGAGGTGTATGGGAGGGCTGCAGGTGTTGAGGAGGTGTATGGGAGGGCTGCAGGTGTTGAGGAGGTGTATGGGAGGGCTACAGGTGTTGATGAGGTGTATGGGAGGGCTACAGGTGTTGAGGAGGTGTATAGGAGGGCTGCAGGTGTTGATGAGGTGTATGGGAGGGCTACAGGTGTTGAGGAGGTGTATGGTAGGGCTACAGGTGTTGATGAGGTGTATGGGAGGGCTACAGGTGTTGATGAGGTGTATGGGAGGGCTACAGGTGTTGATGAGGTGTATGGGAGGGCTACAGGTGTTGATGAGGTGTATGGGAGGGCTGCAGGTGTTGATGAGGTGTATGGGAGGGCTACAGGTGTTGATGAGGTGTATGGGAGGGCTGCAGGTGTTGATGAGGTGTATGGGAGGGCTACAGGTGTTGATGAGGTGTATGGGAGGGCTACAGGTGTTGATGAGGTGTATGGGAGGGCTACAGGTGTTGAGGAGGTGTATGGGAGGGCTGCAGGTGTTGATGAGGTGTATGGGAGGGCTGCAGGTGTTGATGAGGTGTATGGGAGGGCTACAGGTGTTGATGAGGTGTATGGGAGGGCTACAGGTGTTGAGGAGGTGTATGGGAGGGCTGCAGGTGTTGATGAGGTGTATGGGAGGGCTACAGGTGTTGAGGAGGTGTATGGGAGGGCTGCAGGTGTTGATGAGGTGTATGGGAGGGCTGCAGGTGTTGATGAGGTGTATGGGAGGGCTACAGGTGTTGATGAGGTGTATGGGAGGGCTACAGGTGTTGAGGAGGTGTATGGGAGGGCTGCAGGTGTTGATGAGGTGTATGGGAGGGCTACAGGTGTTGAGGAGGTGTATGGGAGGGCTGCAGGTGTTGATGAGGTGTATGGGAGGGCTACAGGTGTTGAGGAGGTGTATGGGAGGGCTACAGGTGTTGATGAGGTGTATGGGAGGGCTGCAGGTGTTGATGAGGTGTATGGGAGGGCTGCAGGTGTTGAGGAGGTGTATGGGAGGGCTGCAGGTGTTGATGAGGTGTATGGGAGGGCTACAGGTGTTGATGAGGTGTATGGGAGGGCTGCAGGTGTTGATGAGGTGTATGGGAGGGCTGCAGGTGTTGATGAGGTGTATGGGAGGGCTGCAGGTGTTGATGAGGTGTATGGGAGGGCTGCAGGTGTTGATGAGGTGTATGGGAGGGCTACAGGTGTTGATGAGGTGTATGGGAGGGCTGCAGGTGTTGATGAGGTGTATGGGAGGGCTGCAGGTGTTGATGAGGTGTATGGGAGGGCTGCAGGTGTTGATGAGGTGTATGGGAGGGCTGCAGGTGTTGAGGAGGTGTATGGGAGGGCTGCAGGTGTTGATGAGGTGTATGGGAGGGCTGCAGGTGTTGATGAGGTGTATGGGAGGGCTGCAGGTGTTGATGAGGTGTATGGGAGGGCTGCGGTTGTTGATGAGGTGTATGGGAGGGCTACAGGTGTTGATGAGGTGTATGGGAGGGCTACAGGTGTTGATGAGGTGTATGGGAGGGCTGCAGGTGTTGATGAGGTGTATGGGAGGGCTACAGGTGTTGATGAGGTGTATGGGAGGGCTGTAGGTGTTGATGAGGTGTATAGGAGGGCTACAGGTGTTGATGAGGTGTATGGGAGGGCTACAGGTGTTGATGAGGTGTATGGGAGGGCTACAGGTGTTGTAGTGTATGCAGAAACGGTTAAATGTTGAGAAAGGAGAATGAATTGGTTTAAGGTAGAAGGTTCTGTTTACAATCTTTAAACTGTTTACTTTCTTATTACTAATTAGCGAAACAAAGACACGTGAGCAGGTGTTGAAGGTAGTCTTCTGAATACTAATTGACTGGCCACTGTTTAACTCACACTTGTAAACTCTTTGACCACGTGTAAAGTGTGTAGTACACTCTCCACACAAGGAACCCGAAACGCTATGCGTACTAGTGGCTTTAGGTATTGTATGTACTACCTCTATCTTTAAATCTAACAGAATGTTTGTACTGTATCGCTGCAACTATGTATGTGCGGTTCCTAAATAAATTATTATTATTATTATTATTATTATTATTATTATTATTATTATTATTATTATTATTATAAGGGTGTTAAGTACACACTAAAGCGCTAACAATACTCAGTAATTGAACATTTTATACAGCAGCGCTAGTTTAATAAATCAATGAAAGCTGAACTAATGGCTTCAAATTATATAAAGTAATATATAAATGGAGTAGATTACTTCTCGCCACATAACAGGCAAGCCTGGGGCCAGATTCACGAAAGCACTTACGCAAGCACTTACGAACGTGTACATCTTTCCCCAATCTTTGACGGCTTTGGTTACATTTATTACACAGTTTACAAGGATGAAAACTTGCCAATCAACTGTTGTTATTGTTATAAACAGCCTCCTGGTGCTTCGGAGCTCATTAACTGTTTAGTAATTATAAACAAAGCCGCCACAGATCGAGAAAAGATGTACAGGTTCGTAAGTGCTTGCGTAAGTGCTTTCGTGAATCTGGTCTAAAGTATACTCTCACCTGATCAAAATAATTTAAGTCAAAATTTATTTTCACTTAAAAAACACTTTTAATAAAATATTAATAAATAAATAAATTTTAATAAAACTGATTAATAAAATAAAGTTTTAGTTAGGAAAATAAGTAGGAATATCAGCACCCATAAGCTTGCGGGGCCTGACGGTTGAGTGGACAGAAGTCGGGATTCGTAATCTTAAAAGGTTCCTGGTTCGATCCCCGGCGGAGGCGGAAATAAATGGGCAGTTTTTTTTTTAACCCTGTTGCCCCTGTACACCTAGCAGTAAATAGGTACCTGGGAGTTAGACAGCTGCTACGGGCTGCTGCTTCCTGGGGATGTGTAACAGAAAGGAAGTCTGTTACATTAAATGATCTCCGGGTGATTGAGTCGCGTAGAGTGTGGTATGATGTTGGACTTAAGGCCTATATTAACCTCTGGACTGGAGACTGGACTTAAGGCCTATATTAACCTCTGGACTGGACTTAAGGCCTATATTAACCTCTGGACTGGACTGGAGACTGGACTTAAGGCCTATATCAAAGTCATTGAAAAGCTATTCTTTTTAAGTAAATTCAAGTCATTAAAAAGCTATTTTTATTAAGTAAACTAAAAGTCATTGAAAAGTGAATAATTGCAAATTTAAAAGGGATTTAGTTCAGGATTTACGACGCTGAACTTGAAGCGATTACTCTCGATTTGTTTTTGTTTATCAAATTTTGATGAAATAAGTAAACAATAAACAAACACAGGCTGTACATGCGCATAAGAAACAATTACAAAAACAAACTTACTCCCTAAAATTAAAACTTGATATCATGAGCTTATATTATTTAGATATCATAAATGAAGCAAATACGACTTCCAGCAAATTTACGCTCTTTTTCGATGATAATAAATGTTTTTTTCAATAATATTTTCTTGCAAAACTCATCAAATGAGGTTAAAAAAAAGATAAAAGTTAATATAAATTATATTTATTGGCAATATATATATAATATTATATATATATATATATATATATATATATATATATATATATATATATATATATATATATATATATATATATATATATATATATATTTGTTTTTTGTTTTACATAGTTTTCATACAGTCATAAATCTATAAAAACACATAATTTTGAAGAACTGTGAAGCTTCACCGCCGACTTACTCATTTCCCGACAGTGAACCAGCATTGACTCAGGCATGAGTGAGGCAACAGTGAGTTAACTGTGACGTTGGTAATGACGACTCAGCGATGAGTCTCGCGTCTCAAGAATGATGAGTAAAGTAACGGGGAACCAAACACAGAAAACGGGGGACTCAAAAGCTGCTAAACAGTGCCTTATCAGGTAACGGTAGAAGTACGTTGGTGGACTGAACGGGGATATAAATAACGGTACAGTAACGGGGAATTAATCAACAGCCTCTCTCGAGAGCAACATATAATGAACATCAACAGTGTTGCTTCATTGTATCATTAGCGTCATCAATGTTGCTTCATTGTATCATTAAGGTCATTTACCCAGATTTGCCTTGTTTGCGTTGGAGGGTGGGTAATAGGTACATCCCTTACCCACATATAATAGGGGGACAGAGGACCGTGATGGCCGGTTTCCCTCCCCACGTCTCGGAATAGGAAGGCGATATTGTGGCGTATGGGTCGACATAGAGAGGGAAGAGACGACTGTCACGTGTTTCCTCGTCTTCTTGGGAGACCTCGTCTTCTTGGGAGACCTCGTCTTCTTGGGAGACCTCGCCTCCTTGGGAGACTGGGAAGGCGGCGCCAGAGACCACTAAACACAAGAGGAAGACGGCACAAGTCTTCATGGTGGTGGTGGTACTGTGGTGCTGTGGTGGTGGTGGTGGTGGTGCTGTGGTGGTGGTGGTACTGTGGTACTGTGGTGGTGGTGGTGGTGGTGATGTACCTGTGGGTAGGGAAAGCAAGGACAACATTATATATATATTTGTAAATATTGTATATATTGGTAATGCAGTTGAATGATGTAAATCTGTATATTGTCTCTTGATCTCTCTACCTGTAGTTGGTGGCTCATATGTAGGGTAAACATAGTAGGGAATACTGTTGTATTTAATATATATAGCAATCCTATTATGAATTTACTGAGAGTGCAGATGTATTCCCGGGGATGAATTAGATACACCTGGCGATACAGCACATACACCTGGCGAGGGAGGGTGTTAGAGTGTTGTATTCTATACTCCAGCGTGTTATATAGACCTGCAGTGGGGGTGGGGTGGGGGGGGGGTGCTACCACCTCTCAACCCTCTCCTCCTCCTCTTTCTTTAATATAGACACGTATCCCATTATGTCTCACGTGCACTTCAATAGTCATTGTTATCGTAATTAACTCCTTTTGATCACTGAAAAGCCGTAAACTAATTTGGGAAAAGGTTTAATGTTTGTCGTGTTTGAGAACGAAGCAGAAGTTTGAGTCGAGTACTGGATGGGTTGGGACAAGTGAAAAGAGAAAATTGGAAATCGATATAAAATTCTTGTTATGCTTTGCTCGTCCAGTAACCCGATGCCGTTATCACGTCTCGGAGAAAGAGCGAAAGATTCTCACTGCTCTCTTCTTGAGTGGGTATATACGCTTGCGCTCTAATTCACTGGATTTTCGGGCGAGTGTACGTGGGTGTTTATCTTGAGGTTATCTTGAGTTGATTTCGGGGCTTTAGTGTCCCTGCGGCCCGGTCCTCGACCAGGCCTCCACCCCCAGGAAGCAGCCCGTGACAGCTGACTAACTCCCAGGTACCTATTTACTGCTAGGTAACAGGGGCATAGGGTGAAAGAAACTCTGCCCATTGTTTCTCGCCGGCGCCTGGGATCGAAGCCAGGACCACAGGATCACAAGTGCTGTCCGCTCGGCCGACCGGCTCCAAGTCGGCTCCGGCCGACTAGTCTCCTGAGACTGATGGATTCCTTCTGTGTTCTTGGCCTTCGATGCTCCTTGTCTAGGTAAGCCTCACCAACTGAGCGTCTGTGGCTCTCAGCTTTGTGTGTGTGTGAATTATAGGGTTGGTCCTTAACTTTGGAGGCTACGTCGTTCTTATATTGTTTGTATTGTTACTAACCTTGCGTGTGCACGCTCATTCTTTGTTTTCCCCGTTTGTTTCTTTAATCTCTTTTTAATCTCTTATCTTATTTTCCCGCGTATTTTGTATCCATGCTTCTTGTTTGATGTTGGCTTTCTTACTATTGTATGTGTAGTCATGTGTTGTCTTCCTCTCTATTCCCCTGTGTGTGTACTCACCTAGTTGTGCTTGCGGGGGTTGAGCTCTGGCTCTTTGGTCCCGCCTCTCAACTATCAATCAACAGGTGTACAGGTTCCTGAGCCTATTGGGCTCTATCATATCTACACCTGAAACTGCGTGTGTGTGTGTGTGTGTGTGTGTACTCACCTAGTTGTACTCACCTAGTTGTGTCTGCAGGATCGAGCATTGACTCTTGGATCCCGCCTTTCGAGCATCGGTTGTTTACAGCAATGACTCCTGTCCCATTTCCCTATGATACCTGGTTTTAAAATTATGAATAGTATTTGCTTCCACAACCTGTTCCTGAAGTGCATTCCATTTTCCCACTACTCCCACGCTAAAAGAAAACTTTCTAACATCTCTGTGACTCATCTGAGTTTCAAGCTTCCATCCATGTCCCCTCGTTCTGTTACTATTCCGTGTGAACATTTCGTCTAAGTCCATTCTGTCAATCCCTCTGAGTATCTTATACGTTCCTATCATGCCCCCCCTCTCCCTTCTTCTTTCTAGTGTCGTAAGGCACAGTTCCCTCAGGCGCTCCTCATACCCCATCCCTCGTAGCTCTGGGACGAGTCTCGTTGCAAACCTCTGAACCTTTTCCAGTTTCATTATATGCTTCTTCAGATTGGGACTCCATGATGAGGCGGCATACTCTAAGACTTGACCTCACGTAGGCAGTGTAAAGCGCCCTAAATGCCTCCTTACTTAGGTTTCTGAATGATGTTCTAACTTTTGCCAGTGTAGAGTACGCTGCTGTCGTTATCCTATTTATATATGTGCCTCAGGAGATAGATTAGGTGTTACGTCCACCCCCAGGTCTCTTTCACCCATCGTTACAGGTAGGCTGTTCCCCTTCATTGTGTACTGTCCCTTTGGTCTCCTATCTCCTAGTCCCATTTCCATAACTTTACATTTGCTCGTGTTGAACTCCAGTAGCCATTTCTCTGACCATCTCTGCAACCTGTATAGTTTACTCCTGAACATAGTCAATGATTAAAGTATACTCTCGCTGTATATACAATACAGGGATATTTGGCAACTGGTATTTAGTATTATTTTGCTATGAAAAGCTATTCTTATTAAGTAAATTCAAGTGTTGACCAGACCACACACTAGAAGGTGAAGGGACGACGACGTTTCGGTCCGTCCTGGACCATTCTCAAGTCGATTGTCTCACAATCGAGACTTGAGAATGGTCCAGGACGGACCGAAACGTCGTCGTCCCTTCACCTTCTTATGTGTGGTCTGGTCAAACATACTTTAGCCACGTTATTGTGACTCCTTGCCTGCAAATTCAAGTCATTAAAAAGCTATTCTTATTAAGTAAATTCAAGTCATTGAAAAGCTATTTTTATTAAGTAAATTAAAAGTCATTGAAAAGTGAACAATTGCAAATTTAAAAGGGATTTAGTTCAGGATTTACGACGCTGAACTTGAAGCGATTACTCTCGATTTGTTTTTGTTTTATCAAATTTTGATGAAATAAGTAAACAATAAACAAACACAGGCTGTACATGCGCATAAGAAACAATTACAAAAACAAACTTATCTCCCTAAAATTAAAACTTGATATCGTGAGCTTATATTATTTAGATATCATAAATGAAGCAAATACGACTTCCAGCAAATTTACGCTCTTTTTCGATGATAATAAATGTTTTTTTCAATAATATTTTCTTGCAAAACTCATCAAATGAGGTTAAAAAAAAGATAAAAGTTAATATAAATTATATTTATTGGCAATATATATATATATATATATATATATATATATATATATATATATATATATATATATATATATATATATATATATATATATTTGTTTTTTGTTTTACATAGTTTTCATACAAAATCATAAATCTATAAAAACACATAATTTTGAAGAACTGTGAAGCTTCACCGCCGACTTTCCCGACAGTGAACCAGCATTGACTCAGGCATGAGTGAGGCAAAAGTGAGTTAACTGTGACGTAGGTACTGACGACTCAGCGATGAGTCTCGCGTCTCAAGAATGATGAGTAAAGTAACGGGGAACCAAACACAGAAAACGGGGGACTCTAATGCTGCTAAACAATGCCTTACCAGGTAACGGTAAAAGTACGTTGGTGGACTGAACGGGGATACAAATAACGGTACAGTAACGGGGAATTAATCAACAGTATCTCTCGAGAGCAACATATAATGAACGTCATCAGTGTTGATTCATTGTATCATTAGCGTCATCAATGTTGCTTCATTGTATCATTAAGGTCATTTACCCAGATTTGCCTTGTTTGCGTTGGAGGGTGGGTGGGTAATAGGTACATCCCTTACCCACATATAATAGGGGGACAGAGGACCGTGATGGCCGATTTCCCTCCCCACGTCTTAGAATAGGAAGACGATATTGTGGCGGATGGGTCTACATAGAGAGGGAAGAGACGACTGTCACGTGTTTCCTCGTCTTGGGAGACTGGGAAGGCGGCGCCAGAGACCACTAAACACAAGAGGAAGACGGCACAAGTCTTCATGGTGGTGGTGGTACTGTGGTGCTGTGGTGGTGGTGGTGTGGTGGTGGTGGTGCTGTGGTGGTGGTGGTGGTGCTGTGGTGCTGTGGTGGTGCTGTGGTGGTGGTGCTGTGGTGGTGCTGTGGTGGTGGTGGTGATGTACCTGTGGGTAGGGAAAGCAAGGACAACATTAGTGCAGAATGGTTTTGTATATATTGGTAATGCAGTTGAATGATGTAAATCTGTATATTGTCTCTTGATCTCTCTACCTGTAGTTGGTGGCTCATATGTAGGGTAAACATAGTAGGGAATACTGTTGTATTTAATATATATAGCAATCCTATTATGAATTTACTGAGAGTGCAGATGTATTCCCGGGGATGAATTAGATACACCTGGCGATACAGCACATACACCTGGCGAGGGAGGGTGTTAGAGTGTTGTATTCTATACTCCAGCGTGTTATATAGACCTGCAGTGGGGGTGGGGGGGGGTGCCACCACCACTCAACCCTCTCCTCCCCCTCTTTCTTTAATATAGACCCGTATCCCATTATGTCTGTTACGGCCCTCTCGGGTCGCAACTGAGTTCGTACTCTGATGTTATTAGAGGAAGTTGTATCCGGCCCCAAGCCAGTAGTGGCTTTCAAGGGATGAGATCCGTGACGCAAGTAACTTAAAGGGGAAGGGAAATAAAGTTAAGAACTTAAGATTATAATTGTTCCCATCACCAATAAATAATATAAGATTACACAGGGGGAGGGATATTAACACTGCACAAGGGAATTATTTACACAATTGTCTTCTCCTGAAGACTCTGGATCCAAACTCTCGGTGCCAAGTCCTCGGTGCTTTCGTGGTCTCTTGACGAATCCTTCGACCAAGCTGAGTCTACCCCAAACACAGGCCAGCCAAAACACAGTTCCACTGGGGGCACCGCCGTGGAGGCCGTCAACCACAAGTCCAGCAGGTCTGCTGGCAGGTTCCGGATCAGCGACGCTGGTCAGGCCACTCCACGAGCGATACTAGGGTAGCGCCCTAGTCAGGAGCCTCGTGTGATACCACAAATCACTCTCCTGTCCTCAATACCCCAGTGGATAATCGTCTCCAGCAGTCGGTCCCGGGTAAGACAATCCTTCACTGCCACTTCACAGGCAGGGTAACACCACAGTGTTCCTCCGGGAGACGACTCACAGCTGCTACAGCAAAGCACAAGGTATGGGGACAGCTGCCTTGGGTAGACTGACTCAACTTCCATCACAGCAGTCCCAGGTCGACTCTGTAAGCAGACACGTCATCAATAACAGGGACACTAAAGCACCTCACTTACAGGCTCAGACACAAACGCCCGACGTATCCACTCCATAGAATACGCCCGACGTATCCACTCCATAGAATACGCCCGACGTATCCACTCCATCTGTCGTATCCGCGACAGATGGCGCTGTCGTCTGAGCACCACCTCACCAGAGGTCAGCAGCGGCTGTGTTGTGAGCTGAACCGGTCTGGAAACTGGCCCTTGTGGCCAGTACACCTTGTCCTCACCAGGTGTCGTCGTCCATTTGGTGGGGGTTTCGGGAGCTGACCCACAGATGGCGCGGTCGTCACTGCTCTGGGCTCGGACGCTGGATCCGGGTTCGTAACAGTCTCACGTGCACTTCAATAGTCATTGTTATCGTAATTAACTCTTTTTGATCACTGAAAAGCCGTAAACTAATTTGGGAAAAGATTTAATGTTTGTCGTGTTTGAGAACGAAGCAGAAGTTTGAGTCGAGTACTGGATGGGTTAGGACAAGTGAAAAGAGAAAATTAGAAATCGATATAAAATCCTTGTTATGCTTTGCTCGTCCAGTAACCCGATACGTCTCGGAGAAAGAGCGAAAGATTCTCACTCTGCTCTCTTCTTCTTCGCTCTAATTCACTGGATTTTCGGGCGAGTGTACGTGGGTGTTTATCTTAAGGTTATCTTGAGTTGATTTCGGGGCTTTAGTGTCCCCGCGGCCCGGTCCTCTACCAGGCCTCCACCCCCAGGAAGCAGCCCGTGACAGCTGACTAACTCCCAGGTACCTATTTTACTGCTAGGTAACAGGGGCATAGGGTGAAAGAAACTCTGCCCCATTGTTTCTCGCCGGCGCCTGGGATCGAAGCCAGGACCACAGGATCACAAGTGCTGTCTGCTCGGCCGACCGGCTCCAAGTCGGCTCCGGCCGACTAGTCTCCTGAGACTGATGGATTCCTTCTGTGTTCTTGGCCTTCGATGCTCCTTGTCTAGGTAAGCCTCACCAACTGAGCGTCTGTGGCTCTCAGCTTTGTGTGTGTGTGAATTATAGGGTTGGTCCTTAACTTTAGAGGCTACGTCGTTCTTATATTGTTTGTATTGTTACTAACCTTGCGTGTGCACGCTCATTCTTTGTTGTCCACGTTTGTTTCTTTAATCTCATTTTTAATCTCATATCTTGTTTTCCCGCGTATTTTGTATCCATGCTTCTTGTTTGATGTTGGCTTTCTTACTATTGTATGTGTAACCATGTGTTGTCTTCCTCTCTATTCCTGTGTGTGTACTCACCTAGTTGTGCTTGCGGGGGTTGAGCTCTGGCTCTTTGGTCCCGCCTCTCAACTATCAATCAACAGGTGTACAGGTTCCTGAGCCTATTGGGCTCTATCATATCTACACCTGAAACTGCGTGTGTGTGTGTGTGTGTGTGTGTGTGTGTGTGTGTGTGTGCGCGCGCGCACGTGTACTCACATATTACAGATCACCAAAGAGTCGAACATCATAAAAGGTTGAAAAAAACCCACATAAGACAAAGGGGAAAACTTTGATATGTAATGTGGAAGTAAGAGAGTATTACAGTGTGTGGCTGTGAGCAGCGGGGTTGGTTGACAGTGTTGCTCTTGAGCACTCCTCTTGAGCACTCCTCTTGAGCACTCCTCTTGAGCTGTGGAGCAACATCACTACACACAACCCGGTCTCACACCACTTACCAGGAAACACAAACCGAAACTGTCTCTATTTTCCGCTTGTTACAACTTGTAATAAAGTTGTTACATCTTGGCTTAACGTGTTTATGGTTTATGACGTATTAGAGCGTTGTTACAACTTGCTATATTGGTTGTTATAACTGGTTAGGTGTTAAAACTTGTTCAAACGTTGTACCAACGTCGTAGTTTCGGTGTGTGTTTGACGGGATATATATATAATTAGCTAGTCACAGCATTTGTATTTTCCAGTGCTTGCACAAACGCTAAGAGGATGTGTTTACTCTAATGGCCCTTTATATCCGCCGTAACTCTTGGTCAGTTTGTGGCAGTGACACTGTATCTCACTATCTAGCATGGTGATGGTGATTCAATAACCAGTTAGACAAGGGAGAGAAAAAAAAAGTCTGGAATGACACAGTGAATTGATGATGATAGAACAAAAGATATCTCATCAATACACACAGAAATCACAATAGCGTGATGCATCAAATGAAGAGTCGTAGGTCAGTCGATTAAGGCAACATTTGGGATGCTTCCGGACGTAGGTTCGAATCCTCGTCACGGCCCTTGTGGATTTGTTCATAACTCATCAATGACAGAGAGAGAAACACGGTATTTTAACAGAGACAATGGTGACCCAAGAAGTGGGGATAAATAAATAATGAGTGATAAATTAACATTAAGTGATGCGAACGGGGACTTCACTCCCCTCCAACGGCGCGAGAGGGGACTTCACTCACCCTCCAACGGCGTGAGAGAGGACTTCACTCCCCTCCAACGGCGCGAGAGGGGACTTCACTCCCCCTCCAACGGCGTGAGCGGGGACTTCCCTACCCCTCCAACGGCGTGAGCGGGGACTTCCCTACCCCTCCAACGGCGTGAGCGGGGACTTCCCTACCCCTCCAACGGCGCGAGCGGGGACTTCACTACCCAATCAAGCCGTCGCTGCCCGGGTAGACAGCTGTGTTGGTGTCGACGTCGGGGCAGAGGATGTAGATGATGCAGACCTTGTACTTGATGGTGGAGGGTGTGACGACCGGAGGAGCCGGGGTGGTGGTGGCGGCCGAGGTGGACGGCTCCGGTGGAGGCAGGAGCTGGGGGGCCGGGGCGGCCTGGCACCCCCTGAAGCAGGCAGCGGCCGCCACCAGTACCAGCAGGAGGGTAGGATAGGGGCTCGTCATGCTACAGCCGCTGGGGTGCTCTCTCTGGGAGAGGGAAAGGAAAGTCGAGTAACGGTGGATGAACGTCGTTTGCCCATCATTGTTAACTTCTGCCCAACGTTACTCTTAGATATTGTGGCCACTTGTGCAATGCTCCACCCACCCCCCCACCCCCAGGGGAGCCGGTCGGCCGAGCGGACAGCACGCTGGACTTGTGATCCTGTGGTCCTGGGTTCGATCCCAGGCGCCGGCGAGAAACAATGGGCAAAGTTTCTTTCACCCTATGTCCCTGTTACCTAGCAGTAAAATAGGTACCTGGGTGTTAGTCAGGTGTCATGGGCTGCTTCCTGGGGGTGGAGGCCTGGTCGAGGACCGGACCGCGGGGACACTAAAGCCCCGAAATCATCTCAAGATCTCTCCCACCCCCCCAGGTCCTAGCAGCAGCCGCGACACCGTACTTAATATTGACAATATAAAAGCTACCTAAAAACAAAAGGCCCGGGGAGCTAACTGGCAGGGAAGAGGCCGAATGCCAAATAGCTATTCCTTTTGTGGAAATATTTACAAAGATACTAAAACAGCTCAAGAGAGTGAACAGTGACAAGTGGCAAATACCTGGCCAGGTTTCAAGACAGGTGCAATGTGCCTCAAACTATTGTCGTCACCTTGGGAGATCGCTGACACGCCGGGTTAGGCAGCAGACACGCTGGTGAGGCAGCAGACACGCCGGGTGAGGCAGCAGAAGCAGACAGTGAGGCAAGAGTGTGAAGCACACATAAGACGCACCGGGTGAGGCAGCAGAGACGCACCTGGAGTGTGAGATCTGGATGGTCGAGAGATCTTATATACCGTCCAGGTAATTAATATACATACCAGTACAAGGATGTTGCGTCTTCTCAGCCCGCCTCTTCATCCTAACACATCTGAAATGTTCGAGCTCTCACATCTGACTAGGTGTAAACAGTAACACAGTAACTGTTCACTGTAACTTATCACAGTAACTTAACTGTAACTTAACACATATGAGGATGTGTTTCATTTGTTACCGTTTGTTGTGGGTGGCGCTGCTGTCGTGGTCAGTAATGCGAAGACCCAAGCGGAAGCCCGAGTCAGGTGACAGTGTTGAGATGCACGATCAGAGAAAAGGTGCCAATGATTTTTTCAATCAGAAGTCTCACTTATCCGTAGTGATCCGTCCTTAACCGGTGTTCCGGTACTAAAGCCATCGATACTTCTTCAACCGGTTGCTTGCCAGGTTTGTGGGGGGAGCCTTCAGTGAACCCCCCCCCCCGTTATCCCTGGCTGTCTGGGTTTAGGTGTGTAGGTACTTCCTCGTAGGGGCGGACCTCTGCTCTTGGGCCCCATCATTCTCAGTTGTCGGTCATCTAAACTAATATTGCCAGAGCTTCTAGATTTGAATCATATCTAGATATACTTTGTGTTATCTCTAACTGCCTCGCTGCTCTTAGGTTAAGGAGGTGCTTTATTAGATATTTTGTCTTATCTATTTAGGGTGAGAGATAGAGAGATAGAGAGAGAGAGAGAGAGAGAGAGAGAGAGAGAGAGAGAGAGAGAGAGAGAGAGAGAGAGAGAGAGTGTGTGTGTGTGTGTGTGTGTGTGTTGTCTCTTCCTATTTCATTCAGCTACCAATAATCAGAGGAAAAAACACACACCAAAGGCCAATGACAAACACTTTAAAGAAAACTTAAATGTTTATTCTGAAAACTTTGTATCACAGGAGTCCTTACTCACTGCCTCATAATGTAACAGTCAGCGATGGGTGAGGATGAAACAGTAGTGAGGCAATGGTGAGTTAACGGTAAACAGTAAGTTAATAGTAACTCCCCCCGTCTGTTAGAGAACGGTGAGGCAACGGTGACTATAGCTGAAAATTAACAACGGTGATTCAACAACGGTGAAGTGATGATGTTTGAGACGATGATAAAAAGGGGAATGACTTCACTGTGACCCAATATACAGTGAACGAAAAAGGGAACTACTCAATAGTCTCAGCAGAGTCCAGACTGTCTCAGTAGCGTCCGGACCGTCTCAGCAAGAGTCCGGACCGTCTCAGCAGAGTCCGGACCGTCTCAGCAAGAGTCCGTACCGTCTCAGCAAGAGTCCGGACCGTCTCAGCAGAGTCCGGACCGTCTCAGTAGCGTCCGGACCGTCTCAGCAAGAGTCCGTACCGTCTCAGCAAGAGTCCGGACCGTCTCAGCAGAGTCCGGACCGTCTCAACAGAGTCCGGACCGCCTCAACAGAGTCCGGACCGTCACAGCAAGAGTCCGGACCGTCTTAGTAGCGTCCGGACCGTCTCAGCAAGAGTCCGGACCGTCTCAGCAGAGTCCGGACCGTCTTAGTAGCGTCCGGACCGTCTCAGCAAGAGTCCGGACCGTCTCAGCAGAGTCCGGACCGTCTCAGCAGAGTCCGGACCGCCTCAGCAAGAGTCCGGACCGCCTCAACAGAGTCCGGACCGTCTCAGCAAGAGTCCGGACCGCCTCAACAGAGTCCGGACCGTCTGAACAGAGTCCGGACCGTCTGAACAGAGTCCAGACCGTCTCAACAGAGTCGTCAACAGAGCTGGCGTTACTGTCCTCCCCAGAAGGCTGGACTGGTGTAATTAATACTGCCACACAGTACTGGGGGGATAATATCCTCGAAGCCAGGAACACAATTCCACTTGCCGAAGAAGTTCGGCAGCAATTTGGAATTGGTTAAGATAATGGGAAATGGGAAGAAGCGGGCGGGGCGGGTGGAGTTCCCCTGAGGGACTTGAGCCAGCGGGTACGCTGACACCACCGCAAGGCACAGAAGGCCCGCGAGCTTCATGGCGATAGTGGTGGCGGTGGTGTTATCTTGAGGGTATCTTGAGATGATTTTGAGGGGCTTAGCGTCCCCGCGGCCCGGTCTTGGTGGCGGTGGTGTTATCTTGAGGGTATCTTGAGATGATTTTGGGGGGGCTTAGCGTCCCCGCGGCCCGGTGTTGGTGGCGGTGGTGTTATCTTGAGGGTATCTTGAGATGATTTTGGGGGGGCTTAGCGTCCCCGCGGCCCGGTGTTGGTGGCGGTGGTGTTATCTTGAGGGTATCTTGAGATGATTTTGAGGGGGCTTAGCGTCCCCGCGGCCCGGTCTTGGTGGCGGTGGTGTTATCTTGAGGGTATCTTGAGATGATTTTGGGGGGGCTTAGCGTCCCCGCGGCCCGGTCTTGGTGGCGGTGGTGTTATCTTGAGGGTATCTTGAGATGATTTTGGGGGGGCTTAGCGTCCCCGCGGCCCGGTCTTGGTGGCGGTGGTGTTATCTTGAGGGTATCTTGAGATGATTTTGAGGGGCTTAGCGTCCCCGCGGCCCGGTCTTGGTGGCGGTGGTGTTATCTTGAGGGTATCTTGAGATGATTTTGGGGGGGCTTAGCGTCCCCGCGGCCCGGTCTTGGTGGCGGTGGTGTTATCTTGAGGGTATCTTGAGATGATTTTGAGGGGGCTTAGCGTCCCCGCGGCCCGGTCTTGGTGGCGGTGGTGTTATCTTGAGGGTATCTTGAGATGATTTTGAGGGGGCTTAGCGTCCCCGCGGCCCGGTCTTGGTGGCGGTGGTGGTGGCTGCCGTGTGACGCTGGTGGAGCTGGAGAAGCAAAGACAAGTTTAGAGCGGAAATATTTGTATATCTTGGAGTTATTGCCGGGAGGAAGGGGGTCGAGGCGGGGGGGGTGGTAGGGGGCGGGGAGTGTTAAGGGAGGGAGGGAGGGGGGGGGTGAGTGGAGGGGGGGTAACAATGGGTTTTGTTTTCCAATCTATATCATTCTCTTCTTTCATTCTTAAGCTTGATTTATAATTGTATTTATAACTATTTATGTGGATATTGTATTTTTTGTGTGCTTATTGTATTTGTAGTATTTGCTCTCTTTGTCTCTCTCTCTCTTTCTCTCTCTCTCTGCCTGTCTCTCTCTCTCTCTCTCTCTGCCTGTCTCTCTCTCTCTCTCTCTGTCTCTCTCTTTCTGTCTCTCTCTTTCTGTCTCTCTCTTTCTGTCTCTCTCTTTCTGTCTCTCTCTTTCTGTCTCTCTCTTTCTCTCTCTCTCTTTCTCTCTCTCTCTCTCTCTCTCTCTCTCTCTCTCTCTCTCTCTCTCTCTCTCTCTCTCTCTCTCTCTCTCTCTCTCTCTCTCTCTCTCTCTCTCTCTCTCTTTCTCCAATTATTTTTTTAATTTGACATGTACACAGAACACAAATTTTTTAGTTGAAATACCAGAAAAACACCTGGTGGGAGATCAAACACACACACACACCTGGTGGGACAGCACACACACACACACACACCTGGTGGGACAGCACACACACACACACACACCAGGTGGGACAGCAGACACACACACACCTGGTGGGACAGCAGACACACACACTCACCTGGTGGGACAGCAGACACACACACACCTGGTGGGACAGCAGACACACACACACACCTGGTGGGACAACACACACACACACACCTGGTGGGACAGCAGACACACACACACACCTGGTGGGACAACACACACACACACACCTGGTGGGACAGCAGACACACACACCTGGCGAGGGAGATTGGCCGAATGGCATTTCATTCCATCCTCTTTTTATTATATAGACCAGGAGCGGGATGGGTCCGGATCCTCTCAGCCCCCCCCACACACGCCCCCCACCAACCCACCATACGCCCCCACCAACCCCCCACACGCCCCCACCAACCCCCCACACGCCCCCACACCCATACCCCACAAGCAAGCATCCTCTGCCCCACCTGGCTAACTATCTAACTACTCCTACTTTACATTTAAGTGTATAAGAAAGCTTAATAGTTAATGTAGCTATGTTTGAAACACGTGTTGGTGGACTTGTAGACTTAAGCTGAAGTCTGAGTCACGTATGAACACTTAAGCACAGCTTGAGTATAGTCACTGATGTATACCTTGAGTATACTCACTGGTGTATACCTTGAGTATACTCACTGATGCATACCTTGAGTATAAATAATGATTCATGACTTGAGTATATACGCTAAGGTATAGCTTGAGTGTAAACACAGACTGCTTGATCACAAATGATGGTGTCATTGACCTGATTACCGGCCCATCAGGTGGTGGAGTCACGTCCGGGGCACCACCAGTACCCCACAGGACCACCAGTACCCCACAGGACCACCAGTACCCACAGGACCACCAGTACCCACAGGAACACCAGTACCCACAGGACCACCAGTACCCACAGGACCACCAGTACTCACAGGACCACCAGTACTCACAGGACCACCAGTACCCACAGGACCACCAGTACCCACAGGACCACCAGTACCCACAGGACCACCAGTACCCACAGGACCACCAGTACCCACAGGACCACCAGTACCCCACATGACCACCAGTACCCCACAGGACCACCAGTACCCACAGGACCACCAGTACCCACAGGACCACCAGTACCCACAGGACCACCAGTACCCACAGGACCACCAGTACCCACAGGACCACCAGTACCCACAGGACCACCAGTACCCACAGGACTACCAGTACCCACAGGACCACCAGTACCCACAGGACCACCAGTACCCACAGGACCACCAGTACTCACAGGACCACCAGTACTCACAGGACCACCAGTACCCACAGGACCACCAGTACTCACAGGACCACCAGTACCCACAGGACCACCAGTACCCACAGGACCACCAGTACCCACAGGACCACCAGTACCCCACAGGACCACCAGTACCCCACAGGACCACCAGTACCCACAGGACCACCAGTACCCACAGGACCACCAGTACCCACAGGACCACCAGTACCCACAGGACCACCAGTACCCACAGGACCACCAGTACCCACAGGACCACCAGTACCCACAGGACCACCAGTACCCACAGGACCACCAGTACCCCACAGGACCACCAGTACCCACAGGACCACCAGTACCCCACACTACCACCAGTACCCACAGGACCACCAGTACCCACAGGACCACCAGTACCCCACAGGACCACCAGTACCCCACAGGACCATCAGTACCCACAGGACCACCAGTACCCCACACTACCACCAGTACCCACAGGACCACCAGTACCCACAGGACCACCAGTACCCACAGGACCACCAGTACCCACAGGACCACCAGTACCCCACAGGGCCACCAGTACCCACAGGACCACCAGTACCCACAGGACCACCAGTACCCACAGGACCATCAGTACCCACAGGACCACCAGTACCCACAGGACCACCAGTACCCACAGGACCACCAGTACCCACAGGACCACCAGTACCCACAGGACCATCAGTACCCCACAGGACCACCAGTACCCCACAGGACCACCAGTACCCACAGGACCACCAGTACCCACAGTACCACCAGTACCTACAGGACCATCAGTACCCCACAGGACCACCAGTACCCCACAGGACCACCAGTACCCCACAGGACCACCAGTACCCACAGGACCACAAGTACCCACAGGACCACCAGTACCCACAGGACCACCAGTACCCACAGGACCACCAGTACCCACAGGACCACCAGTACCCACAGGACCATCAGTACCTACAGGACCACCAGTACCCACAGGACCACCAGTACCCACAGGACCACCAGTACCCACAGTACCACCAGTACCCACAGGACCACCAGTACCCACAGGACCACCAGTACCCACAGGACCACCAGTACCCCACAGGACCACCAGTACCCACAGTACCACCAGTACCTACAGGACCACCAGTACCCACAGGACCACCAGTACCCACAGGACCACCAGTACCCACAGGACCACCAGTACCCCACAGGACCACCAGTACCCACAGGACCACCAGTACCCCACAGGACCACCAGTACCCCACAGGACCACCAGTACCCACAGGACCACCAGTACCCCACAGGACCACCAGTACCCACAGGACCACCAGTACCCACAGGACCACCAGTACCCCACAGGACCACCAGTACCCACAGGACCACCAGTACCCACAGGACCACCAGTACCCCACAGGACCACCAGTACCCCACAGGACCACCAGTACCCACAGGACCACCAGTACCCACAGGACCACCAGTACCCACAGGACCATCAGTACCCACAGGACCATCAGTACCCACAGGACCACCAGTACCCACAGGACCATCAGTACCCCACAGGACCACCAGTACCCACAGGACCACCAGTACCCCACAGGACCACCAGTACCCACAGGACAATGCTGATCGCCGGTTTCACTGAATACAAATTAGTCATGAGTTTCTCGCGTGTGTTAACTAACCAATAGGGATCCCTCATACCAATAGTCGCAATGATGTATGTATATAGATATATGCATATAGATATATGTATATAGATATAGAATGTATATAGATTTAAACTAACCACCTAGCCGTTATCCTCCTGGGTGAGCTTAACCACTGCATCCCTTCTAGCCCCCCGTCAAGCTGGCAAAGTTTTGATCAGGGGCATCAATTCTTGCATCATCCCTTCCCCATCCCAGCTTAGAAAGCTTTGAGCATTATATTCGGTTGCAAACCGGCTACGGAGACTACTATGCTACAGGATCTCCTAAATGTACGTGACTGATGGAATTAACACAATGACATGTCAACACTGAATAAATAAACTCTTTATTGTCATAATATTTACAGAGAGATAACGAGGAATGGCTGACCAGCAACGTTTTTTTTTTTAGGTCAACGTTTGTGGTTCAAACGTTAGGTATATCACAATGTTTAAGGGTTGAGATCCGTGGGGGCTTCTCCCCTCGTGGGGCACTGTGTTTGCTGGGCCATGAGTTTGTTGGTGTGTGTGTGTGTGTGTGTGTGTGTGTGTGTGTGTGTGTGTGTGTGTGTGTGTGTGTGTAAGCACACACACACAACCCCCGCAAGCATAACTCACCTAGTTGTGCTTGCGGGGGTTGAGCTCTGGCTCTTTGGTCCCGCCTCTCAACCGTCAATCAACAGGTGTACAGGTTCCTGTGTGTGTGTGTCTTACCTTGTCTGTGAAGCCGTCTCTCTCTCGATAGTCATGTTTCTAGGTGAACCTGCCCCTCAAGACAACCCAATTCTGCCGGAAACACACATCTTCGTCCGTCCTGTATATCGAGGTGGCCAACTTCGTTAGATAAACCAAGGTACCATCTGACCCATCTTTCCAGTCGACCCAATTATGCATGTGACCTATTTCTTCAGGGGACCTAACATACACATACTGAAGTGACCACGTTCTTCAATTGTCTACGAGTCTACCCAGATCATAAGGTCACCAGACTAGCCTGCCAAGGTCAAGAGTCTGCCCGGGTCATCTTAAGGTCACCATGCAGGACCTCGGGTCATCGTAAGGTCACCATGCAGGACCTCGGGTCATCATAAGGTCACCATGCAGGACCTCGGGTCATCGTAAGGTCACCATGCAGGACCTCGGGTCATCGTAAGGTCACCAGGACCTCGGGGTCATCATCCACAGAGGTGTTAGCCTAATTGGTCAACGGAAAGGGTCGGCACACAAGTTTTCCCAGCGGGGCATTTTGGGAGCAACGCCCCGAGATACGGAACGAGGTTGTCCAAGAGGATGATAGTCGGCCGCTTGTTGAGAGCGGCGTTGACGGCGTTGGTGATGGCGGCGGTGTTGGAGGTGCTGAAGGTGTTGAAGGCGGGAGAGGTGGGGAAGATGAGGCGGGGGTCTTCGTCCTCCTCCACCTGCAGGGGGACGGGGCTGCTGACGGAGGCTGACACCGTCGCCAGTAGTATCATCACAGTAACCAGGACCTTCATGGTGGCGTCTGGTGGGGGGAGAAGGATGCATGAGTCGGACGAGTTGGATGGTATCGTGATGACTCTTGATGAATTGATTGATTATAGAGGGAAGACCTGCTCAAGGCGAGCAGGTCTTTGTGCTGATGGCATACCATCATAATTTAGTCTTTCAGGGAGGACAATAACATGAATTATGAGTGGAAATGTGAGTAATGACCCATCGCTGGAAGCAACGTGAGAGAGAAGAATGACTTCTTGGGCTGTGAAAGAGGTCATGGTGGGAATGTGAGAGAGTACAAAGTCACATTGTCATCACCTGATGAATCACCTACATGAGTACAAGGAAGTACCACCTACCTGAGAGTACAAAGTGCCAGCCATCAGTACACGATCTTCAAGTCCCAGTATTTAGTGTCATTTAACTTGAATATATTAGAAATCCTAAGTCCCAAGTGATATAATTGATAGTATCGAGTGTCAATACAAGTGACAAGTGTCAGTATAGGTCCTAAGTGCCACTAGAGGCGTCACAAGTGCCAGTACCGGGTGCCAGACCAACAAAGACCGGGATATATACCCTACCTGTGTGAGAGTACCGGGAACAGTGTGCGGAGGACTCAGGTGTCCAAACTCTTATATGTCCTTACACAAGAATTATCATAACTCTCCCTCAGTCAGCTTTAAGTAGGTACCGTACTGTAATTATCACTAGAAAGCGCTCAGCTTTCAGTTATTATATAACACTTGGATGATATATTAGATATAGCGATGCCCTGCCACTTGGATTATCGGGGATCGAGTGCCGACTCTGCAAGACTCCAGTTGTCCTGCTGACCGCTCTAAGTGGAGACGGCTCACTAACACTCGCTATTACCAGTACCATCTCTACCACCCTCAATCACTACCATCGCCCCTCAAATAACCAGCGCAAAACGTCTGAAGACACTGGGAGGTAGAGCGAAGGTCTAGCTTCTTGCAGGTCGGCGTTCAATCCCCGATTGTCCATGTGGTTGGGCACACTTCCTCCCCTATTACTTACCTATTATGTTTGTCATGTGCTGCCTCAGGCACACGTACTAATATGTTTGAACACTCACTCATGGGAGACTTAAATCATGGCTTGATTGATTGGGAGAACCAGGAACCTTACAGGGGGTATGATACATTTACAGTTAATTTCATTGAAGTGAAAATGATCCACTTTCTTATGCAATATGTCAGTCTATCAAAATGAGTACTAAAGGAACAGCCGGACTTGATTTGAGACATTAGGACATTAGCCAAGTTCGAAGCTTCCTTAGGAATGAGCGATCACTGGGTATTAGCTTCGAGTTTCTGTTTTCTTAATATTTTCTTACAGAAACATTAAATTTTTTTCACAGTGCTGTGTTCAACCAGTTCTATATTATAAGCAAAAGTATATATATATATATATATATATATATATATATATATATATATATATATATATATATATATATATATATATATATATATATTCATACTTGCTCGTATAGAGACAGCCTCGCTTTTTACATGTCGGCGTTCGATCCCCGATGGTCCAAGTGGTGTGGCACCGTCCCTTCGCTCCGTCCTCATGCCCCTCCCATGTGCTAAGGTGGTACGGGCTTTAGCCCTTTCTCACAGTAAACATATATTATCTTAAACGGCTTTAGAAGAATCGTAGAAGCTTCTCAAGTGTGTTATCAGATATTGCGTATATTGATAACAGTCTTGTGTGACTTCATTGGATAAAACAATGTACCTTTAAGAATTTATATTCTTAAATTTGACAGTAAAGAACTGTTACACTCGCACTTAAGGTTCTCTCTCTAAGTATCTTGGTCATCAGTAAAGAATTTGTTTTGTTTCATTTCCTGTCTCTTTGATAATTTACTCATAAGAACATAAGAACAAAGGCAACTGCAGAAGGCCTATTGGCCCATACGAGGCAGCTCCTATTTATAACCACCCAATCCCACTCATATACATGTCCAACCCACGCTTGAAACAATCGAGGGACCCCACCTCCACCACATTACGAGACAATTGGTTCCACAAATCAACAACCCTGTTACTGAACCAGTACCCACCCAGTACTCGAGATACTTGTTCTTCATTTTTGGGTTTATATTATGTTGGACTTTTTCGTTGTCATCTCGTCTATTGTATTGATACATGACTCATCCTCCCAGGGAGGTGACAGCCCCGCTGGCAGGAGTTTGGGAGCCTCTGCCATGTAAGACTTCTCCTGGTTTATGTCTCTACGGATCTTCATATGATCTGTGACCATAGCCAGAGCTCGACAGCCCTTGTCGAGCTCTGAAGTAGGCAGTTTAAACGGCAATTTTTGAGTTAAAAAAAAAGTAAATCTGCCTGAGAGGAGATAGCTGGTAATTTTGAGGCTTGCCAAAGTTATTACTCTTATTAATTTCTGCTCATTTTTCATTTCCGTTTTTAATTCATTGCTGTTGACCAGACCACACACTAGAAATTGAAGGGACGACGACGTTTCGGTCCGTCCTGGACCATTCTCAAGTCGATTGAGAATGGTCATCGATTGATTGAGAATTCTCAATCGACTTGAGAATGGTCCAGGACGGACCGAAACGTCGTCGTCCCTTCAATTTCTAGTGTGTGGTCTGGTCAACATACTTCAGCCACGTTATCGTGACTCATCGCCTTCATTGCTGTTGCTAATATATATGTTGTGCATTTATTATTTTGAAAGTTTGGAGTATAACTGGTTTAAGAAAGGGAGAAGGAATTAAGGAAGCCAAGGTAACTTAACCACTAATAGTATATGTCGGGAGTTGATATCTGCTGGCAGCAAGTTCCCGCCAACATGCCGAGTTACCGCCGGATTCCTCCTCTCCACTAACTAGTTCCTAAGACTGTGATGTCCACCTATTATATTAATACATATCGTCAGTATTATATTTTTGGGTAGAGAACTCAACTTGAACCCTAGGCTGATTTGTGTGTAACCGTTCTCCTGTTAACGTTAGAGTTTTGCTCTAATTTTAAAATTAGAGATCAGTGGCAATCAAATTATGCCGTTGGAGTATTCTGACGCCAGTTGAAGGCGCGCCTTGCCAGAGGGAGGAACTGTGATGCTGGAGCTCCCCTTTATCTGTAAAGTTGTCCATTTTTTGTACTCTTAATATTACTTACCACCATTAATACTTCCTGTGAAGCTCATTAGAAGTTCTTACGTGTATAATTATTAAGGAGTAATATAATTTAATCTTAAATACAAGCCGTATGAGCCTCTTGAGAGGAAAGGGAAGAAGACTAAGGTCATTGACGACCGGAAGGTTAAACTTGCCAGGAGTGACCAAGTCCATGTAACTTCCTTGAAGAGGAGTGAAGGAAAAAATTCTCAAAAGAAGAAAATGCGAATGTGTTACAAGAGAGAAGAGAAAGGAGAACAACAGAAGTCAGAAAGTCACTGGAGAAGATAAACAGATATGGAATATAACTGTGAAATGGAGAACAAAATTAAACAAAATATTTGCTGAACAAATCCACAAGGGCCGTGACGAGGATTCGAACCTACGTCTGTGAGCATCCCAGACGCTGCCTTAATCGACTTCCCTTGTGGATTTGTTCATTGATGCATCACGTTATTGTGATTTGTGTGTGTAAAATATTTGCTGAATTAGCAAGAGATTCAGAGAGAAAGCTGAACATTGTCAACAAATGACAGAAGCTGTAAGATCCCAGCGGTCGTAAGGTGCACGAGGCAGTTGTTTGAAAATATGGTTTTCAGCAATCTATGAAAGCTGGAGAGAAATCCTCGTCAAATATGGTTCGACAAAGGCTAGGTAAAGATTACATAAACTCTCCAGAAAGTTCATATTGGAGTGGCAACCATAGATGTAGAACATTACTTGTAGGCTAGGAACATCTGAAAATGAAAGGAATCGACCAGTGAAAATTATCACTAAGAACAGTAATCCAGTGAAATATATACTGATGGAAATTAGGAATTTTAAGGTCGAACGGAAGTACTATGAAATATACATTAGCTGGGATGTCTAAGAAGGATAAGAAGTGAAAAATGCATGAAAGAAAATCGTGTAAATAATTACCAGGAGACCATGAACTACACAAAGAGTGCACAGGAACCAACACGCCCAACAACACAAAGTACAACACCACAAAATAATATCAGCTGACCAGTCAAGCCATCCAAAGGATCAGACAAAAGAGTGACTAGATCCACATACACTCTTTTTCCCCTATTAGGCTCCGACTCGGAACACGTGAGCATCAACACCCTTACTAACATTGCCTGCAACACCACCACCACCACCACCACCACCAGTACCACCTCCACCACCATCACCATCACCAGTACCACCTCCACCACCATCAATACCACCTCCACCACCATCAATACCACCTCCACCACCATCAGTACCACCTCCACCACCATCAGTACCACCATCACCACCATCAGTACCACCTCCACCACCATCAGTACCACCACCAGTACCACCACCACCACCATCAGTACTACCACCATCATCTTCAGCCTCTTTTTGACTGAGAGAAGGTAAGACAGAGGACTGACATATGGGGAGGGTGGGGGGGGGGGGGGAAATATCAGAAATACAAATAGTAAAACAAATGTAAGAATTTACAATATATTAACCTTTAAAAAAGAAGTTATTAAAGCCACCTCCATTCACAACTTTAAACGCCAGATTCTACCAGGAATTCCAGCATCAGGAACGTGACATTATAAGGCATCAGGCACCACAAGGGTAGTAAGCGGGGCCTGTAGAGCTAGAGCTCGCCTCCCCCGTGGGCACCCCAGTACACCCCCAGTACACCCCCAGTACACCCCAGTACACCCCAGTACACCCCCAGTACACCCCAGTACACCCCCAGTACACCCCAGTACACCCCAGTACACCCCCAGTATACCCCCAGTACACCCCAGTACACCCCCAGTACACCCCAGTACACACACACATGTGGGAGGAAGAGTCTCAGGAAATGACAAAATGAAGAACAAACTTGGATCTATATTTATTAACAACATCAACGAAACAAATTTAACGGTGACTAGTATGTTTTAAATAAACTTTACAATTTATATATATATATATATTTTTACATGTTTATAAATATTTATATTTATATATTTACATTTATTAAAATTTATATGTATTTTTTTTTAGAATTTATAATTTTTTTAATATAATATATAGGGAGTACCACCTCTGGTTGTTTGTAGGGACCCTCAAACCTCGAAGAAGACGATATGCAGCACCCGGGGGAGCCTTGTCGGGGTCTCACGTGAAACCCAATTCTCCAGGCAAGCAAATATTCCTGGAAATCCAATTATTTGTGTGTTGTAGTAAGTAAGGTGACCGACGAGTCGTTGGTTAACCCGTCATCTTCTTGACCCATTTATTCATGTTCCTAGAGGTGACGCACGTCTTATGTGTGTGTCTGGGGTGGCCCAGTTGTTCAAGCGACTCATGTCGACTCCCATGTCAGGACGGACCGAAACGTCAAGCGACTCATGTCGTCTCATATCAGGACGGACCGAAACGTCATGCGACTCATGTCGACTCCCATGTCAGGACGGACCGCAACGTCAAGCGACTCATGTCGACTCATGTCAGGACGGACCGCAACGTCAAGCGACTCATGTCGACTCATGTCAGGACGGACCGCAACGTCAAGCGACTCATGTCGACTCATGTCAGGACGGACCGCAACGTCAAGCGACTCATATCTCTATCTGGTCATTTTCGTCAGGTGATTCAGGTCATCATAAGGGCATGAAGCCTCCCGGGTCATCGCAAGGTCACCAGCAGGCCTCCTGGATCGTCACCCTTGAGGTCAGCCCAGCAAGGGCGCGGCGGAGAGAGCCGGCACACAGCTCCTGCCAGTTGGACACTTTGGAAGGTAAGGCGTGACTAGGGGCGCCAGGTTGCCCAGGAGGACGATCGGTGGAGTGTTGCTCAAGATGGTGTTGATGACACTGGTGGCGCTGGCGAAGGCGGCATTGTTGGTGTTGAGGAGATTGGGGAGGAAGAAGCGGGCGCCATCTTCCTTGACCTGCTGGGGGATGATGGGGCTGCTGACGGAGGCTGACACCGTGGCTAGGAGTATCACCACTGAGACCAGGACCTTCATGGTGGCGGCCGAGTCTGGGGGTAAAGATGGGAGATGGTGATTATTGTTGGTGGTGGGGAGGATAGTGATGGGAGAGTAGTTGTGTTGGGGTCAGCAAGGCGGACAGCCCGCCTGCTTTCATACCTCTCACTGTATTTTCCACTTCTAAACTTCCCTTCACCTATGCCTCTCCTTCCTCTTCACTCCCCCCTCCCCCCCCCCAAAAAAAAGGATATAATGTTTTTGATAGTGGTTGTGGTGGCTCCATGAGAATGTGGAGCCAGGAGAGTGTGGAGCCAGGATGGTGTGGAGCCCAGGAGAATGTGGAGCCAGGAGGGTGTGGAGCCCAGGAGGGTGTGGAGCCCAGGAGGGTGTGGAGCAAGTGTGAAATAAAGAAAGCAGTGTGGAGCAAGATGAGAGTGTGTGTATGTATACCAAGGTAAACTCTAGGAGAGTCTCTTGTGAAGTAATCGTTTTGATTTGATGCTTTCACGGATCTGGAGACAGCGTCTTGGCAATACAAATGTGGAGTCTAGCGGGTGTGTAGAATACTAACGCGGTGAAGAAAGTCCGTTGTCAAGTGCTAGTTGGCTAGTGATGGGGTGAGGGGCTGGCTACTCGTAGTGGGAAGGACTGGCTGGTGATAATATGAAGGGCTGGTTAGTTGTTGAAGGGCTGGTTAGTTGTTGAAGGGCTGGTTAGTTGTTGAAGGGCTGGTTAGTTGTTGAAGGGCTGGTTAGTTGCTAAAGGCCTGGCTAGTTGCTAAAGGCCTGGCTAGTGATGGTGTGGAGGGGTGTCTAGTGGTAATATTGCAACCTGTCCTCTTAAAAATAACGTCGCCTTTGGCCGTTTGCCCGTATGGCCGAAAGTGGACGTAATTTGAAAATGAAAATAAATTTGGGATTTTTCTTCTCAACAACAGTAAGTTAAGGGTCCTCTGGTAGGTTAGGTGGGCAGGAAAATTCCCATAAAGTTTCAATTTTTTATGAAAAATGTTAATTAAAAGTTTCCTCTCCTAACCTTTCCGAGTAGGCCGGACGACCCAAATAGAAAACGGGACAGTACGTCACTTTTGTGAGTCGATTTCGTTTCAAATTACGTCCACTTTTGGCCATAGCGCGCATACGAGCGAGGGTCACAAACACTAACTCTTGGTGGTGACTAGTGCCATTACAGGGGGGGGGGGGTCACAGTTACTAGTGCCATTACAGGGGGGAGGGTGTCACAGTAACTAGTGCCAATAGAGGGAGTTACAGTAACTAGAACCGAGTACCTCAAGAACCAATACCTACCACACTACCCTGCAAAACTACCATCAACACTGCACCACACAAGTTACATATAGGTGATGTGAGCGTCCATATGAGTCTTATTGCCTTACCTGAGAGTCCCGGGTGTAGTGTAGAGGAGTCAGGCGTCCGCGGCCTTATATATGTACTTACTCAAATAATTATCATAACTCTCCCTTGTCCGCTTTAACTAGGTAACGTAATGTAATTATCAAGAGAAAGCGCTCAGTGTTATTATATATCACTTGGAGGGGCTATGAGGACAGAGAGTTGGGATAGGACGGAGTGGTGGGAACGGTGTTCACCTACTTGGACCAACGGGGATTGAGCGCCGACCCTGCAAGACTCAAGGCTGTCATTCTACCGATCAGTGCAAGTGGAGACAGCTAGAACACTCAACAGTACGGCTCTTAGTCAGATACATCACCTTATCTTCTCAGGTTATCTTGAGATCATTTCGGGGCTTTAGTGTCCCCGCGGCCCGGTCCTCGACCAGGCCTCCACCCCCAGGAAGCAGCCCGCGACAGCTGACTAACTCCCAGATACCTATTTACTGCTAGGTAACAGGGGCATAGGGTGACAGGAACTCTGCCCATTGTTTCTCTCCGACGTCCGGGATCGAACCCGGGACCACAGGATCACGCGTCCAGTGTTCTGTCGGCTCAACCACCTTCATCACACTCATCAGTTCCATAAGAGCCAGCACAACCATGCCGTTCAGCAATATGACCACACCATCACTACACCCACCACCATCACTACACCCACCACCATCACTACACCCACCACCATCACTACACCCACCACCATCACTACACCCACCACCATCACTACACCCACCACCATCACTACACCCACCACCATCACTACACCCACCACCATCACTACACCCACCACCATCACTACACCCACCACCATCACTACACCCACCACCATCACTACACCCACCACCATCACTACACCCACCACCATCACTACACCCACCACCATCACTACACCCACCACCATCACTACACCCACCACCATCACTACACCCACCACCATCACTACACCCACCACCATCACTACACCCACTACCATCACTACACCCACTACCATCACTACACCCACTACCATCACTACACCCACCACCATCACTACACCCACCACCATCACTATACCCACCACCATCACTACGCCCACCACCATCACTACACCCACCACCATCACTACACCCACCACCATCACGACACCCACCACCATCACGACACCCACCACCATCACTGCACCCACCACCATCACTGCACCCACCACCATCTCAACAACACCTGCTACCACCATCTTAATACCGACTATCACCACCATCTCATTATCAGTTGTAACACCTGCAACCTCCCCCATTAAGCCCCAGATGCAACACAATAAATAGGACTGAGGAATTACAATTTTAAGACAATCTATGCAGCCTATTTGAGGTCACAATGATAATTCGGAAAGCCAGCATTTAATCCGAACCTCGTGAAGCATGAAACTAATCTTGAAAAAGTGCAGAGGTTGCAACAATGCAAAGGTGCAGAGGTTTGCAACAACACAAAGGTGCAGAGGTTTGCAACAACACAAAGGTGCAGAGGTTTGCAACAATACAAAGGTGCAGAGGTTTGCAACACTACAAAGGTGCAGAGGTTTGCAACAACACAAAGGTGCAGAGGTTTGCAACAATACAAAGGTGCAGAGGTTTGCAACACTACAAAGGTGCAGAGGTTTGCAACAACACAAAGGTGCAGAGGTTTGCAACAACACAAAGGTGCAGAGGTTTGCAACAACACAAAGGTGCAGAGGTTTGCAACAATACAAAGGTGCAGAGGTTTGCAACAACACAAAGGTGCAGAGGTTTGCAACAACACAAAGGTGCAGAGGTTTGCAACAATACAAAGGTGCAGAGGTTTGCAACACTACAAAGGTGCAGAGGTTTGCAACAACACAAAGGTGCAGAGGTTTGCAACAATACAAAGGTGCAGAGGTTTGCAACAATACAAAGGTGCAGAGGTTTGCAACAATACAAAGGTGCAGAGGTTTGCAACAATACAAATGTGCAGAGGTTTGCAACAATACAAAGTTGCAGAGGTTTGCAACACTACAAATGTGCAGAGGTTTGCAACAATACAAAGGTGCAGAGGTTTGCAACAACACAAAAGTACAGAGGTTTGCAACAATACAAAGGTGCAGAGGTTTGCAACAATACAAAGGTGCAGAGGTTTGCAACAATACAAAGGTGCAGAGGTTTGCAACAATACAAAGGTGCAGAGGTTTGCAACAATACAAAGGTGCAGAGGTTTGCAACAATACAAAAGTACAGAGGTTTGCAACAACACAAAAGTACAGAGGTTTGCAACAATGCAAAAGTACAGAGGTTTGCAACAATGCAAAGGTGCCGAGGTTTGCAACAATACAAAAGTACAGAGGTTTGCAACAATGCAAAGGTGCAGAGGTTTGCAACAACACAAAAGTACAGAGGTTTGCAACAATACAAAGGTGCAGAGGTTTGCAACAACACAAAAGTACAGAGGTTTGCAACAACACAAAAGTACAGAGGTTTGCAACAATGCAAAGGTGCAGAGGTTTGCAACAACACAAAAGTACAGAGGTTTGCAACAATACAAAAGTACAGAGGTTTGCAACAATACAAAAGTACAGAGGTTTGCAACAATACAAAGGTGCAGAGGTTTGCAACAACACAAAAGTACAGAGGTTTGCAACAACACAAAAGTACAGAGGTTTGCAACAACACAAAAGTACAGAGGTTTGCAACAATGCAAAGGTGCAGAGGTTTGCAACAACACAAAAGTACAGAGGTTTGCAACAATACAAAAGTACAGAGGTTTGCAACAATACAAAAGTACAGAGGTTTGCAACAATACAAATGTGCAGAGGTTTGCAACAATACAAAAGTACAGAGGTTTGCAACAATACAAAAGTACAGAGGTTTGCAACAATACAAAGGTGCAGAGGTTTGCAACAACACAAAAGTACAGAGGTTTGCAACAATACAAAAGTACAGAGGTTTGCAACAATACAAAAGTACAGAGGTTTGCAACAATACAAAAGTACAGAGGTTTGCAACAATACAAAAGTACAGAGGTTTGCAACACCACAAAGGTGCAGAGGTTTGCAACACCACAAAGGTGCAGAGGTTTGCAACAATACAAAGGTGCAGAGGTTTGCAACACCACAAAGGTGCAGAGGTTTGCAACACCACAAAGGTGCAGAGGTTTGCAACAAAACTAGCTTTTAAATTAAGAAGACTGAAACGAGAACAGGTTAGGGAAACTGAATCTCATAACCCTAAAGAGGAGGAGCTGAAAAGACTATGATCACTTCATACAAGGTACTGAGGTATTGATACCATGGACAAAAACAATCTCTTCAAATTGAGATAAAAGTATGCAAGAAAACATAGGTGGAAACTTCAGTGAGTCGAAGAACAAAGAAATGTCAGAAAATATTGAAATTTATTATGAGTGGTCAACAATTAGAATGCACAGAAAGATGAAATGGTGGAAACTACATCAGCCGGTGGTTTCAACCACCTGCTGACCTCAAGGGAGCCGGTCGGCCGAGGGGACAGCACGCTGGACTTGTGATCCTGTGGTCCCGGGTTCGATCCCGGGCGCCGGCGAGAAACAATGGGCAGTTTCTTTCACCCTATCCCCCTGTTACCTAGCAGTTAAATAGGCACCTGGGTGTTAGTCAGCTGTCACGGACTGCTTCCTGGGGGGTGGAGGCCTGGTCGAGGACCGGGCCGCGGGGACACTAAAGCCCCGAAATCATCTCAAGATAGCATCTTTAACCCTTAGACTGCTTAGACGTCAGTTGATGTTTCGGGCTTAACCGAGACTTTCAAATCTTTAGTACAATGGAAAAAAAGATAAGTTCTGTTTATAAATTCCTAAAATAGCCAAAAAACGTACATATTATCATCTATAAGGGAGATAAATGACATTATTGCATCCGGAAATAATTGTGACAAATATTGGATAGACTTTGAACAAATCCACAAGGGCCGTGACGAGGATTCGAACCTATGTCCGGGAGCATCCCAGACGCTGCCTTAATCGACTGAGCTACGACATGGTCAAAAGGAGTTGAAACCGAAGTTCTACTGAACTTACTGGATCCTGCAGCCTCTTGGATAGACTTTAATATATGGACCGCAAGAGTAGTATTTCTACGTCATCATTCTTTTTAACAAATCTAACCGAATATTATCCTAACCTAACGTGTCGAAAATATACAATGTTTTGTTGTATATATATACTCTGTGTGAGGTGTGTAATATCATTAGGTTACCTCGGGGGATCCTTTTTTTAAGAATGATGGTGAAGAATGAGTGCACATTTCGTACTTTTCTTTAGTCACCCATCTTTACTTGCCATTTTCTCTAATTTTCTTAAAGAAAAAAATGCGTGAAAGTGAGGGTTAACTGCTTATCCAAATCTTAATCACTGATATCAGTATCAGGATTTAGTAAGAAATCTTGCCTACGAAGCATTTGTTATATCTTTTTCTATATTGTTTATTCATTTGCAAAGTAGAAACACTTTTTATAATTTTTAAAATAAGTTCATATGGCTGTTTTCTGGCAAATGTGGTGTAGCAAACGAAGATAAAAGTTAAGAAAAGCTAGAAGTAAACAAGACTTACGATGCGGGGTACAATGAGACGGGGCCAGTTTCACGAAGCAGTTACGCAAGTACTTACGAACGAGTACATCTTTTCTCAATCTTTGGCGGCTTTGTTTACAATTATTAAACAGTTAATGAGCTCCGAAGCACCAGGAGGCTGTTTATAACAATAACAACAGTTGACTGGGAAGTTTTCATGCTTGTAAACTGTTTAATAAATGTAAACAAAGCCGTCAAAGATTGGGGAAAGATGTACACGTTCGTAAGTGCTTGCGTAACTGCTTCGTGAATCTGGCCCCTGGACTTGACTGCCAGTAGGCTCCTGTTAGGTAAACACTATTAGGTTAGATGAGCACTACAACCTAGGATAACACACTTTATTAACAAAACATTTACAACAAAACAAGAGAAATGTCTGACTAGGAACGTTTTTTTAATATAAACGGTAGAGGGTTACAAAATATGAAGATCACAACGTTTGTGGATTAACACGTTAGTGGGTCAGAACGTTTGAGGGATACTGCGTATATGTATCGTGCAGTGTTGATGAGTTTCAACGTTTGTAGCTTACAACGTTTTTCAGATCATAATCTTTGAAGGCTAAAGGCTTTGTAGATGCTAACGTTTGAAGGCCGCAACGTTTGTGATTTAATGATTGTGACATTATATATATATATATATATATATATATATATATATATATATATATATATATATATATATATATATTATATATATATATATATATATATATATATATATATATATATATATTATATATATATATATATATATATATATATATATATATATATATTATATATATATATATATATATATATATATATATATATTATATATTATATATATATATATATATAATAGGCTATACTGACTGAAGGTGACTGTTTTTTGGTATAATGATACGATAATTGGTCAGCCAATCCCAGCGGATTGGGTGACCAGTCACCGCCTTTGGGACACTACACATGACAACGATATATATATATATATATATATATATATATATATATATATATATATATATATATATATATATATATATATATATATATGTGGGGGAGCATCAAGCTTATGTGCTCTTCAACGTCTGTGGGTTACACATTGTTTCCCTTATGCTCGAAGCTCTCATAAACCTCCTGGCAGAAGAGAGTTTATAATAGTGGTTTTCAGTGCACCAGGGAACCGAAAACCTTGAGGCAGCCCAGTTGTTCAGGCAGCCCGGTTCTTCAGGCAGCCCAGTTCTTCAGGAAACCTAATGAGATAACCACTTCGTTACGTAACCCACTCTATCATCTGACCCAGTTATTTCATGCGAGACAGTTATTTAGGTGATCTAATTCTTACATCTAATGAGGTTGGCCAGATGTTCAAAATTGGCTATTTTCTGTAGGTGATGAAGGCATCCACATGACCTACATAATGAGGTGACCAGAATACCCGGGTCAACATGAGGTCACCCGGGTCATCAACAGGTCACCCGGGTCATCCCCCTCAGGGGTCAAGTTAGCCCAGTGGGGCAAAGCCGAGGGCAGGCACACAGCTCTGTCCAGGAGGGCAGATGTTATTTGGCAGTAAAGGATCTAGAATGGGAGACAGGTTGTCAAGGAGGATTGGATTTTTGTTTAGAAGGCTGCTGAGGGGATTGGCGGCGGCTAAGTTGGTGAGGGCGGCCCCTGCGTTAGAGATAGCGTTGGCCGCTCCTATGCCCGCTCCTATGCCCGCCAGCGGATTGGGGAGGAAAAAGCGGGCGTCGCCATTCTTCGCTTGTGGGACGGGGCTGGTGGCGGAGGCCGACACTGTGGCCAGGAATATCAGCACCGAGACCAGGAGCTTCATGGTGGAGTCTGGAGGTAAACAAGAGGAGATAGTGAGTATTATTGGTGGTGGTTGAGGCTTGTAATGTGGAGGATAGTGACGTGAGACGGGTAGCGTTGGTAGGGGGGGGGGGTGTTGTTGTTGTAGTGCTGGTGATTGTGGGGGTGTTGTTGTTGTAGTGCTGGTGATTGTGGGGGTGTTGTTGTTGTAGTGCTGGTGATTGTGGGGGTGTTGTTGTTGTAGTGCTGGTGATTGTGGTGGTGGTGTAGTGTTGGTGATTGTGGTGGTGGTGTAGTGTTGGTGATTGTGGTGGTGTTGTTGTAGTAGTGGTGGCACTTGGGTGTTTCTCTCTCTGTTGCTGTAACAACTAAATTTCTACAGGTTTAGTATACCCTCCAAATGTATTATACTCCTACAAGTGTATTATACACCTTCAGCTGTATCCTTCCTCTAGTTCGTCTGCAACCAGGTCCCACTGTTGTCTTCATAATATCAATTTACAAATGTAAACAACGTTTGTATTGGTTGAAGCTGAACCAGTGTTTGGTTTGTTTATCTGGAGGGTTAAAACTCTCATCACAAAGCTTGCTGACCAACCACCAAGTATACTTCAGTCGTAAACATAGTTTACCACTAAAAGTAAACTCATTATATAGTTAGAGGTGATGGGGGGACGGGGAGTGTTTGCTGTGTTGGATTATTTCATAATTATTTCAAAGAAGCTGGGACTTAACACTTAAGCGCTCTTAAGTGCTTAAGTCCAAGACACTCGGACCTAAGCATAGACTTAAGTCCGAGTGGGAAACTGTTGTAAGTGGAGTGTCTCATGGCTCTCCTCCCTGGGTTATATTTTCCTAATAATTTAATATAATATTTACAATATAATCATCAGACGCAGGATTAAACAGCATCATTTGTAAACGACGCAAAAATGTGTCAGGAAATGAATTCAGAAGAAGAGTGCGACTCTAAAGTGGGTTTTGTGGTGGATGAAAAATTGTCAGAAAAATAGGTAGGGTTCTGAGCTTTGTTAATGATAACTAAGTTTCCAAATATCAACCAAACAGTGTTGAAATTGTGAAGTCTGACTGTATATAAGGTCCGAGAGTCATGGTTCCTTCAACTTTGCATATTACGAGACATTAAAACCCTTAATTCACGCTAAGAAAACGGGAGGGATGACGTAATTAAAATATAAAATAGTTAAAAGCTTGTAACAGGGAGCCGGTCGGCCGAGCGGACAGCACGCTGGACTTGTGATCCTGTGGTCCTGGGTTCGATCCCAGGCGCCGGCGAGAAACATTGGGCAGAGTTTCTTTCACCCTATGCCCCTGTTACCTAGCAGTAAAATAGGTACCTGGGTGTTAGTCAGCTGTCACGGGCTGCTTCCTGGGGGTGGGGGCCTGGTCGAGGACCGGGCCGCGGGGACACTAAAAAGCCCCGAAATCATCTCAAGATAACCTCAAGATAATGGACATATATAAAAGGTTTTCAAAACATATCAACACTAAATGGTACACACAACAATGGTTATCAATTGCATACGTTTAGAATAACAAAAATATCTGAAGGAATATTGGTGTGAACATAAGGTTGTTGATTGGACGAATTACCTGGTAGTACAATGAACTGGGAATGACAAGAACTGTTTTCTTTCAACACATGAGGCAGTTGAGTTGGATAAAGATAGGAACTGCCTCGTTATGGGTCAATTGGCCTTCTGAATTGACCTTTTTTCCTATATGTTGTCGGGTCAAGTTTTAGCTCATTAGCCCCCGACTTTCCATTCCCCTGACTAGCTAACTCAAGGACATTGATGGCTTGAGATATCTGTCTTATTGTAATTACGGTATTTGTGTCTTAAATAAGCCAGAGGATGTGGTAGAGAATATGTGTGGGGGGGGGGGGCATTTAAGACGAACAGATCTCTATGCAGATGGCTTACCATGACAGCTTAGTATCTCAAAGCGCACATACAGATAAAAAACAAAGTTAATTAAGAGTTACCAAGTGGAAAAGGTCATCGTAGGAAGACTAAGATATCACAAGATTGTGTTCTTATTGTTTGTTGAATAAAATATATGAAAAAACAAGATTTAGTATATACTCTTAGGAGTACAGAATACCAGTTATCACTACGAGATGTTTAACTCCCAGTACTTTGTGTCTTCTGAGTTCAAGATGTTATGAGTTGAAGTGTGAAGACGGGGAGTACCGGGTGCGAGAGGAGCAAAGACCGGGAGGTATACCTTACCTGTGTGAGGGTACCGGGAGCAGTGTGTGGTGGGAGGCGGGTCGGCCCGCCTTATATACCTTGCTTAAGGCTTATCGCTCGCCTTCACACGCTCCCTGTGTGTTGCTGCTGCTCCTGGCTCCGTCCTGTGCTGCTCCTGCCACCACCACCACTTGTCACGCCCTCTGCCACCACTGTCACTACACCCACTGTCACTACACCCACTGTCATCACACCCACTGTCATCACACCCACTACCACCACCACACCCACTACCACTACACCCACCACCACCACACCCACCACCACCACACCCACTACCACTACACCCACTACCACCACACCCACCACCACCACCACCACCACACCCACTACCACCACACCCACTACCACTCTCCTACTAGCTCTCGTCTCCATTGATAAGACCTGCAAGACTTTCCTTAATCATGGCGGGTTAGATTGCATTTATTCAACAGTTTATGAGCCCCGAAGCACTACGAGGTTGTGTATAATAATAATAATAATAACACAGCCCTTCCTAATCAGCAAAGACCAAATGCTCATTAATTTAATCAACGCCCAAACCCACTGTTTATGAGTGAAACGCTGCGCGTACTAGTGGCTTTACAAGATTGTAAATACTATGCTATGTATTCTCTCAAACCCATTGTACCTTTTTGTATATAAATAAATAAATAATACTTTACATACGACTTGCAACTGCAACCCGTCCTCGACTCAAGTCCATTCCATCCAGCAGTCGACCCCATAGACGCATTCATAAACTTTTATATGCTGTTCATTCAAAACGGGAATTTTCTCAAAATATAAATTAGTATTATAATATATTAGTATATTGTGCAGATATAGGCATAGGATAGGTTAGGTGTTTAGGTTCTGTTGGCGATTATTTGTATTTGTAGTACGTGGGTGAAGCATTTACAGCGTTGTGGTTCGAACAAGATTCGTCAGAGAAGCACTTGTTCCGGAAGTGTTCGAACAAAATTCGTCAGAGAAGCACTTGTTCCGGAAGTGTTCGAACAAGATTCGTCAGAGAAGCACTTGTTCCGGAAGTGTTCGAACAAAATTCGTCAGAGAAGCACTTGTTCCGGAAGTGTTCGAACAAAATTCGTCAGAGAAGCACTTGTTCCGGAAGTGTTCGAACAAAATTCGTCAGAGAAGCACTTGTTCCGGAAGTGTTCGAACAAAATTCGTCAGAGAAGCCCTTGTTCCGGAAGTGTTCGAACAAAATTCGTCAGAGAAGCACTTGTTCCGGAAGTGTTCGAACAAAATTCGTCAGAGAAGCACTTGTTCCGGAAGTGTTCGAAGAAAATCACTTGTGAGTCGTGTGTGTAAACAGCTTTTCATTCGTAAACAGTGGGTTTGGCGGGTGGATGGAATAACGTTTGCGTCTTTGGAGGCAACCCGTCCTCGACTCAGTCCATTACATCCAGCGGTCAACCCCACAGACGCATTCATAAATTTTAACTTGCTGTTTATTCAAAACGGGAATTTTCTCAAGTATAAATTAATATTATAATATATTAGCATATTGTGTATATATAGGCATAGGTTAGGTTAGGTCAGGTGTTTAGGTTCTGTTGGCGATTATTTGTATTTGTAGTACGTGGGTGAAGCATTTACAGCGTTGTGGTTCGAACAAAATTCGTCAGTGAAGCACTTGTTCCGGATATGTTCGAACGTCAGCAGTTGTGAGTCGTGTGTAAACCGCTTTTCATTCATAAACAGGGGGTTTGGCGGGTGGATGGAATCACTTTTGGATCTTTGTTTGGAGGACGGGCTGTTGGAGGACGGGCTGGACAACGTATATATACTGTTCTGGAACAGTGCTTCACCCACGTGCTGCTAAGTGCTACCTAACCTAAGTAGACCAGACCACACACACTAGAAGGTGAAGGGACGACGACGTTTCGGTCCGTCCTGGACCATTCTCAAGTCGATTGTGATGAGGAAGATTGATGAAGATTAAGCCACCCAAGAGGTGGCACGGGCATGAATAGCCCGTAAGTGGTACAATTTTTTTTTCTCAGTATTCTGAGTGTGATGAGGAAGTAGATGCAGGCAATAAATAGGCTAGAGAGAGGTGAGGAGCAAAGTGTTGTAGAGGAGATAGTAGTAGGAATAAGAACTGCATTTACCTAACCTAACCTAAGTTAGGCCTAATTATTCAACCCATTCTAGTATGTAATAATATATAACTTATATGTGAGATTTTTTTTAATGTACATTTTTAATGTGTGTTTGTTTTAATGTACAATTTTTTTAATATATTTTAATGTGCACATTCAGCAGTTAAAACTGTTGAATGTATCTTTGGGGTCGACTGCCGGTTGGACGAACCTGACCTGAGGACAGGTTGTAATATTATTAATTCAAGAATGACCTCGAAGCATTTCCAATCTCGTAAACTGTTCAGTACATACAGATTAAACCATACTCAGATATACAGGTTTCGTATGCAGTCAATTATTGAACAATGTTGATGAAGGTCCTTGTACTCTGCTTGAACAAATAACCAGGGACCAGATTCACGAAGCAGTTACGCAAGCACTTACGAACCTGTACATCGTTTCTCAATATTTGGGGATTTTGTTTACAATTATTAAACAGTTAATGCGCTGCGAAGCACCAGGAAGCTGTTTATAACAATAACAACAGTTGATTGATAAGTTTTCCTGCTTGTAAACTGTTTAATAAATGTAACTAAAGCCGTCAAAGATTGAGGAAAGATGTACACGTTCGTAAGTCCTTGCGTAACTGCTTCGTGAATCTGGCCTCTAGACGGGAGTAACGGAACTTCTGGAGAGGATTACCTGTGTATGTGTCCCGTAGCACAGTTGGCTTCGTTCTCGACTCACAGTCTGGCATCCCGGGTTTAACCCTCGGGTGGGACAGAAATGATGGGGCGTGTTTCCTTTCACCTGATGCATCTCTTCACCTAATAGGTATCCGGAAGTTAAGTCAACTGTTATGAGGCTGCATCCTTGGGGGAAGGTCAGTGGCTCCACCTTAAGGGTACCTCGATACAAGGCTAAAGTATACATACACACAGGCTTCCTGCCCCTGACAAAGCGATTATAAACGGAGTAAAAAATTACGATACAAGATCGATGGGTAGTTTGCATTTTTCTTGATTGTCTTAAAGCATTTGAAACTGTTCCTCGTGATTGGCAGGTCTACGAGATACAGTAACAAGATGGAATGACTGAGAAAACACTGAAATGGGTAAAGGAGTGCCAGACGGGGAGAAAACAGAGGGTCAGAGAGAAGGGTCAAGTAGGATGGACGTGACTAGTGCGGTTCCGATGAGCGATCCAAGGATATTATTCTTCTTTAATTCATGCGAACGTCCAACCCTGGTGGACGACTTCGTACATGTCAATGCTTGGAAAGGACGCAAAGTTAAAATGATGCAAAACTGATATGCAAAAGCAAGTGACGCAAAACTAATATGCAAAATTATATAACAAACGTGATGTGCAAAACCATGTGACGCAAAACTAATATGCAAAATTAAATGACACAAAAGTGATATGCAAAACCATATGACGCAAAACTAACATGCAAAACTAATAGGGAATGTGAAACCCGATAAGAACTGCAGATTATAGAAAAACTGGAAAGGCCCACAAGTGCTTCTTCCTGATAGTTACTCTAGCTCCGGGGCTCCTGCACTTGAAGACTGGCAGGTGGTTTCTATAGACTCAGTGACTGTAGCTTTGATTCCCTTGCCACTTTGGCAATGAATTGTCGAGCCCGTCCTCACAGCAAATCCATCACCACGAGCATTCAACTGCCCCGTCAAACCGTCTGGATAGTTATCTAGATATTTGTGATGGTTCGAAAGAATATATTACGATTCCAGTGATAGTCAACATGTAAACTGGCATGTGAACCTTTGTCGTAAACAGAGATTAGTTTCAAGTTATTACTTTATTGTATTATATATCATTGGTTTAAAATATACGAAATAGATGCTGAGTACGTCTTTTTTTAAACGGTCTGAAGAATTTGGTTTTCTGTAAACGAAATTCAAGGATACACTTAAAATTCGAATTCCATATTTTTACATTTTGGACAATATTACGCTGTGTTAACATAATCGAACATAATAAAACCTTGTAATAACTAGTACGATCTCCGCTGCTACTATTGTAATAACGGAGGCTCTACCGATCTTGTAAGATGTTAACACTCGGGCCGTCATACGAGGACCTAAACAATTAATCAATATATACTGAGAACTGCGTAGGCAACTTAAAGGAGTAGAACGTGAAACCGAGTGAGTGTGGGAGAGCGAGAGCGGGTGAGAGAGAGCAAGAGGGAGTGTGGGAGAGTGAGAACTATTGAGGGAGAGTGAGAAACTAGTGAGGGAGAGTGAGATAGAAATATTAGTTGTTACAGCCTTCGTATGAGTTACCAAGTAACGCTGCCACCACCCTGAGTGGTGGCAGCGTTACTCTCATTCGGAGTAACGTCCCTCCGTTACTCCGGTCCCCTGTCCGGAGACTCTCACTCCGGACAGGGAACTGGAGTGAGAGTCGTAGGACTTGTAGACTGTATAATCCTACCCGGACGGGAACAATTGAATGGTGTGAGGATCCTGGCCTGACACTCGAATAATGCTGACCTCTTGGGGAACTATAGAGTACCCAAGAATAAGGCGGGACACACCCAGTACTAACACCTCAACACGGGACGGACGGGGGGAGGAGTACTGGATAATTACGGACACAAGGTCACTAGGACAAAGGGGACAGAAGACCCAATATCACTAAGACAAGGAACCATTAATACACACTTCATAACATTTGACAATATGACTTTATTTGAAACACAATTAAATAGACACTTTACTAATTATATTCCTTAACAGTGACAAATAATAACTGAATGATGAGGTGCGTTAGTTCAAGAGAGCTGTACTTCCTCTGGAGGTTATCTTGAGATGATTTCGGGGCTTTTTAGTGTCCCCGCGGCCCGGTCCTCGACCAGGCCTCCACCCCCAGGAAGCAGCCCATGACAGCTGACTAACACCCAGGTACCTATTTTACTGCTAGGTAACAGGGGCATAGGGTGAAAGAAACTCTGCCCATTGTTTCTCGCCGGCGCCTGGGATCGAACCCAAGACCACAGGATCACAAGTCTCGAACTCGCATGTGTTCCACAATTCTCCTGGAGATGATGTTCTCTCCCGTTGTCCACACACACCGTCCTCCTGGGGCTTCTCCCACTCTACTCTTCTCCTTCCATCATCTCCAGCTCCCCAGCTCAACATGAGGGGGGTTGCATGTGATGTGGAGGAGTTAATCCCTGGAGATTATCATGACGGCATCAACTGTGACCTCCGCGTGACTCAGTGACCGTCGACCTGGCCCCATGGTTAACTTCTACAGAGGTGAGACTTCCATTGTCTGGGGCCGCGCCTGTGGCTTGTTCATGCTGTTATGGTGTTCATGTTGTACTACTATGTACTCCTCTTTTGTTACAACTTAACCTAATTTAACCAAACCTTAACGTAAAGTAGCCTTGACATAACCTAACCATGGATAGAGAATAGATAACGGCACTAATTATGTAAAGAGTCTGAATCCGTCACTGGGATGGGCTCCACTCCCTGAGGACAGGTTGGAATTTGGTTCGGTTTTGAATCCACTTTGTCAGGTGTAATGTTTACCTGCCAGGTTCTCTGTGGTGGTCGGTGAAGGGTAGTAGAGGGGTAATGGAGGGGTGGTATAGTGGTGGTGGTGGTAGTGGAGGGGGGTGCGCTAGCACTGGTGGTGCAGCAGTACTATGGTAGTGGTGGTGGAGGGAGTGTACCGTCAAGGCGGTGCAAGTGGTGGCCAGGAGCAGAGACGGTACTCCTGGGGGTGCAGGAGCAGGAGAAAGTAATATGCGTATTATGATGCAGACGCTGACCCTTAGAGGAAAGTGAAGCTGTTGACATTCCCTCCCGTCTCCTCCTCCTTGAACATGTGCTGCTAACTCCTCCCTAAACTATGCTTTCACTACCACTCTACTTCCCTCCACCGCTGGCATACCAACTTCACATGACCCAGGGGCAAGGTCAGGCTGGAGAGTGTGCTAAACACTCTCCAATTGGCCGGTTTATGGGGGGGACTTAGTCTCCTTCCTTTATTGAAGATGACGCTAAGTTGATTAAGTTGTTGCAAATAAGATTCATTGTGACTATTTCGGGGAGCATGGGAAGAGCTGTCTTGTTTTTGTTATATCTGAAGGACGAGGAAGGTCAGTACGTCACTTGTTAAGCACTGGGTAATTTGAGACCAGTCTGGGTCAGAAAGAGGCACTGAGTCAGGCCTTCAAAGGCACTGGGTCAGTTTAGTCTGTGTCAGGTCAAGACACTGGGTCAGCTTAGTGTAGGTCAAGAAGAAACACTTGACACTCTTACACCGTGGAGAGCGTGACCTGGTAAAGAGGTTGCTTGTGGTTGAGTGTGAGACACAGACACAGAGAGACAGAGACACAGAGACACAGAGACAGAGACACAGAGACAGAGACACAGAGACAGAGACACAGAGACAGAGACACAGAGAGACAGAGACAGAGAGACAGAGAGACAGAGACAGAGACACAGAGAGACAGAGAGACAGAGACAGAGACACAGAGAGACAGAGACACAGAGAGACAGAGACAGAGACACAGAGACAGAGACACAGAGAGACAGAGACACAGAGACAGAGACACAGAGAGACAGAGACAGAGACACAGAGAGACAGAGAGACAGAGACAGAGACACAGAGACAGAGAGACAGAGACAGAGTGACAGAGACACAGAGACAGAGACACAAAGAGAGAGAGAGTGGGACAACACTGCGTCACACTGCCTCTATTACCGTCCTTGCCGGCGTAGACGCATCTACTTTACACTTGTATTTTGTGAAGAAAACCCATATGTTTGATCATACATTTATTGCAAGTGAATTTTGTAGGGGAGAATGTATAATTTGGTGCATGTAAATACAACATGTGTGCTGGGTTTGTGGTGGGGCACAACTGTGCTGCACGCCAGCACATACAGGACTTGTTGTTGTTGTTGTTGTGGGGCTCACTTGGGGGGGGGGGGGAGTATATCCTGCTGTTCCCGGGTCTCTCTCTCTCTCTCTCCCCCTGTTATCCCCTCTTCCTTTTTTCCCAGTCTCACTCTCTAATTTCTTTTTCCACTATCCCCACCTCTCTAACTTTATTTCTCCTCTCCTCTCCTCTCTCCACCCTCTCTCAACTCTCCTTTCTCCCCCCCCCCCTCCTCCACCTGTCTCTTTCCTTCTCTCCCTTTCTCTGTATCTGTCTCTACCTCTGTCTCATTCTATCTTTGCCTCTGTCTTCTTGCTGACCATCTCTCTCTATATCTGCCTTTGTCTCTCTTATAAAAATAATATAATAGTTGCCAGTGGTGTGGGGGAGGTCTGCCAGTTGGATGAGCTTAGTGCTCTGAAACATAACAAATATAATAGTGTCGTGTTGGCTTTGAGAAAACCTTTGAAGCTGAGGAAGAAGTCTGCTTTATGCTGCTATAGTTAAAGTATGATTATTATACATTTTCTGTTAATTTTTCTGAGATCAGTGCATAATTTTTTTATATTACTATAAGGAAAATTGATTTAGAAATTTTAATTTATAAAATGTATAACGAGGAAATGGCGGGCAGTGGTAAAATCAGTGGTGGGGGGTCAGTATGTGACTGCTGCACGCGGTTCTCTCTTGAATTGTGGCGAGTCCGAGAAGCCTATGTCCGTCCCGTATCCCACACCATTCACCCTTCAAAGTTGTGTGAGGTTAGCCCCACGCGTCTGGCCTCCAATCTTGAACAGACAGACATTCTTTTTTATAGATGAAGATTACTTGCAGCCGAGTGTAAGAAGCGTTTAAACTACGTTTAATGTTCTGTCCAGCACTCGTTATTATCTATTTACAAAGTGAATTTGCAAAGTAAATTTACACAGTGAATATACTTTGGCTAAAGAAGTTATCTTAGGAATGTTTAGCACTCGGTATAGCGGCTTTGGCGGCCTAGGCTCGAACCCTTGAGAGAGTCCTGCTCACTCAAGGATAGCTTCGAGGGTCAGGTTATCCAGGCGATGTAGTCATGGCCAAATCAACAATAAGAAAAATGACATGACCAACCCAAGCAATTGTCCCTTGTGCCCCACTTCCATTTCTAACAATCAAATCTCGACTTCCTATTGGATCTTCAGCTCCGCCAAGCGCTTACCCGAACCAAACACATTTACCCGAACCAAACACATTTACCCGAACCAAGCACAAACCATCGAACAATCGCTTCTTTTTGTATATAAATTCTCTTGAATGGAGAAAGATGTTGATATCATATAGACGTGTGTTAGGGAAGTGGGTGGGGAAGGTGGGGAAGTTTACCGGTAAGTTCCGGGTGTAGGAGTAGCGGGTGTATTCACAGACGTCCCCCTCAGTGCTCCCCCGTCGCAACACTTGCCCCTACATGCACTGTATAGTAACAAGCTGGATGCTATATATGCATATATATATATAAGGAAGACTGTTCCGAGCTTCCGTATCAGTTGTGTGTGTGCTGCTCAGCAGGTAACTCGCTAGGTAAGTCGCTGCCACCCTCGCTCGCTTACACATGTAATTGTACTTTTGGCTCTATGAACAAGAGGTTACAGGTACGGTGGTTGAGATAGGAGGGGGAGAGAGATAGAGATAAAGAGACAGACATCAATTCAAAGCGACAGAGAAACACGAAGACAGAGGGACAGCAGACGCAAGTCAGACAGACATAACAGCTATTGGGGGTCTTTGAAATCGTTTAGGATCCATCAATTAAACCCTGGACTTAAATTTAAAATAAAAGAGATTACTCCAAACCTAACCTAACCTAACCTAACCTAACCTAACCTTCACCTTCACCACAGCTGTATTTATGCTCTTCCCCTCAGACGAACTCCAGCACCACCACCACCACCACCACCACCACCACCACCATGAAGGCTGTCTCCACCCGCTGCTCTGTTCTGCTGCTGGTCCTGGCCTCCATCGCCCTCTCTGGCTGGCAGACCCTCGCGTCTCCACTTCCCCTGGAGGACTCCTCAATATATTGGTCATCCAGGCAGTTGAACACCACCGACCAAGCTCAGAGCACCGCGCCGCAAGCCACGGTCCTGCAGTCATTCATTCTGTGCTTACCCACTATTTTCTGCCCGATTTAGCGAGGGAGAAGCGATGCCCGAACGCGTGCCCAGGTGATCACGCAGAAGGGCGATACGGGGTGCTCGAAGTCGCAGAAGAGGAACGAAAGGAAGTGTTCGAAGTCACAGATGAAGACGTCAGAAAGTGTTCGAAGTCACAGCGAAGACATTAGGAAGTGTTCGAAGTCACAGTTGAAGACATCAGGAAGTGTTCGAAGTCACAGATGAAGACATCAGGAAGAGTTCGAAGCCACTTTTAGAAGCCTTATCTTAATTTTAAGTTACTGTTAAGGGCCCCATGTTCATGTTAGATTGTTCAAAGCCTCATCTCATTGCGATTCACTGTTCAATCACTCACATCACTGTTGGCCCACTGTTAATCACCTCATGTTACTGTTTAACGCATCAACCTAGTGTTAAATCACTGTTAAAACACATTAACTTTGTTTTCCATTTATATCAAGTCGATCCGTCTACCGTTTCTCTGTTGCCATTGTCTCAGGCACTGTTGCTGTCCTAGATGTAAACTACTGTTGCTTGATTCACCACAACTACCCATTGCTTGACTCACTTGAACTCACCGTTGAGTTACAGTGTTACCACCAGACCATCAGTGAGGCAGCCAACATGGCCGGCCTCCAGGGGCACTGTACACTGTTGCCAGGCCTCCAGGGGCACTGTACACTGTTGCCAGGCCTCCAGGGGCACTGTACACTGTTGCCAGACCTCCAGGGGCACTGTACACTGTTGCCAGGCCTCCAGGGGCACTGTACACTGTTGCCAGACCTCCAGGGGCACTGTACACTGTTGCCAGGCCTCCAGGGGCACTGTACACTGTTGCCAGGCCTCCAGGGGCACTGTACACTGTTGCCAGGCCTCCAGGGGCACTGTACACTGTTGCCAGACCTCCAGGGGCACTGTACACTGTTGCCAGACCTCTAGGGGCACTGTACACTGTTGCCAGACCTCCAGGGGCACTGTACACTGTTGCCAGGCCTCCAGGGGCACTGTACACTGTTGCCAGACCTCCAGGGGCACTGTACACTGTTGCCAGGCCTCCAGGGGCACTGTACACTGTTGCCAGACCTCCGGGGGCACTGTACACTGTTGCCAAAATAAAACTCACAATTTCTCCCTTTAGTTTATTTGTTTTAAACCTCTCGTCAATCTTGGCCAGGAATGATTTGATGTTCGGAATATGGTTTATATGTCCGAAAAAGTGTCCGAACGAGGCAGTGTGTCTTCATACACATGCGTGAAACACTTTGGAACCCTCTTTCCCCCCTCTCCCCCACTCACAGAAGCAGTGTGACAATGCTTCCTTTCACCCTGATGCCCCTGTTCACCGAGAAGTAAATAGGTACCTGGGCGTTAGACACCTGCTACGGGCTGCTTCCTGAGGATGTGTGTGTGTGTGTGTGTGTGTGTGTGTGTGTGTGTGTGTGTGTGTGTGTGTGTGTGTGTGTGTGTATGTATGTGTGTGTGGATGTGTGTGTGTGTGTGGATGTGTGTGTGTGTGTGTGTGTGTGTGTGTGTGTGTGTGTGTGTGTGTGTGTGTGTGTGTGTGTGTGTGTGTGTGTGGATGTGTGTGTGTGTGTGTGTGTGTGTTAGAGAGAAATATATGTAGTAGATATAAAAGAGGATAATAGATTGGTTAGGAAGGTGGGGCCCAAGAGCTAAAAAAAAAAAGCTCGAGTCTGCAGACACAAATAGTAAATACACACACATTATCTCTTTTTTTTAAATAAGACATTCATATATATATATATATATATATATATATATATATATATATATATGTGTGTGTGTGTGTGTGTGTGTTTATATATATATACACACACACACACATGCAGTGGGGGGGGGGGTTACAGGAGTAGATGAACTCCTATTATCAAGCATAAAAATTGCCCTTACTCGTAAGTAATGTAAACATTTCTTAAAAGTTTCCTTGGAACACGACCCACAATAGTTTTACAACCAAGATCCCAATTACTGCTGGGTGAACAGTTGCGGATTGGTGCCCAGTCAATCCTCCCCGGGTTGATGTGTGTACAGCTAACTACTGAGCGTCTCAAGGATACAGCTTGCAACATCTAATTCTCAGGTACCTGTTTACTGCTAAGTGAACAGATGTATTAGATGAAAGAAATCTTTGCCCAAATGATTCCGTCCTGACGCGACACGTTAAACACGTCATCATAGATTGTGAGGCCAAAGCTTAGCCTATTGCGCATTGTAAACGGTACTGAGTTTTACAATGATGCTGTCAATTGATAGTTAAAATCGTACCTCTAGAACCTGACTATTTAATGAGCTCATTATGTAATCTAATAAGAAGTTACAAAGAAGTTGCGCTTTGTCATGGGTTCGTATCCTGGCCCGGGGAGGATTTACTGGGCGCAAATCCTTAACTGTAGCCTCTGTTTAACGCAACAGTAAAATGTGTACTTGGTTGTAACAACGATTCTTCGCGGCAGGGGATCGTATTCCAGGGACCTGCCCGAAACGCTACGCGTACTGGTGGCTGTACAAGAATGTAACAACTCTTGTATATATCTCAAAAAAAAAAAAATCATATTAGGAACATGATGAAGCTGGAGCCATCCGGGGTAGGAGAGCCTTCATATAGTCGACTGGTTTTATTTCACACGTTTGGTTATTTACAATATAAATATGTAACATTCCTTCGGTAACTTCAGTGTAACAGTAACAATATGTCCTTCCCTCTAGCTCTGCCTCCCTCCCCCCAGCTTCCCACACCTGCCTCCCTCCCCCAGCTTCCCACACCTGCCTCCCACACCTGTCTCCCTCCCCCAGCTTCCCACACCTGCCTCCCTCCCCCAGCTTCCCACATCTGCCTCCTGACTCCAGCTTCCCACACCTACCTCCCTCCCCCAGCTTCCCACACCTGCCTCCCTCCCCCAGCTTCCCACACCTGCCTTCCTCCCCCAGCTTCCTACACCTGCCTCCCTCCCCCAGCTTCCCACACCTGCCTCCCTCCCCCAGCTTCCCACACCTGCCTCCCTCCCCCAGCTTCCCACACCTGCCTCCCACCCCCAGCTTCCCACACCTGCCTCCCTCCCCCAGCTTCCCACACCTGCCTCCCACCTCACTAAAATCTAATCTCAGGTAAAAATAACATATTGTGTGTTTACATTTGTGAGAGACGTGATCAGTGACGGTGTCTCATTACCATTACAGATGTGCGAGTGAAGGTGGTGGCTGGCCAGATAAACACGAAGAGGGAGGTGGCGCCAAGAGATGCGGGGGGGGGGGGGAGCCTCCCTTTCATCCATTTCTCTGATGTGAGTAGCAAGCTGGGCGATACATATATAAGGCCTCTCACTCTGGCTTTCTAACCAGAAGAGTCTCTGTTTTCTCACCAGGTAGGCGTGCGAGAGAGCAAGAGAGAGAGAGAGAGAGAGAGAGAGAGAGAGAGAGAGAGAGAGAGAGAGAGAGAGAGAGAGAGAGAGAGAGAGAGAGAGAGAGAGAGAGACTGAGAGAGAGAGAGACTGAGAGACTGAGAATATGAAATATTTGACTTCAGTCACATTTACCCATAATATCTCTGTATTTCTACAGACAAGCATCACTACTACCATGAGGGCTGTGTCCAAACTCTCCTGCAGTCTCCTGCTGCTCGTGCTGGTCTCCGTCGCCCTCTCCGGCAGGGGCGTCATCGCTACCCCGCTGCCCCAGCACCTCCGCCAGTCATCTGAAATCCACGGCCACGGCAATTCCGAATCTATCCACCACCACCGTCCTCCAATCCACGGCAGTTCTGAATCAATCCACCACCGTCCCCCAGGCCACGCCACTCCACCCACGTTCCCCGTCACTCCAACGACCCATATCATTCCAACGACCCATTTCATTCCAACGGTCACTACGCCCATAGGCACCCATAATGAGGCCACAGTCCTGCATTCGTTTGTTCTCTGTATTCCTACGATATTGTGCCAAATTAACAAGAAATGAAGCGGGTCTTGTTTACTGCACACGTCGTCTGCTGTGCACGTCTTAGGCTGTTACGTTATTGTTAGATTAATCTTACTGTTACCTGTTTGACTGTTATGTCTGTTTGGATTTGTATTGTGACACACTGTAGATTTTGATGTTATTTTGTCGTTACTTGTTTCATATGTGTATCATCGCTATATGTTTGTCACGGAGGACAGTGTGTGTGTGTGTGTCAACTACCAAACATTCTTTACACACACACATTGTACACAGTTGCCAAAATAAACACCACGTGTTCCCCTTTAACTTGTGTTTGCACTACCTCTCGTGGCTCTTGGTTGGCTGGACCTGATGTTGTAACAAGATCCAGGTGGACGTCTCAATGGGACAGGGTTAGGAGTATACTGATCTTACACACACACACACACACACACACACACACACACACACACACACACACACACACACACACACACACACACACACACACACACACACACACACACACAATGGTGGTGGAGGCCAAGACCGTCAGTAGTTTCAAAGCGTTATATGACAAAGAGTGCTGGGAAGACGGGACACCACGAGCGTAGCTCTCATCCTGTAACTACACTTAGGTAATTACACTTAGGTAATTACACACACACACACACACACACACACACACACACACACACACACACACACACACACACACACACACACACACACACACACACACACACACACACTAACACTAACACATACACAAATCCTATCCCTGTCTATCCCACCTCTTCCCAACTTGAACTTCCCTCTCACCAACCCACTTTACAAGTGCTTTCCTTTTTGCTCTGATCAACGACCTATATCCTCATCTACACCCAAATCTAACTCTCATATCCCATATCAATCCTGCCCAGAAGAGGCATCTTTTCCCTTTTCAGCTGTCGCATTCAGCCAGAGCACATTACACAGTGGTGGTCGTTGGCCCGCAGTTAACACCTTCATACAGATGGAATCACAAACAAATCAAGTGAACTCAAGGAGAAGACACCTGAAGAAAATCCAGATGTAATTGTGTTTCAAGAATCCAAACTTTTTATAGGTATTATATAGCAAGAAAGGAGAGGGAGTTACAGGCAATGAGTCACAATAACGTGGCTAAAGTATGTTGACCAGTCCAATCGACTTGAGAATGGTCCAGGACCGAATGAAACGTCGTTGTCCCTTCACCTTCTAAGTGTGTGGTCTGGTCGGCAGAGGGAGTTAGTCAAGTTTCGGTCCAGGACGGACCGAAACGTCGTTGTCCCTTCACCTTCTAAGTGTGTGGTCTGGTCAACAGAGGGAGTTAGTCAAGTGTTGTGGGTCTGCATCCTGGAGAGGGTCAGTAATTCCACCTTGCCAGTTAAAGTTGACCTTGTGTTGCATCCAGCGACCCATAGAAGGGTATCCCCTCCTTCAGTGGCCTGTGAAAATAATGTTTGTGGTGGCGTTGGGTCGATGAAGCACATGACTAAATGTCCGCGAGGAGGCTTGAGGTTCACGCCCTGCTCCATTACAAATACAAATACAAATATTTATTCAGGTAAAGTACATACATTCAAGGTGAAATACAGAAGTTGATGGATTTATAGATAGAGCTAGTACATACAGTGCCGAAAGCCACTATTACGCAAAGCGTTTCGGGCAGGAAAAACACTAAAACTAAAACTTGATACATGGTATAGGGGCCTCGTAGCCTGGTGGATAGGGCGCAGGACTCGTAATTCTGTGGCGCGGGTTCGATTCCCGCACCCGATTCCCGAGGCAGAAACAAATGGGCAAAGTTTCTTTCACCCTGAATGCCCCTGTTACCTAGCAGTAAATAGGTACCTGGGAGTTAGTCAGCTGTCACGGGCTGCTTCCTGGGGGTGGAGGTCTGGTCGAGGACCGGGCCGCGGGGACACTAAAAAGCCCCGAAATCATCTCAAGATAACCTCAAGATGGTACACAGTAAAAAATAGTCAACTTCCTCCATCAGAAAAAGTATTAAGTCTTGAGAGTAAATATGTCAGCATTTGCCATTAACGTAAACAGTTCCCCCAAGACCACCTCTTACCTATATATTGAACTTCTTTATACCCGGGTAGCGATGAAACTGTTCAGAAGAGGGTTGAACACTGGCTGTTGGACTGCAGCCGAGACAAGTGCAGACTTCGAACCCCCAAACATACCAGCGATACAAAGATGCGAGAAACAACTACACGGCAGTGAGGAGAGAGGCAGAAAGAAATTTTGAAAAAGGGATTGCGGACAAATGTAAAACAGAACCAGGTCTATTCTATAAATTCATAAACAACAAATTGCAGGTAAAGGATAATATTCAGAGGTTGAAAATGGGAAATAGATTCACGGAAGATGAAAAGGAAATGTGTGAAACACTAAACGAAAAGTTCCAAAGTGTGTTTGTACAAAATGAAATCTTTAGGGAACCAGATACAATAAGAATTCCAGAGAACAACATAGAACACATAGAGGTGTCTAGAGACGAAGTGGAAAAAATGCTCAAGGAGCTCGGTAAGAACAAAGCAGCTGGCCCAGATGGCGTTTCACCATGGGTTCTGAGAGAATGTGCATCTGAGCTCAGCATTCCACTTCACCTGATCTTTCAGGCATCCCTGTGTACAGGAATCGTAGCAGACGGGTGGAAACAGGCTAACATAGTTCCAATCTACAAAAGTGGCAGCAGGGAAGACCCCCTCAATTATAGACCTGTATCATTAACAAGTGTAATAGTGAAAGTATTGGAAAAACTAATCAAAACTAAATGGGTAGAACACCTAGAGAGAAATGATATAATATCAGACAGACAGTATGGTTTTCGATCTGGAAGATCCTGTGTATCGAATTTACTCAGTTTCTATGATCGAGCCACAGAGATATTACAGGAAAGAGATGGTTGGGTTGACTGCATCTATCTGGACCTAAAAAAGGCTTTCGACAGAGTTCCACATAAGAGGTTGTTCTGGAAACTGGAAAATATTGGAGGGGTGACAGGTAAGCTTCTATCATGGATGAAAAATTTTCTGACTGATAGAAAAATGAGGGCAGTAATCAGAGGCAATGTATCAGAATGGAGAAATGTCACAAGTGGAGTACCACAGGGTTCAGTTCTTGCACCAGTGATGTTTATTGTGTACATAAATGATCTACCAGTTGGTATACAGAATTATATGAACATGTTTGCTGATGATGCTAAGATAATAGGAAGGATAAGAAATTTAGATGACTGTCATGCCCTTCAAAAAGACCTGGACAAAATAAGTATATGGAGCACCACTTGGCAAATGGAATTTAATGTTAATAAATGTCATGTTATGGAATGTGGAATAGGAGAACATAGACCCCACACAACCTATATATTATGTGAGAAATCTTTAAAGAATTCTGATAAAGAAAGAGATCTAGGAGTGGTTCTAGATAGAAAACTATCACCTGAGGACCACATAAAGAATATTGTGCAAGGAGCCTATGCTATGCTTTCTAACTTCAGAATTGCATTTAAATACATGGATGGCGATATACTAAAGAAATTGTTCATGACTTTTGTTAGGCCAAAGCTAGAATATGCAGCTGTTGTGTGGTGCCCATATCTTAAGAAGCACATCAACAAACTGGAAAAGGTGCAAAGACATGCTACTAAGTGGCTCCCAGAACTGAAGGGCAAGAGCTACGAGGAGAGGTTAGAAGCATTAAATATGCCAAAACTAGAAGACAGAAGAAAAAGAGGTGATATGATCACTACATACAAAATAGTAACAGGAATTGACAAAATCGACAGGGAAGACTTCCTGAGACCTGGAACTTCAAGAACAAGAGGTCATAGATTTAAACTAGCTAAACACAGATGCCGAAGAAATATAAGAAAATTCACCTTCGCAAATAGAGTGGTAGACGGTTGGAACAAGTTAAGTGAGAAGGTGGTGGAGGCCAAGACCGTCAGTAGTTTCAAAGCGTTATATGACAAAGAGTGCTGGGAAGACGGGACACCACGAGCGTAGCTCTCATCCTGTAACTACACTTAGGTAATTACTTAGGTAATTACACACACACACACACACACACACACACACACACACACACACACACACACACACACACACACACACACACACACACACACACACACACACACACACACTCACACTCACACACACATAGGCTATTTAACACAAGGGGGCACACGCACAAAGGGACACAGGTTGAAACTGAGCGCCCAAATGAGCCACAGAGATATTAGAAAGAACTATTTTAGTGTCAGAGTGGTTGACAAATGGAATGCATTAGGCAGTGATGTGGTGGAGGCTGACTCCATACACAGTTTCAAGTGTAGATATGATAGAGCCCAATAGGCTCAGGAACCTGTACACCTGTTGATTGACAGTTGAGAGACGGGACCAAAGAGCCAAAGCTCAACCCCCGCAAGGAAAAATAGTTGAGTACAGTGCCTCATTATACCACCACAGTCATAAAGTTGGGACAGGTAGACAAGCCCACAGAGAGACAGAGAAAGAGATGACAGAGAACGAAAACATGCTGAACACCCATCGCTGTTCACAACCTCTACGGGACCCGTGTGTGTGTGTGTGTGTGTGTGTGTGTGTGTGTGTGTGTGTGTGTGTGTGTGTGTGTGTGTGTGTGTGTGTGTGTGTGTGTGTGTGTGTGTGTGTGTCCCCACAAGGTAAAAGTGAAGGTACCTGCGTCTATTGCTAATCCCAGATATACGACGCTAATCTCCTACCTTTCTCCTCCTTCTCTCCAGCCGCACCAAACAACCGTCCCTCTGTCCGTTCTCCCGACGTGACAGGCGTACAGTATGTGAGCTTTTACCGTACCGGCGGGCGTACGGACGTGCGATATTCCACCGGACGCACTGTCGCGCCCGGTTAATTAAGGGGTAAGGAATGGCTAATCGGTTGGGTGCATATTTCCATTGCTTTCGTATATCACGTAACATTCTGTTTGCATAGTGGCGTCCTTAAGGTTGCAAAAAGTGGTGTGTTTATAGCGTGTGAGCGAGTTGCACACTTTATGTTCCTGGGTCTGTTGAACACAGAGTCCTTAACGAGGTCTGTTGAACACAGAGCCCTCCTTAGCGAGGTCTGTTGAACACAGAGCCCTCCTTAGCGAGGTCTGTTGAACACAGAGCCCTCCTTAGCGAGGTCTGTTGAACACAGAGCCCTCCTTAGCGAGGTCTGTTGAACACAGAGTCCTTAGCGAGGTCTGTTGAACACAGAGTCCTTAGCGAGGTCTGTTGAACACAGAGCCCTCCTTAGTGAGGTCTGTTGAACACAGAGCCCTCCTTAGCGAGGTCTGTTGAACACAGAGCCCTCCTTAGCGAGGTCTGTTGAACACAGAGCTCTTCTTAGCGAGGTCTGTTGAACACAGAGCTCCTCTTAGCGAGGTCTGTTGAACACAGAGCCCTCCTTAGCGAGGTCTGTTGAACACAGAGCCCTCCTTAGCGAGGTCTGTTGAACACAGAGCCCTCCTAAGCGAGGTCTGTTGAACACACTAACATTCGTGTAGAAGTTTATTGAACACTGCCATCATTGTAGAGGTCCGTTGAACATACTACCATCTATGTACAAGTCTATCTAACACACTTGTATGAAAATTCCCCACCAAGTCATACTTAATATTTTACCAATAATTGTAATTGTATATACACAAGGAAGATGCGTCTGCCGCTGCGGTATTGCCTCCATTATATTTAATCATCAACTAAATCATAATATTAAACCGAATAATTGTAAGTAATTCTGCTGTTAATAATTGTAATAATAATTGTAAATAATTCTGCTGTTATCTTTGTAGAGGAGCGCCCTGTGACGTAACATGTCACGTTTCATCAGGGCAAATGGGGGGACAGTTGACAAGCCGCCTGCTTCCTGTCCCCGTCGTCGAGGCCACTAGTATTAGTGGCCCCCTCAGGTAAATTCAGGTATGCAGGAGAGCTATAACAGGCGGATTAATACAATTCACTTCCTTCACTAAATAATGACTGCATTATAGTGAACGAGCATTAATCTTAAATTATAATTTAATAAGATACAATAAGGATCTGATTTAACATGCACTCTTCGGAGCAACCACTTGGGGGGCTAGACGGTAGAGCGACGGTCCCGCTTCATGTAGGTCGGCGTTCAATCCCCGACCGTCCACAAGTGGTTGGGCACCATTCCTTCTCCCCCGTCCTATCCCAAATCCTTATTCTGGCCCCTTCCCAGTGCTATATAGTTGATATGCCTTGGCACTTTCCCGTGATAATTCCCTTCCTTCCTTCTCGGAACTAGTCAAATAATTAAGCGTCTATGAATACACTTGAGGAGGGGAATCTTAGCCATCTGGCCGAGAGGTAACAGACGAGGCAGCTCCCATCACCAATTCTCCCAAAATTGCGAGGCACCTTCGGGGTCTCTTACTGTACAAATCGACCTCGTCACCTCTTGCGAAGTACCTTCTTCTGGTTCTTAGTACAGCAATAAGTACTTGGCCAGTGTACAGTTATTAGTGCTAGTCAAGGTTAAGAGATAGGTGACCCAACTTAAAAGGGGTAAGATTCCCCCACTAATAAATGACATAGATTACGAGATATAATTTATGCCATATAAATGATAGCAGAAATTATATTTTGACTTCGTTGGCAGGTCTTGTGACCGGTGGAGGAGAGAGATGCCGCCGAATGACCTGGGGCCAGATTCACGAAAGCACTTACGAACCTGTACATCTTTACTCAATCTTTGGCGGCTTTGTTTACAATTATTAAACAGTTAATGAGCTCCGAAGCATCAGGAGGCTGTTTATAACAATAACAACAGTTGATTGGCAAGTTTTCATGCTTGTAAACTGTTTAATAAATGTAACCAATGCCGTCAAAGATTGATGAAAGATGTACACGTTCGTAAGTGCTTGCGTAACAGCTTCGTGAGTCTGACCCCAGACCACTGAGAAACACCTTAACAACGTGTCTACATCGTGTCCAGGATCCCCTCCATAACCAGGACCTCATCATCACAACAGCTGAGCTCTCATTTATTTCATGAACCCCGGGATAGAGCAAGATAATTAAACCAAGTTCAATTAACACATAAACATTAAACAAATAAATCACATTAAATAAATTGCTTGTTCTAGCTTAATTTAAAACAATTTCTACCTCCTCAAGTTTGTGGGTTATTTTGTGATGAGATTTAATAATATACAGTCCACTAATTTACTCGTTAATTTAAAGTTCACAAATAAATTAAAATTAAAATAGAATTAAATAAATATCTCCTACAAGTCCATCCACGCAGATCTCTCTGGAATAAACTACCTAATCTATCATTACAATCCTTCCAGAAATTGGACAGTTCTCTGGTCGTTCAACTGGACAGTTCTCTGGTCGTTCTACTGGACAGTTCTCTGGTCGTTCTACTGGACAGTTCTCTGGTCGTTCAACTGGACAGTTCTCTGGTCGTTCTACTGGACAGTTCTCTGGTCGTTCTACTGGACAGTTCTCTGGTCGTTCTACTGGACAGTTCTCTGGTCGTTCTACTGGACAGTTCTCTGGTCGTTCTACTGGACAGTTCTCTGGTCGTTCAACTGGACAGTTCTCTGGTCGTTCTATGGGACAGTTCTCTGGTCGTTCAACTGGACAGTTCTCTGGTCGTTCTATGGGACAGTTCTCTGGTCGTTCTATGGGACAGTTCTCTGGTCGTTCTACGAGACAGTTCTCTGGTTGTTCTACACGACAGTTCTCTGGTCGTTCTACGAGACAGTTCTCTGGTTGTTCTACACGACAGTTCTCTGGTCGTTCTACGGGACAGTTCTCTGGTTGTTCTATGAGACAGTTCTCTGGTTGTTCTACACGACAGTTCTCTGGTCGTTCTACGGGACAGTTCTCTGGTCGTTCTACACGACAGTTCTCTGGTCGTTCTACACGACAGTTCTCTGGTCGTTCAACTGGACAGTTCTCTGGTCGTTCAACTGGACAGTTCTCTGGTCGTTCTACGGGTCAGTTCTCTGGTCGTTCTACGGGTCAGTTCTCTGGTCGTTCTACACGACAGTTCTCTGATCGTTCAACTGGAAAATTCTCTGGTCGTTCTACGGGACAGTTCTCTGGTCGTACTACGAGACAGTTCTCTGGTTGTTCTACACGACAGTTCTCTGGTTGTTCTACACGACAGTTCTCTGGTTGTTCTACACGACAGTTCTCTGGTCGTTCTACGGGACAGTTCTCTGGTCGTACTACGAGACAGTTCTCTGGTTGTTCTACACGACAGTTCTCTGGTTGTTCTACACGACAGTTCTCTGGTCGTTCTACACGACAGTTCTCTGGTCGTTCTACACGACAGTTCACTGGTTGTTCTACACGACAGTTCTCTGGTCGTTCTACACGACAGTTCTCTGGTTGTTCTACACGACAGTTCACTGGTTGTTCTACACGACAGTTCTCTGGTTGTTCTACACGACAGTTCTCTGGTCGTTCTACACGACAGTTCTCTGGTTGTTCTACACGACAGTTCACTGGTTGTTCTACACGACAGTTCTCTGGTTGTTCTACACGACAGTTCTCTGGTTGTTCTACACGACAGTTCTCTGGTTGTTCTACATGATATAGTGATTAGCGCATCAGTGAAAGGTATTACAAGTGTCTTAGTATGCAAGAAGGAGAAGGTTGTTGGGAGTCCATCTCCGGGTCCTCTGTGACGATGTCTCTTGTTGTCTTAAGTGTTTGGTCTCTTGTTGTCTTAAGTGTTTGGTCTCTTGTTGTCTTAAGTGTTTGGTCTCTCTTGTTGTCTTAAGTGTTTGGTCTCTTGTTGTCTTAAGTGTTTGGTCTCTCTTGTTGTCTTAAGTGTTTGGTCTCTCTTGTTGTCTTAAGTGTTTGGTCTCTTGTTGTCTTAAGTGTTTGGTCTCTCATGTTGTCTTAAGTGTTTGGTCTCTTGTTGTCTTAAGTGTTTGGTCTCTCTTGTTGTCTTAAGTGTTTGGTCTCTCTTGTTGTCTTAAGTGTTTGGTCTCTTGTTGTCTTAAGTGTTTGGTCTCTCTTGTTGTCTTAAGTGTTTGGTCTCTCTTGTTGTCTTAAGTGTTTGGTCTCTTGTTGTCTTAAGTGTTTGGTCTCTCTTGTTGTCTTAAGTGTTTGGTCTCTTGTTGTCTTAAGTGTTTGGTCTCTCTTGTTGTCTTAAGTGTTTGGTCTCTCTTGTTGTCTTAAGTGTTTGGTCTCTTGTTGTCTTAAGTGTTTGGTCTCTCTTGTTGTCTTAAGTGTTTGGTCTCTTGTTGTCTTAAGTGTTTGGTCTCTTGTTGTCTTAAGTGTTTGGTCTCTCTTGTTGTCTTAAGTGTTTGGTCTCTCTTGTTGTCTTAAGTGTTTATTTCTAATTGGAAGTCTCTCATTTTCTCGTACTCTCTTCTTTGGTATAATCTTTCCCACTTGTCCTAAACCATGCTTTGTATATATATATATATACAAAGGCAGGCTGCGTCAAGGAAGGCAGGCTGCGTCAAGGAAGGCAGGCTGCCTCAAGGAAGGCAGGCTGCCTCAAGGAAGGCAGGCTGCGTCAAGGAAGGCAGGCTGCCTCAAGGAAGGCAGGCTGCCTCAAGGAAGGCAGGCTGCCTCAAGGAAGGCAGGCTGCGTCAAGGAAGGCAGGCTGCGTCAAGGAAGGCAGGCTGCGTCAAGGAAGGCAGGCTGCCTCAAGGAAGGCAGGCTGCCTCAAGGAAGGCAGGCTGCGTCAAGGAAGGCAGGCTGCGTCAAGGAAGGCAGGCTGCCTCAAGGAAGGCAGGCTGCCTCAAGGAAGGCAGACTGCCTCAAGGAAGGCAGGCTGCCTCTAGGAAGGCAGACTACCCCAGATAAGTACATAAGATACAATATCTCTAACCAATCGATGGGAATAACAAGTCTTACCCTATTCGTGTAGGATATGTTCCCGCGACACCAATCCCATCCCACTCAGCTCTGACACTCCCCGTTTCGATAAAGGTCTAAGTACAGGCTTCCTGTCCCCCTCTCCCCCCCCCCCCCAAAAAAAAAATTGAAATTTGACATACTTTTCCATTTGATGGTATACAAATATTACTCCGTACCTCCACATATTACCATGGGTGTTGTTCCTCGCTGTGGGAGGTTCGTTGTGGGTGGGTCTGCAGTCTTGTGACTTGAAGGGGAGGTGGGGGCAGAGGGGGAGGAAATGGGGGGGAGGATTAGAAGATGAATAATAAATATTTCAAGCCCATACTCTCCACCACTGCCTCCCCACATACTCCTCTCAATCTTCTACATCAACCTCGACTTCAGCTTCAATTCCCCCTTCCCCTCTACAATGCTTTAACCTAAACGATTATAACGACCACTTGTATGATAATGTGAGTATGTTTACTAAGTGGAGGGGAATGGAAATTACGGCCAGTGGAGGTGGGTGAATGGGTGGGTGGGTGGGTTAGATGTAGGTGGGGTCATGGAGGGTTGGGATAAAGTCCAGCCTCCCGAAACTTACTGATCACTTGAATTATAAAGTGGCTGATATATATATAAGGAAGTTTGATCTGACTTTGTTCACCAAGTGTGTGTCTACTGGCTCGCCAGGTGTGTCTACTGCTTCGCCAGGTGTGTCTACTGACTCGCCAGGTGTGTCTACTGCCTCGCCAGGTGTGTCTACTGCCTCGCCAGGTGTGTCTACTGCCTCGCCAGGTGTGTCTACTGCCTCGCCAGTTTGTCTACTGCTTCCCCAGGTGTGTCTACTGCTTCGCCAGGTGTGTCTACTGCCTCGCCAGGTGTGTCTACTGCCTCGCCAGGTGTGTCTACTGCCTCGCCAGTTTGTCTACTGCCTCGCCAGCGTGTCTACTGCCTCGCCAGGTGTGTCTACTGTCTCTCCTTCATATCTTCTCTCTCTTCTCATCTCCTCTACTGCATAGATGACATATGAAATTCATAATTCTCCTCATTTCTTGACCAGCGACGCCTTCGCATCTGAGAAGGTCTAGGGTTCGACTCCCAGTGACCCGGAGTTCGACCTCCCAGTGACCCAGAGTTCGACCCCCCTTCCCAGTGACAGGGAGTTCGATCCCCAGTTGTCCAAGTGGTCGACCACCGGTTCGTCCACCGGTTTTTATTGTACATTGGTATGACTAGTAGCCGTCTTCCAGCTGCCTGGCAACTCTCCTTTGACTAGTAAATCATTAAAAAACAATGTAAGAGGTATACTGAGGCCCCCATTTATAGCGTCTTTCAACTTACGTGGTGATGCGTTGTGAGGTTGTATGGCTTTAGTCGTGTCTAGTCTTTATGGTAGCCTCATTACTGTGTTGTCACCTCACTGCTTGTGAGTGTGTCCTCATCTGTTAGCTCTTCTCTAACCACGGGGGCAGTTGGTGCGACTCAGTCGTTAACACCTCATGGAAGCAGGCATTAGCTTCCTCACATATTTCCTTGTTTTTCTCTGTGTGTTATCCTTCCCTTTTGTTAAATTTAGATTTTGTTAAATATAACCATTTTTTATTCACTTCTGATACTTGAGTATCTGTTTCTACTTCTGATTCTTGAGTATCTGTTTCTATTTCTGATTCTTGAGTATCTGTTTCTGCTTCTGATTCTTGAGTATCTGTTTCTACTTCTGATTCTTGAGTATCTGTTTCTACTTCTGATTCTTGAGTATCTGTTTCTACTTCTGATTCTTGAGTATCTGTTTCTACTTCTGATACTTGAGTATCTGTTTCTACTTCTGATTCTTGAGTATCTGTTTCTACTTCTGATACTTGAGTATCTGTTTCCACTTCTGATACTTAAGTATCTGTTTCTACTTCTGATTCTCGAGTATCTATTTCCACTTCTGATACTTGAGTATCTGTTTCTACTTCTGATTCTTGAGTATCTGTTTCCACTTCTGATTCTTGAGTATCTGTTTCTACTTCTGATACATCAGTTTTCATTCTCTTATGTCTCTCGTTTCAGTCATTACAAATTTTAATAGAAAGTTCCTTTTAATAGAAACTTCCACAAAGTTTGTGCCCCATGTTCTCCTGTAGTAATGAGGAGTTCAGGATTCCCAGCCTATCACTCCACCATTTTAGTTCGTTGTCGTGATCAGAAATGTTGCGTTCATTATGTGTGTTGTATTGTGTTGCTGTGTGTTGTGCATCATTGTATTGAGCAGTCTACTTGCGTGTGTGTGTGTGTGTGTGTGTGTGTGTGTGTGTGTGTGTGTGTGTGTGTGTGTGTGTTGTACATCACAAAACTATATTTCTCATTTTCTCCTTAGAAAACCGCCACCAGCACTAGCACCATCATGAAGGTTGTCCCCATCACCATCACCTTCCTGCTGGTGGTGAGCCTCGTCACCCTCTCCAGCAGGAGTGCCATAGCTGCCCCACCCCCGCAGCCCAGCGACCAGCCAGCAGCAGCAGCAGCCTCTGCCCGCCTCATCATCGTGCCCTTCCCGCTGCTCAACTCGCTACATGAGAGCGAGGCATCATCCTCGGCCGCGGGAACGGCGTTTCTAACTGCGGCAGAAGCCGCTTTAGCCGCCGTGGGTCTCGCCGGGGTGGCCTCCTCCCTCACAGGGATCAACACCGCAGGTGTCGCAGGTGCCGCAGCTGCCGTGGAGACCGCTGTCGCTAATGCAACAGCTGCGGTAACAGCAATAGAGACGGCAGCAGCCGGCACAGGGGTCCAAGCCTCTACAAGTCTATCCAACATACTCTCCTATCTTCAGTCCGCGTTGACATCTGGCTGATGGAAGGTGAAGAGGGCGAGGTCGCTAGAGCGCTCTTGTGTTCCTCTCGTGCTTCATTTACCTCTTGAGTTACTCTTGAGTCACTCTTGAGTCACTATTAAGTCATTGTTGTGCCCATGTTCATTCACATCATCAATCACTTGTTATTTCCTGATATTTGTATGTATTTTTTTATACTGTTATCTAAGTCAGTGTTGTGTTAAGTCAATGTGGTACTGAATGTGGTGCTGTCACTGTTGCCTTGTGGTAAATGTTATTGGTCACTGTTGTCTAAATTACTGTTGTCTAAGTCACTTGTCTAAATCACTGTTGTCTAAGTCATAGTTATCTAAATCGCTGTTGTCTTGTGGTAAATGTTACTAGTCACTGTTGTCTAGGTCACTATAATCTAAATCACTGTTATCTAAGTCACTGTTGTCTTATGGTACACATCATATCTATTACTGCTATTCACCGTTGCCTTCATAGTGGGACAGTGAACTATGCAGTGACTAAGGGGTTGTTAAGAAGTAACACTTGCATTCAGCTACTTAAATAAATGTGATACATATTTCTGGCATGTTTCCTTGTGACGTCTCTCGACCTTTGACCCCCTAATTCAACCTAAACCCAGGTTAGGTTGACCTCATATCATGGCCACAATATCTAAGAGCAACGTCAATTCAACGTTTTCAACGACGTTGAAATGACGTTGATTCGACGTCGAAGCACCGTCGCTTTTGGATACTGTGCCGACTTAGTACACAAACTTCCCTCCTGGAGAGAGAGAGATACATAAGGAGAACGTCAAGTACGTTTTCTGCTAAGACGAAACGTAAGAAAGGGTGGATGGGAGGAGGAACGTAATTAAGTTGAAAATGTGAAGACGGGTGAGTGATGTGAGTCTGGTAGCTGAGTTAGGGTGGGGTGGGGGTCGGTGAGTAAGGGTGGGTGCGGTAGGCAGATCTTAAGTTCATTTGAAGAATATTAATCATCTCATATACGCCCCCCCCCCTCTCTCAGGACTCTCAGGATCCCTCCTCTCAACCCTCGCATCTGACCCCGACTTGAGCTTCGGGCCACCATCAACAGTTAATTAGGTCACAACTAAATAGGCGTCTTGTAATTCAACCTTGAGGGTCATGCAGTTTCTGTTCCACAGAGAAGGTGTAGCGGAAGTTTTGATAGGAGAGGTTTGAGTATGTGGGGTGCAGGGGTTTCTCTGGAATCTCCTCGCCCCCACCCCCCTCCTTTCCCACATCAATCCACCCCCCAACCACCACCCTCAACCCCCCAATCACCCCCTCAACCCCCCCCCAACACCCCCTCAACCCCCGTATTGTCGTGTATTGCCGAGAATCTGGCAATATAAAAGCCCGCTTCAGTTGTCCACACTGCCAGGTGACGCTCGAGGTGTGTGTGTCTCTGCTGCCTCGCCAGGTGTGTTTCTGCTGCCTCGCCAGGTGTATTTCTACTGCCTCCAGGTGTGTTTCTGCTGCCTCGCCAGGTGTGTCTGCTGCCTCGCCACGTGTGTGTCTCCGCTGCCTCGCCAGGTGTGTGTCTGTTGTCAAAATCAAAACAAATTAAATCAACAACTTAAAAATTCTTGGAAAAGAGGCTGTTCAATGCCAAATTTATGTTAGCAATGTCAAGCTTGTGGCAGTATAAGCAATGAAAGGAATAGATAAACAGATAGAGAAAGCGAGTGAGTGTGTGTGAGAGAGAGAGTGAGAGACTATTACATATCTCACATTATTCCTCATTAAAGTCTATTTTTCAACGTCTCTTGAGAAGACCGCTTCCAGCACCACCATGAAGGTCGTCCCCGTCACCACCGCCATCACCTTCCTGCTGGTAGTGAGCCTCGTCGCCTGCCCCAGCAGGAGTGCCATAGCTGCCCCACTCCCGCAGCCCAGCGACCAGCCAGCAGCAGCAGCAGCAGCAGCAGCCTCTGCTTCTGCCCGCCTCATCGTCGTTCCCTACCCTCTGCTGGAGTCGCTGACGGCACACCACGCCGCAGCTGCTGAAGCGACGACCGCAGCTGCTGAAGCGACGACCGCAGCTGCCGAAGCGACGACCGCAGCTGCCGCCAAAACCGCTGTAGCTAGGTAAAGACCGCAGCAGTAAAACAGCTCCACAGCAGGTTACCGGAATGTGTCATCCCTCCTGACTGTGTTTACGGCTGGGTAATAAACAGTAGTTGAGGCAGGGATGGCGCGCTCGCCTCTCCACCTCTCAATTACCACTGAATCACCGGCTGAATCACTGTTAAATGCCCATTGATTCACTGTTACATTACTGCTAAATCACTGTTGGTTCCCTCTGTTTAATCCCTGTTAAACCGCATTAATTTTCATGCGTTGTCAACTCACCGTTAATTCTGTGTTATTTCACCGTTACCTGAGTCACTGTTTATTCACTGTCGCCTGAGCAGCGCCAGACAGTGACTCCAGTTACCAAGAAAGCTTACTTGAATAAATATTGTATATATATTAGCTTGTTTCTTTGTGATCTCTTGACCCCTGTGTAGCAGCGACCTCTGACCCCAAGTGTAGCAGCGTCTTGTTTAAGGAAAGTTAGAGAGCCATTAATTATGCATAAGAAATCATGCTAATTTATTGCTAGTGACTTAGAATAGGAGTAATAAACAGATGATGTTTGGTTGAGCTACTTCCCCTCTTCGGGGACCTTGCCGAAGTCGGCGTTGGAGAGGTCGTAGAGGGTCTCGGCCTGTTCGCAGGGGAAGGCCTCCAGAGGGTGGGAGCAGGTGAGGGACTCCTGACTGAACACCGTCTGGTTGCCGCAGAAGAAGGAGAACTGGGCGGTCTCGACCACCTCGCCCAGGTCGTCAGAGATGGGCAGACACACGTGGAATACCCGGCAGTCGGTGGCCACGTCCGCGTAGTAGCCGTAGTTGCGGCCGGCGCACTCGAACGATCGTGCAGGTTCAGCGCCCAGCACTTCCAGGTAGCCGTCGGAGAACAGGTAGGCGGAGCGGGCAGCAGCCAGGGCGACCAGACCGAACAGGAGGATCACAACCTTCATATTGGATGCTGTTCTGGAAGAGATTCATCTCGGTGAGTGCCATACAATCACGCTGTCACCGGTGCCAGTGTCAAGCGGATCTTAGCCATTGAACATCACCTGACGCAAGATGGTGATCCCATCTTGCTAACCTCTTAAAGTGGCACTCTTAGGATTAACAAGTCTCCGCTCCATGAGGACACTGGCATAAATCACAGTTGCTGTCAGCAGTCATCGCATATAATTAGATTTGCGTTCTATAGACTAATGCAAACATATATGATAAATTCAGTAAATATAAATACTTTGTAAATATACGCACTCCATGACTATCGAAAGCTGCGTCTCAGGGCGAGGTGCGTAGCTACGCATATAGTGGAGCCAAAGCGTACAAATTAGTTGTCAAATTGTGAGAATGGTTGTAAAGACAAAATTACTTAAGATAAGCCTTTTCTTGCTCTGGTCTTGTTCAATATCACTCTCCTAAATGTCCGACACCAATATATGTCCAGCACCCGTTTAAATGTCCAGTACTCATCTAAATGTTGGAACACCTGTCTAAATATCCTGTACTCATCTAAATGTTGGAACACCTGTCTAAATATCCTGCACTCATCTAAATGTTGGGACACCTGTCTAAATATCCTGCACTCATCTAAATGTTGGAACACCTGTCTAAATATCCTGCACTCATCTAAATGTTGGAACACCTGTCTAAATATCCTGCACTCATCAAAATGTTGGAACACCTGTCTAAATGTCCGGCACTCATCTAAATGTTGGAACACCTGTCTAAATATCCTGCACTCATCTAAATGTTGGAACACCTGTCTAAATATCCTGCACTCATCAAAATGTTGGAACACCTGTCTAAATATCCTGCACTCATCTAAATGTTGGGACACCTGTCTAAATATCCTGCACTCATCTAAATGTTGGAACACCTGTCTAAATATCCTGCACTCATCAAAATGTTGGAACACCTGTCTAAATATCCGGCACTCATCTAAATGTTGGAACACCTGTCTAAATATCCTGCACTCATCTAAATGTTGGAACACCTGTCTAAATATCCTGCACTCATCAAAATGTTGGAACACCTGTCTAAATATCCGGCACTCATCTAAATGTTGGAACACCTGTCTAAATATCCTGCACTCATCTAAATGTTGGAACACCTGTCTAAATATCCTGCACTCATCAAAATGTTGGAACACCTGTCTAAATATCCTGCACTCATCTAAATGTTGGGACACCTGTCTAAATATCCTGCACTCATCTAAATGTTGGAACACCTGTCTAAATATCCTGCACTCATCAAAATGTTGGAACACCTGTCTAAATATCCGGCACTCATCTAAATGTTGGAACACCTGTCTAAATATCCTGCACTCATCTAAATGTTGGAACACCTGTCTAAATATCCTGCACTCATCAAAATGTTGGAACACCTGTCTAAATATCCTGCACTCATCTAAATGTTGGGACACCTGTCTAAATATCCTGCACTCATCAAAATGTTGGAACACCTGTCTAAATATCCTGCACTCATCAAAATGTTGGAACACCTGTCTAAATATCCTGCACTCATCTAAATGCACAGTATTCATCCAATGTGCAAAACTAGTTGTCAATTGTCAATATTTTTTTTTTTTTTTTTTTTTTTTTTTTTTTTTTTTTTTTTTTTTTTGAGATATATACAAGAGTTGTTACATTCTTGTAGAGCCACTAGTACGCGTAGCGTTTCGGGCAAGTCCCTGGAATACGATCCCCTGCCGCGAAGAATCGTTTTTTCATCCAAGTACACATTTTACTGTTGCGTTAAACAGAGGCTACAGTTAAGGAATTGCGCCCAGTAAATCCTCCCCGGCCAGGATACGAACCCATGACATAGCGCTCGCGGAACGCCAGGCGAGTGTCTTACCACTACACCACGGAGACTGCAAATATTATCATTGCTAATACTCTCCTTCATTCCACAGGAAGTTCAGAAGTCATTCGAATGATCAACATTAATCTCTCTCTGATCAATACTGAATGAGTAACACTCGGATGCTCATTGATTACCACACACTGATAAGAGTCCAATAGACTCAGGAACCTGTATATCAGTTGATGGGCAGTTGAGAGGCGCGACCCAAGAGGCGAAGCTCAACCCCCGCATGGACAACCAGGTGAGAATTTTATAATCAATTAACTCTCAAGACTCAGATTCTCGGTAAAGATCAATACTGAGAGTTAATCAACCCTGATAGTTAATGATCAACATTGATAGTTTTTGATCATGCAGACGTGTCTTAATCGCTCCTTCCCTCCACCCTCTGTGTCCTTCCCTCCGCCTTCTGTGTCCTTCCCTCCACCCTCCACCCTCTGTGTCCTTCCCTCCACCTTCTGTGTCCTTCCCTCCACCTTCTGTGTCCTTCCCTCCACCCTCTGTGTCCTTCCCTCCGCCTTCTGTGTCCTTCCCTCCACCCTCCACCCTCTGTGTCCTTCCCTCCACCCTCTGTGTACTTCCCTCCACCCTCTGTGTCCTTCCCTCCACCTTCTGTGTACTTCCCTCCACCCTCTGTGTCCTTCCCTCCGCCTTCTGTGTCCTTCCCTCCACCCTCCACCCTCTGTGTCCTTCCCTCCACCTTCTGTGTCCTTCCCTCCACCTTCTGTGTCCTTCCCTCCACCTTCTGTGTACTTCCCTCCACCCTCTGTGTCCTTCCCTCCACCCTCTGTGTCCTTCCCTCCACCCTCTGTGTCCTTCCCTCCACCCTCTGTGTCCTTCCCTCCACCCTCTGTGTCCTTCCCTCCACCTTCTGTGTCCCCTCCACCCTCTGTGTCCTTCCCTCCACCCTCTGTGTCCTTCCCTCCACCCTCTGTGTCCTTCCCTCCACCCTCTGTGTCCTTCCCTCCACCCTCTGTGTCCTTCCCTCCACCCTCTGTGTCCTTCCCTCCACCTTCTGTGTCCCCTCCACCCTCTGTGTCCTTCCCTCCACCCTCTGTGTCCTTCCCTTCACCCTCTGTGTACTTCCCTCCACCCTCTGTGTACTTCCCTCCACCTTCTGTGTCCTTCCCTCCACCCTCTGTGTCCTTCCCTCCACCCTCTGTGTCCTTCCCTCCACCCTCTGTGTCCTTCCCTCCACCCTCTGTGTCCTTCCCTCCACCCTCTGTGTCCTTCCCTCCACCTTCTGTGTCCCCTCCACCCTCTGTGTCCTTCCCTCCACCCTCTGTGTCCTTCCCTCCACCCTCTGTGTCCTTCCCTCCACCCTCTGTGTCCTTCCCTCCACCCTCTGTGTCCTTCCCTCCACCTTCTGTGTCCCCTCCACCTTCTGTGTACTTCCCTTCACCCTCTGTGTACTACCCTCCACCCTCTGTGTACTTCCCTTCACCCTCTGTGTCCTTCCCTCCACCCTCTGTGTCCTTCCCTCCACCTTCTGTGTACTTCCCTCCACCTTCTGTGTCCCCTCCACCCTCTGTGTCCTTCCCTCCACCCTCTGTGTCCTTCCCTCCACCTTCTGTGTACTTCCCTCCACCTTCTGTGTCCCCTCCACCCTCTGTGTCCTTCCCTCCACCCTCTGTGTACTTCCCTTCACCCTCTGTGTACTTCCCTCCACCCTCTGTGTACTTCCCTCCACCCTCTGTGTACTTCCCTCCACCCTCTGTGTACTTCCCTTCACCCTCTGTGTACTTCCCTCCACCCTCTGTGTACTTCCCTCCACCCTCTGTGTCCTTCCCTCCACCCTCTGTGTCCTTCCCTCCACCCTCTGTGTACTACCCTCTACCCCGTGCCCCGAGAGTGTGCGTTACTCACGCGGGAGGCGCTGGAGAAGTGACGAGAGACAAGTCGCGGGGCTCGTCTTAAGTACCCCTTCCCTGTCCTTCACCTGCCTGCCGGTGGCAGGGACGGAGGGGCAGGGGCGCCGTGACCTCTCAGGAATCTCCCTGGTCAATATCCCCTCAGGAGGAGAGGGAGGGAGGGAGTGAGGGAAGGGGGGGCAAGGAGGGAGAGATCCGTTGTGTGCCAGGATCGTTGTACTTACACAGGAGCCAAAGAGGGTGTGGATGAGGTGCCGGTGAGGACAAAAGGTCCTATCATCAGTGTTTTGTTTTACTGTCCAAGCTTGTCTTTCCTTGGGTTAAGTGCCTTACCAGGGCCAAGTCCTTCTCCATCGGCTGAGTGACTTCTGTCCGAGTGCATTCCCTCGTCAGGTGACTTTCACTGCATCATGGTAACTACAGAGGGAAGGTAAGGCAGGGAGGGTGGGGGGGAATATGTTGCATTGAGAAGGGTACGTATTGTCATTGGTTATTTTACCCCTTGATAAAGAGTACACCTTGACGCTGTACCTCAGTTGTACCTCCTGGTACAGGAACTCTTTGGTCAACGGTAGTCTTAGGTGAAGGTACCCGTGTCTAAGGTATCACCTGGTTGAGAAATATGATCAGGGTACGCACCCCCTGGCTAACGTACTCCCTGACTAACGTACCCCCTGGCTAACGTACTCCCTGGATGATGCACCCCCTGGCTATCGTACTCCCTGAATGACGCACCCCCTGGCAACCGTACTCCCTGAATGACGCACCCCCTGGCTAACGCACCCTCTGGCTAACGTACCCTCCGTTAAATAAGACTGTATACTGCCGAAGCCTTGAAAACAACGATTGTTTGTAACTTTCCGCTCCTCCTCTACACTCTGTCATGGTTATTACGCCATTCCCCAGTCCTTCCCCCTCCCCCACGCCTCATACAACACCACCTCAACCCTCCCACACGCCTCATACAACACCCACTCAACCCTCCCCAACCCCCTCCCTTTTGACAACCCCCTTCTGTTTGACCCCCTCCTGGGTCAAACAAACAGCACAGCTTGGCGTGTCCATACCATTATTCATGTTTTACCAGTTCGGCCGGTTGGGGGCGGGTGTGTCTCTACCAGCCTGTGCTGACGTGGCGTTACGATGGGGGTCCCTCTTCCCCCTGTCGTCCGGGCTCAGTCTGCGGGACTGGAGTTCTCTGTGCGGGCCGGTTACCCGGAGATTGCGCTGGCTTGTGATATGCTCTCTGTCCCTGTGTTTGAGATTTATGGGGTCGAGTTGGTAACGGCCCGTAGGGCGATTGTGAACTTCACAGAGGTGGCGAAGGTTCATGTGCCTGCTGGTGCTGATGCCCGTGTCTCGGGTGTGTCTCCTGTTTCTTCCTCGCCCGGGGGCTCTCCGCAGTGGGGTGTGGTGGCTTCCGCTGCCAGGGATGGTGCGGATGCTGGTGCTGGGCGTGGCCTGGTGGTGACTTTACGTAAGGATATGCACCGCCATGATTCCCTGCAGTCGTCTGGTGGTGTGCCCATGGCCGCTGGTGCCCCTGTGGTGGTGCCCTCTGTCGAGCCCCCTCCTGCGGTGTTGTGCATTGAGGAACTGGAGGCCCGGGTTGCCGAGTTCCTGCTGCTTGAACGGCCGGAGGACTTTTCTGGTGGGCGGGTTCCGGGTGTATGGGATCGGGTGGCGGCTACTGGCGTCCGGAGGGACACCGTGTGGGTTCCACGTCTGCGGGTGTTTGTTTCCAGAATTCCGGTTCACACGGCGCCCCCGGTGTTAGGTCACGCCTCCTGGACAACGTGGCTGCTTTGGGAGGCGTTCAGTGTGCGGTTTCCACCGGATATGTTCCCGGGCAAATATGTCCGCTGATTTCATGTTACTGTAGTTGTTGTTTTTGTTGGTATTCTTGGCTTGTTGGGTGCTGTGCGAAGTGTCTTGTTCTGTTTCTTGATGTACTTTATGTTGTGTCTTGTTCTCGGTCCTTCAGGCCAGTGCATCTATGTTCTTGTGTTTGTACCTGTTTTGTTTTCTGGTTTGCTTGTTTATTATTATTGTTGATTTTGGCCTCGCCCTTTGTTTGTTACGGGGCGGATGGTTTGGTGTGAGTGTTGTTATTCCTGTATTGTTTCTGACCTGGTGTTTTCATATTGCTTTACCTGTTGTATGTGTTTGTTCTTTGTTTTGTTTGGAATGTATTGTGATTGTCCTGTTATGTTTCCTGTTATGCCTCTTGATGTATGTTTTGTTTTATGCAGCTTTTGTTTTGTGATGTTACTGTGATTGATAGTTTGCCATTGTATTATGTTTTTTTTTTTTTTTTTTTTTTTTTTTTTTTTTTTTTTTTTGAGATATATACAAGAGTTGTTACATTCTTGTAGAGCCACTAGTACGCGTAGCGTTTCGGGCAAGTCCTTAATCCTATGGTCCCTGGAATACGATCCCCGCCGCGAAGAATCGTTTTTTCATCCAAGTACACATTTTACTGTTGCGTTAAACAGAGGCTACAGTTAAGGAATTGCGCCCAGTAAATCCTCCCCGGCCAGGATACGAACCCATGACATAGCGCTCGCGGAACGCCAGGCGAGTGTCTTACCACTACACCACGGAGACTGCTATTATGTTTTCTGCCTTGATGTATGCTGTATTTTTCTTCGCATTTATCGTGTTTGTGTTTTGTTGTGCTGTGGTGTCGGCTCTTCTGGCCGGTGGTCAGAAGAAGAAGAAGAAGCCGGTGGTTTTATTTTGTTTTGTTCTGTATTCTGTGTTGTTTTTATTGTATTTAAATTGTATGCTTTGCATGTAAAAATAAAAAAAAAATACCATTATTCATTCATTCATTCATTCAATGCCATGAAGATATACTCACAGCTTAAGTTCCATACAACAGTAAAATGATACACAAAGCTTAAGATGTTACTCTGCCTACACTACACACACACACACACACACACACACACACACAGTACACACACACACACACACACACACAAGTATCATCTCAACATCAACATATCACACACAAGGTATCATCTGGGAGGGGAAATCCTGCAAGAATCAAATAGAGAGAAGGATCTGGGGGTTGATATCACACCGAACCTGTCCCCAGAGGCCCACATCAAAAGAATATCATCAGCGGCATATGCTAGACTGGCCAACATAAGAACTGCCTTCAGAAACTTGTGTAAGGAATCTTTCAGAACCCTGTATACCACTTATGTAAGACCAATCCTGGAGTATGCAGCTCCAGCCTGGAGTCCATACCTAGTTAAACACAAGACAAAGTTAGAGAAGATTCAGCGGTATGCCACCAGGCTCGTCCCGGAACTGAGAGGATTGAGCTACGAGGAAAGGCTAAAGGAGCTGAACCTCACATCCCTGGAAAACAGAAGAGTAAGGGGAGACATGATAACCACCTACAAAATTCTCAGGGGAATTGACAGGGAGGACAAAGACAAACTCTTCAGCACGGGTGGGACACGAACAAGGGGACACAGGTGGAAACTTAGTACCCAGATGAGCCACAGAGACGTTAGAAAGAATTTTTTCAGTGTCAGAGTAGTTAATAAATGGAATGCACTAGGAAGTGATGTGGTGGAGGCTGACTCCATACACAGTTTCAAATGTAGGTATGATAGAGCCCAGTAGGCTCAGGAATCTGTACACCAGTTGATTGACAGTTGAGAGGCGGGACCAAAGAGCCAGAGCTCAACCCCCGCACTCACTTTTAGGTGAGTACAGAGACACACACAGCTAAATAATTCACACACTTGAAGGTGAACACCCAGCTTAAAGGTGAACACCCAGCTTAAAGGTGAACACCCAGCTTAAAGGTGAACACCCAGCTTAAAGGTGAACACCCAGCTTAAAGGTGAACACCCAGCTTAAAGGTGAACACCCAGCTTAAAGGTGAACACCCAGCTTAAAGTTTAACACCCAGCTTAAAGTTGAACACCCAGCTTAAAGTTGAACACCCAGCTAAAAGTTGAACACCCGGCTAAAAGTTGAACACCCAGCTTAAAGTTGAACACCCAGCTTAAAGGTGAACACCCAGCTAAAAGTTGAACACCCAGCTTATATTGAACCTTCCCCCAGGTTAACTTACCCCCACAAGCCTCGTTGACACAGAGACGTGATTCGGGTCACTTGAGCGACCCTTGCTAATGCTTCAATACACACAACAAGAATGTATTTGTTGCAGAAATAACATTCAAATCATCATCACCACACAGTTGCTGGAGTGCATGAGGCTTTGTATAAATAACCTTGCAGTATAGCCAATGGAAAGTCCGACATGTTTAGCCAGATGAGAGTGCAGGCGTCTTGCCTTCAATGCCACCTCCTTCCCTCCCTCTGTCACCACTATCCCTAATTTGGTGATACTGTGGTCACTTTTAGTCAGTTCAGGCCATTTTGTTGTTTGCCGTCGAGCCACAGACCACTAGACAAAGTATACTAAGATACTTCTAGTTACAACAAGGCCAGGGAGGGGAGAGGGGGTTTTAAAGAAATAAAATTTACTTGCGAGAAACAGAATATATAAGCAAATGAGAGCACCAACAACCTCATTCGCACTCATAACTCATCATTCCACACTAGGAATGATGAGTGAATGATGTAGTGATGAGTGTGAATGAGTCCCATGTAGTGAGGGTTCCCTGGTGGCCAAACGCCCAACTAGAGATGTCAACAACGCCACCTTTTCCAGCGATTTTCATCGATGTTTCACCCTATAATTAGGTAGGTTTTAGAAACTAAAAATACATCAGTAGGTATTGTGGATGCATTATATAATTGATGGCTACAATAACAACAACAAAACGGAAATATTTATAGATATTATTATTGATTTTGCGGTTTTTATTTGTCACGTTTTGAAGGTCAGGCTTATTGACCCAAATGTATGGCGGTGTACCGCGTGCGGTATACCAGGGGTACACTGTGTGTCCATGGGTTTACGGTCCGCCAGGGTACACTATGTGTGCATGGGTTTACGGTACGCCAGGGTACACTATGTGTGCATGGGTTTACGGTACGCCAGGGTACACTATGTGTGCATGGGTTTACGGTACGCCAGGGTACACTGTGTGTCCATGGGTTTACGGCCCGCCAGGGTACACTATGTGTGCATGGGTTTACGGTACGCCAGGGTACACTGTGTGTCCATGGGTTTACGGTCCGCCAGGGTACACTATGTGTACATGGGTTTACGGTACGCCAGGGTACACTATGTGTGCATGGGTTTACGGTACGCCAGGGTACACTATGTGTGAATGGGTTTACGGTACGCCAGGGTACACTATGTGTGCATGGGTTTACGGTACGCCAGGGTACACTATGTGTGCATGGGTTTACGGTACGCCAGGGTACACTATGTGTGAATGGGTTTACGGTACGCCAGGGTACACCAGGGTTCACTATGTGTCCATGGGTTTACGGTTCACCGGGACTATGTATCCACTGGTTTGCGGTACACTGGGGATATGTATCCATGGGTTTGCATTGCATCGAGACCATGGGGTTTCTGGTACACCGGGGTTATGTGTCTATGGGTACCACGTTAATTCTATCATTTTCTACTAAATAATCCTTCGTAAATCAGCGAAAACATGCTATTTTTTTGTTTTTAGATATCATGCGCCTCCGGGGATTGGTTTATATTTTTTGACATCCTGTGATCAATTGGCTAAACACTGCGGGCTCACCATAGCCCGTGCTACTTGGAACTTTTTGTTCCAGGTAGCAATTTTTTTATCCCGAAGAGGAGGCCGAATTGCTGCATCTTAATAGTTCATTTACACGGATGAATAATTTTGAGCAATTTAATTTATCATAATTTTGGATTAAGGTTTAACGAAGAAGTTCTAAGAGTTTTAGTTAAGAAGCCTATCATGATACTATTACCGTGTGGGCTAGGATACTTTTATTTGTGTGGACTAGGATTTTTCCACATTAACTCCATTACAAACGTAAGATAGAAACAACACTGCACCAGATAGGTTATCTTGAGGTTATCTTGAGATGATTTCGGGGCTTTTTAGTGTCCCCGCGGCCCGGTCCTCGACCAGGCCTCCACCCCCAGGAAGCAGCCCGTGACAGCTGACTAACACCCAGGTACCTATTTTACTGCTAGGTAACAGGGGCATAGGGTGAAAGAAACTCTGCCCATTGTTTCTCGCCGGCGCCTGGGATCGAACCCAGGACCACAGGATCACAAGTCCAGCGTGCTGTCCGCTCGGCCGACCGGCTCCTAGGTGTGTGTAGCACTGTCTTCCTGTGTGCCAAATTAGAATCAACTACTCAAGAACAAAGATAATATCTTTCTCATTAAATGATATGTATATATTTGTTCAATATTGTTTACTGCGTCTTTTTTGCTAGAATTTTATGCAATTCATTTCTTTTTTACTTTTCTGTATTCTTCCTTAAAATAGGAATATGCAATTTAATTGCATAGATTCCATACATAAAATTGCATTTATCATGTGCCAATAGCATATATAGGAACATAATTCGCAGAGTTTGTGTGATTCATTACATATAGACTTGTTGGATCGTATTACATCTTCTTGTTATGGGTTACATTAACAAAATTGTTTGAAAAATGCTGCACTAGACAAAATATACTAGGCTACTTCAAGTCACTAACTACTAACAAAGTATACCAGCATACTTCAAATCACTAACCACTGGACAAAGTATACTAAGATACTCCAAGTCACTAAGTTACATTGAGTATGAAATCCAAGTGTATTGTCTGAGTCTGGGGCTCAGAAGCACAATATTTAACTAACCAAACTTATAATACAAACTAGAAATAATCATGTTGACCAGACCACACACTAGAAGGTGAAGGGACGACGACGTTTCGGTCCGTCCTGGACCATTCTCAAGTCGATTGTGTTACTCGATTACTGTCACAATCTACTTGAGAATGGTCCAGGACGGACCGAAACGTCGTCGTCCCTTCACCTTCTAGTGTGTGGTCTGTTCAACATAATTTAGCCACGTTATTGTGACTCATCTACTGCAAGAAATAATCATCCCATATACAGTGTATAAAAAAATCATTTTTTTTTCCTGTATTCTGAATAGTGAAGTATTTCCCCATTTATGTATGAATTTCAAGAGTTAATGTACAATCAATGATCATTCACACTGATATTATTCAGTTGATTAATGCTATTAATTAATACATTCACACTGATATTATTCATTTGATTAATGCTATTAATTAATACATTCACACTGATATTATTCATTTGATTAATGCTATTAATTAATACATTCACACTGATATTATTCATTTGATTAATGCTATTAATTAATACATTCACATGATATTATTCATTTGATTAATACTATTGTTTAATGTTATTGTTGATATGTGATATCTTTTATTATCTAACATTGTTTATTTTTTTAATTTGATAATATTTATCAATATTTTATAATTTGATAATTAGGAATATTTTATAATTTGATAATATTTATCAATATTTTATAATTTTGATTAATATTTGTTACAAATATTTACTAATTTGGATTAATATCTAATAATATTTATTAATATTTCATAGTGTTTATTAATATATGTTTATATTTTTATAATTAAAAATGTGATGAAACTTAATTAATCAGTGAATTAAGGAGTAAGTCCCATGTAATATTTATGTGGTTATTAACTGATAAATTGGCTTGAAATAGATATTTACAAAATGGGAAACTCTTAATTTTTAATTAATAATAGGCAAGCTTTTGTTTGATATCTAACAAATTTTTTTAACTTCGATGGTTAATGTCCAAACAATTTTTTGAACACTTGTTAACAATATTCAAGAACAATATAATATAATTTAATATAACAAGAACAATATTCTTGTATTGTTCATGTATTCTTCCTTTGAATCAAATAAATAATATACTAATTATTATTAAATAAACATAAAAATGGAATATACAGTATATTATTAGTATATTTTGAGGAAGTTATTTTTCTTGTAGACATGTTACAGAATAAGAAAATTTGCGAAGCTGGTCTACGGTTACCTTGAGGTTACCTTGAGGTGCCTCCGGGGCTTAGCGTCCCCGCGGCCCGGTCGTCGACCAGGCCTCCTGGTTGCCGGACTGATCAACCAGGCTGTTGGACGCGGCTGCTCGCAGCCTGACGTACGAGTCACAGCCTGGTTGATCAGGTATCCTTTGGAGGTGCTTATCCAGTTCTCTCTTGAACACTGTGAGGGGTTGGCCAGTTATGCCCCTTATGTGTAGTCTGTGTACAAAGATTCTCTGCAGTATACTGAGTTGCTATACAAAGCCAAGATAGTTTACAGTCATTCTTCAGAGCAGGCGCTATATATAGTTTACAATAAACCAAGTTCAGCTACACTATACAGAGTCATTCAGAGGCAGTGTAGAGTCAGACTACACACTACAGAGACAGTGTACATATTTAGTATACAATTAGGTGATCCAGTAGGTTATACAATACAGGAAGAATACAGAATCCAGAAGATTATACAATACAGGAGGAATACAGGATCCAGAAGATTATACAATACAGGAGGAATACAGGATCCAGAAGGTTATACAATACAGGAGGAATACAGGATCCAGAAGATTATTCAATACAGGAGGAATACAGGATCCAGAAGATTATACAATACAGGAGGAATACAGGATCCAGAAGATTATACAATACAGGAGGAATACAGGATCCAGAAGATTATTCAATACAGGATGAATACAGGATCCAGAAGATTATACAATACAGGAGGAATACAGGATCCAGAAGATTATACAATACAGGAGGAATACAGAATCCAGAAGATTATACAATACAGGAGGAATACAGGATCCAGAAGGTTATACAATACAGGAGGTATGTTTAACAGCTCTAGAAATCAACCTGTATTTTTTATACATAGGGTTTGCTACAGTACAAAGTTCTTTAATCTGTCTACAGACTCAAAAACTCTAGAACCAACAGGAACTTGAATACAATCTACTTTAGTTCCATGTAGGAGGAGACGTTTGTGCAGCATTTTTCCTAACCTGATACTACTTTTAACTAGCAGTAAAACAAAATAGATTTCCGAGAGTTAGACAACTGCTGTGGGCTGCATCCGTGGGAAGTTCAGTAGCTGGCCTAGGGAGACCTCGATAGACCCCAGTACAAGTTTCCTGACCTCGTCAATAGAGGGTTACTATAATAGCGCAGCCACCCCCTAACTTCATTTTCTAAGCTCCGTTTTCTCTTATTGGGGTTGTGCTTCTTGTTCCTGGAGAATGGGAGATGGAGGGGAAGGATAGTATGGAAATAGGATAAAGGAATGAAAGCGTAGAGAATAAGAGGGAGGTATGGGGATGGAGCGAGAGAGGGAGGGAGGAGTTAACAGGAGAATTCATGAGAAAGGGATTAGATGGAATAAAGGGAAGCGAAGGGGGGGGGGGTTGAAATGGTGATGGAAGTGTTGGGTATTTGCATTACAGGTAATGAGCATGTCTGTGCCACCAGCAACAGCTGTTCTGACACCAGTGCCACCACTGATGCCACCGTCACCAAGGTCTCTCCACATTCACCCAAACCACCTGACTGCGAGGCAAGAGTCCACACCTCCCAAAAGGAGAATGTGATGAACAATACCACACACAGAGACTCACACTCACGAGCAAACACACCCGCCTCCAGCAAGAACAAGCGAGTGTCCCAATGCTCATCTCAAGGAACGGACGAATCGTCGCCCTGAAGAATATTCAAGAAAAACGCCTCAATTCAAAGGCTAACTCTTTTTTTTCCACATTCCTTCGTGGGGTAAAAGTCATATTGGGGGAGTGTTTGGAGAAGGGTGCGTGTGTTTGGTGTGTGTGTGTGTGTGTGGAGTTTGAGGTGTGTGTGTGTGTGAGGATAGGAAGGACCCCTCTGTGGTCTTTCCTATCCTTTCTCTCTGAATTGGGGAGTGGGATGGCACTCCCGAAGTCCCTGTAGGGAAGGATTGTTACCCAAGAACATTGCAGTGGGATGAAAGGGGGAAGGAAGGGGTGTTTCCCTTCCAAGGACCACTTCAAGGGAGGGATATGGTCCCCCCTACAGTGGTCCCAGCAGGGACCACTCCTATCTGTACCGTTGTTTAATACAACTATGAATAAACGGTACTGTTTATGTTAATTACTCCTTCATCCACTCACTGGGATTGTAACGTAACTCTGTGGTGATCGTGACGCAACACCACTCCGGGTGTGACGTAACTCAGCATGGGGAGTATAACCAAGTGGCAGTAGAGTGTTACGAGACCGCAGGGAGATCGTAAAGTAACTCAACTAAGATCGAAACGTAACTTAAACTGAAAGCGCAATTTTAACTTTCTAGGTATCGTAATTTTATTCATATAGCTGTTTAAAAATTTATATTTGCGATGAAAGTGGGTAAGATGCTGGTAAAAAAACTTTACTACCCACTGACCGACCTCATAATTAGTCGTCTTCGTCAACAAACGTTAAATTGAAATTGAAATAAGTTTATTGAGGTATAAAATACACACAAAGGGATGAGGTAGCTCAAGCTATTCTCACCCCGTTCAGTACATCGTGTTAATACATACATAGATACACATCACAAGCAATAAACGTATTACCGAACATTCTGAGAGATAAACATATACTTTTCCTACAAACGTCAAATACATGTTAATCTAGCCGTCTAGAGCCCCCCCCCCCGGTACATCAACAAAAAACGCATATCATCATCAGGCTAGACTTCTCTAGACGCCACAGACTTATTTGCTAATTTTTATCGTCCTGGGTATTCAAAATCTTATATATCTTCTATGTAAATTAGTACTGTTATATATTAATATTTTGGTGTATAGTTAGGTTTAAATTTGGTTAGGTTAGGCGTTTAGGCTGTGTTGTTAATTATTTGTGTTTTTGCAGTACGTGGGTGAAGCATTTACAGCGGTCGTCAGCGAAGCACTCTTCGAAAAGTGTTCGAGTGTCATCAGCTGTGAGTCGTGTGTAAGTGATTTTAATTCATAAATAGTGGATTTAGTGGTTGCGTGGAACCACTTTTGGCCTTCATTGATGAGTACGAGGACGGGCTGCAAGTATAGCCTGAGGGGGAGACTGAGGACGGGCTGAAGATGCGAACTGATTTCAAACTTTGATTCGAAGTGATGAAATGTACTAATATATCGAAACAAAGTCACTCGATGCTGGGAGCCTGGCATGTGTTGTTGGAATCACTGCGTGTGTGTGTATATGTGTTCGTGTGGCTTTTCTTTCTCGTGGATTACGAATCGGTGGATTGGAAGCCATCAGGTGAGTTACAAGAACACGATAGATCAATGTAGTGAGTATGAAGTAAGCAGTATTTTCCTGGAACTAGCGAACAGTGTGATTCTGAACACATGCATATAACTCTAGAAATTACTTCCCAAAACAAGATTTTCGGGCAGTGTACTATTCTAAAGTGATAATACTTACTGCAACTATTTGATAAAAAGTTACTTTATTTACAATTGGGCCTACAAAATTCACTTTATGTTTGAATGAATTAGCCCAAATGGCATTCTGTTTATTGATGTAACTAAACCCGACCTAACATGAGTAATCATAGGCCTGATGCACGCTATGTTAGGCCTACTGTAGTACACATATGCAGCGCTAGGCTTAGCAACGCTTCTTTTTGGATTGAAACTATGCTTCTCGGACTTTATCCAATTAATAGTACAAAACATTAACATATTTTTGGTCCAACAGAACGAACATGAGTGATCGTGATGTCGTACATACTGCGTCCCCTTAAGTATGTGCGCGGGGGACCTGCTGCTCAAGGCCCGAGTGAAGGAACTACTCTGGGACCAGTCTTCTACTCTCTGGTCTTCTACTCCACCCCTGGGAGACCACCAGAGTGATGGCATGTCACTCTACAGGTGAGTGACTACATCTTCGTACCTGGAGACATTACTCGCCCATATTGTTAGGAAAATACTATTTGCTAAATATAGCTCCTGTTCTTAAAATATTTCCCCCATTATGCACCCCGCAAAGATCGCTTAAATTTTAGGGGTTGATAAATGTTAATCTTCTTGTTTGATGAGCTGTTCACTTGAGACAGTTAAGTAAGTCCCAGTTGCATCTGGGTATAAGTGACAGGATGAACAACCCAGCGGGATTTCTTCCTATTGTGGGAGTGTTATACATGCTACTATGGCGGTGTGTTCACTCACAGGATGAGTGGCGCTGCCCAATAAACTCGCCCCTCGGGGCAAAATTAGATTCAATTGAAAACCAGCCAGTAGAGTATATCCACAATCAAAACTCTGACTTGGAGCGTGTATAGTTTCGAGTCTATGAAGGTTTATTCTGGGCAATACTATGAGATATTTCCAGCCTGACCATACACTCTCTACAGGGACCAGGTAAAGGTAGGTACGAAACGTATTTGAAGCGTGAGACGTTTGACCACAGGCTTCCCGGCATGCGGAAAGTTATTATTCCCAGTGTGCCTGTGTTTAATGCTCTGTCGTGTAAGAACTCTAAAATTACTTACATCCGGAGGTCGGCGGTTCGAGTCTCTCAGTGTCCAAATGAATGAAATGAAATTAAGTAATCCTGCTTTAAAAGTTGTATTATGTTCCTCCAGTTTGTTCATCTTAAGCATTTGAAAGTTTGGCTTTGCAGTGATTTAACTTCGTTATTACTCTTATCTTCGAGAAGGGAGCAGCTGCTCCCTGGGGGGGCTGTTGGGGGGGGGGGGGGGGGAAGCACTTTTCCATCAAGTGATTAGTAGTATTATGGGATGGAGAATGGGGGGGGGGCCTATTCCATCATGTGATTGCACAGCATTACCTTCATCAAGAGCTTGACAGCCTGGTCCCTCGGCTGACAGCCTGGGCCCCTCGGCTGACAGCCTGGCCCCATTTGCTGACAGCCTGGCCCCATCGGCTGACAGCCTGGCCCCATCGGCTGACAGCCTGGCCCCATCGGCTGACAGCCTGGCCCCCTCGGCTGACAGCCTGGCCCCATCGGCTGACAGCCTGGCCCCATCGGCTGACAGCCTGGCCCCATCGGCTGACAGCCTGGCCCCCTCGGCTGACAGCCTGGCCCCTCGGCTGACAGCCTGGCCCCCTCGGCTGACAGCCTGGCCCCTCGGCTGACAGCCTGGCCCCATCGGCTGACAGCCTGGCCCCATCGGCTGACAGCCTGGCCCCTCGGCTGACAGCCTGGCCCCTCGGCTGACAGCCTGGGCCCCTCGGCTGACAGCCTGGCCCCTCGGCTGACAGCCTGGCCCTTCGGCTGGCCGTACTTCCATACTGCAATAGCAACAATCAACACTGAGCGTTCATCATACCATGGAGGAACCTTCTGTAACTGTAGCAAGAAGCATACTGTATGTCGTGGCTGGTAGAGGCAAGCATCACGTATATCATCTTGAGTATACTCTGCTCTGTGGGCCACTGTTATTACCCCTCGTAATAGTATACCAAAATATTATTCTGTCTTGTTCTAATTCAAGCATATGCGAACAGACGATCTTGTAAAATAACTGCATTTTTGCGAGACCTGAAACACCGTTTAATTGACGTAAATTGCTGCCTTTTATTAGGCTGTGTAAATCACGAACGTAACATCTCCTCCCTAACTGTTTGTCTTTAGCAAATTTTATGATTTTTTTACACTAGTAGAGGGAGAAATGGAGGGAGGGAGCGAAAGCTTGTAATTATCATAAATGTACAAATAGCACTCCAAGGTTAGCTGGATTTAGGGCCGCGACTCTTTGACTCGCCCCACACACACACACACACACACACACACACACACACACACACACACACACACACACACACACACACACACACACACACACACACACACACACACACACGCGCGCGCGTGTGTCTACACTTGACATATTAAAGCTTTAATTATTGTGTCTGTTCTTACGTGAACGCCTCGTGACTTGATCCGGATTTATTAACGCCTGAAGCGTTCCCAGAACTCCCGCGCTGCACTCCTCTTCATTCTGGTAGTGCAACCCGACTCTTATCATGTTCTTACACTGTTTTGTGTACTGTTTCTCTCTCTCTCTCTCTCTCTCTCTCTCTCTCTCTCTCTCTCTCTCTCTCTCTCTCTCTCTCTCTCTCTCTCTCTCTCTCTCTCTCTCTCTCACTCTCGGGTTTACCAGCTTGCTTCTTTGTAAGATAATTAGAGGCAGAACTGCCTGTCACGATGCATCGCGTATTGTGGTGCTAACTGCCGCTTGTTTACCTTTGCTGGGGGCTGGAGGAGGAGGAGGAGAGTGGAAGGACGCGGGCAGTGAATAGGGAGGGAAAGGGAAGGTAGAGAAATGAGGGCTGGAAGAAGGAGAGGTGGAGGAAGTAGAGGAAATGAGGGCTGGAAGAATGGGACACCGGAGAAGAAAGGAAATATCGGGAGAGGGACGAGAAGAAAAGAATAGGAAAGGGGGGTTGGAAGAGGAGGGACTAAGATAGGGAAGAGAGGAATAAAGGGAGAAGTGAATGGAAGATGATAATTGGTGGCAATCTTGCGCAAGAAACTCTACTCCAGGAGAGTCTTAAAGCGTGTCTCCAGAGGGTACCGGACGATGCCAAGTGCTCTCAGAGTTCATCCTGTCCTACAACTCCAGTAAGGTTGTCAGTCAAGACATTCTCGAGCTGAATCTTAAAAGACGTTCCTTGAGATTTTGATGGATCATTCTCTCTAGCATCTTTAGGGGAATAGCTCTAGGTTATACCTGTTATAGGGGATTTTATGGGGGGGGGGTAGATTATGTGCTGGGAAGGGTAGAATATGTGCTGGGGGGGGCGTGTGCTGGGTTGGTAGATTATATACAGAATTACCGATCAAAGTCAAAGCTTGTAACTTGACGATGCTAAACACTAGTTGACATTCCATTACCCTTCCTAAGGCCAGTACAGCCAGGTGAGCACACACACTCACACACACACACACACACACACACACACACACACACACAGACACAGGGGTAGGGGCCTCGTAGCCTGGTGGATAGCGCGCAGGACTCGTAATTCTGTGGCGCGGGTTCGATTCCCGCACGAGGCAGAAACAAATGGGCAAAGTTTCTTTCACCCTAAGTGCCCCTGTTACCTAGCAGTAAATAGGTACCTGGGAGTTAGTCAGCTGTCACGGGCTGCTTCCTGGGGTGTGTGTGTGTGGTGTGGGGAAAAAAAAAAGTAGTTAGTAAACAGTTGATTGACAGTTGAGAGGCGGGCCGAAAGAGCAAAGCTCAACCCCCGCAAAAACACAACTAGTAAACACACACACACACACACACACACACACACACACACACACACACACACACACACGTACACACATGAGGTGAAGCTGGAGGAGGCAGAAGTCACACTGCAGCAAGCTCCTGGAAATATCGAATTACCTAAGTATTGGGAACAGGTTGAGGGCTATAGTGGTGTCCCAGGTTACATAAAGGTTCTGGGAAGAGTAAAAGCAAATAAAATACAATAAACAAGTAAAACTGAGTGAAAATAGCCGAGTGGAAAAGTTTGTTTTGGTCTAGAACAAAATCAAAGATGGCCGCCGCCACCACCCCCACTGAGAAGGTAGACACACCAACAGCTGATGGTTTCAAAGGATTCTCAACACAAGATATAAGGAAATGAGGTGTTCTTGGCAGGTTAGAGATAATTGAGGATATGCAAATGAAGTATGAAGAAAAAGTGCTTAAATTAGAAGAGGACAATGGAGCTCTTTGGAGTGAGCTTTGCACTCTAAAAGGGAGTATGCTGCAACAAGGTAAGATTATTACTGCATTAACAGACAAGGTAACAAATCAGGAGGAGCAAATCAAGGAACTAGTGAAAGAAAATGAGGCATGGAAAGTGAAGTGTGGTGACTTTGAAGAAATAAACAAGAAAATAGACTCATATGGTGAACAACTCCAAGCAAGCCTAAGGGCTAACATAGAGTTAGGTAAGGATCTCCAACTGGAAACTTCACTGACAACTCACATAGAGGAGGTGAATAAAGAACTAGAAAAGTATAAAGAAGAAATAAAAGCGACATATGCTCAAGTTGTAAAAGAGAAAGAGACTATCAAAGAAGTGTGTTCGGAAGTCAAAACCAGAAATGACCAACAAGAAGCAGAAATTAGGCAAGCAATTAGGAAAGAACTGGTTACCAACAGTAAACTGGTACAAAACACTGCAGATAGAACTAAGTCCATAATCATTTTTGGATGTTTAGAGAAGGAAATTTCATCTAGGGTGGACCGAGCGGCAGAAGAGATGAAAATCATAGAGAAAATAGTAGGTTTAGGAGAAGGCTCAAAGGAAAATGTCAGTGATTTTAGAAGAATAGGAAAATATGAGAAAGAAAAGAACCGCCCCTTAAGGGTGACCTTTAATGGAGTGAAAAACATGATGGAAGTGCTAAGAAATGCCAGGAAACTGCAGAGTGATGAGGTTGGCAAATCTTGGTCAATAAGACAAGACCTCTCCAAGGAAGACAGAGAAAAGCTGAAAATGAACTTAATTGAGGCAAAACGGCTAAATGGGGATAGAAATGAAGAAGACAGAAATTCTTTTTTTTACAAAGTGACAGGGACTGGAAAGCTTGTGAAATGGTACATAAAAACAAAGCAACAAGATCAGTAGTGGAAGGGGGAGTAAAGAGCAAAGGAAAAGGGAACATGTTCCTGAAAATTGTATATACCAACATAGATGGAGTGAGGTCAAAAACTTTGGAGTTGCAAGATATAATCCAGCTTAGGGTCCCAGATATTGTTGCATTATCAGAAACGAAACTTGAAGGAAATATAATAAATGAAGTCATATTCCCAAGAGGCTACTCAGTTTGGAGACGTGACAGGAAAACTAGGAAGGGAGGAGGAGTGGCTGTACTGGTGAAAAAACACCTGAAGGTAAAAGAGTTAATATTTGAAAACCCTCGAGATATTGACATAATGGCATTGCAGGTCTGGAATCAGGATGATAACCTGATAATTGTAATTACCTACAGCCCACCAGCAAGCAACACGTGGACAAAGGAAGAACTGGATGACAAACGAGAGGGCCTCATAATGGTCATGAGAGATATTATTGTACAAGCAGATAAAGATAAATCACGACTGTTGATACTGGGGGACTTCAACTTTAGAGCAATAGACTGGGAGGCCTATGAAGCAAGAACGGAGGACTTTTGGACATGCAGATTTGTGAACCTCATTCTGGAGACATTCTTGTATCAACACATAAAGCAAGCCACAAGAATGAGGGAAGGAGATATACCGTCAGTACTGGATCTAGTATTCACCAGGAAAGAAGAAGAGATTTTTGACATCCAGTACCTTCCTCCCTTGGGAAAGAGTGATCACGTCCTGTTAGACATTAAATATGCTTTAAGATATCATCTAGAAGAAAATGGGGACATTGAAACAGTTGATAAACTCGATTTAAAGAGAGGCAACTATGGGGAACTTCGAAATTTTTTTAATGAGTGTAATTGGACAGAATTGTTGCTAGGCAGGGAAGTAAATGAAATGTATGCCAAATTTTTAAAAATATACGAGGAAGGCACACAAACATTCATACCAAAACAGAGATGCAGGACCAGAAAACAGGATTGGTTTGACAGAAATTGTGAGAGGGCAAGAGACCAAAAGACACAAAAATGGAATCGGTATAGGAAGAGGCCAAACCCCCAAACATACCAGCGATACAAAGATGCGAGAAACAATTATACAGCAGTAAGGAGAGAGGCAGAAAGAAATTTTGAAAAAGGGATAGCAGATAAATGTAAAACAGAACCGGGCCTATTCTACAAATTCATAAACAACAAATTGCAGGTAAAGGATAATATCCAGAGGTTGAAAATGGGAAACAGATTCACGGAAAATGAAAGGGAAATGTGTGAAACATTAAATGAAAAGTTCCAAAGTGTGTTTGTACAAAATGAAATCTTCAGAGAACCAGACACAATAAGAATTCCAGAGAACAACATAGAGCGGATAGAGGTGTCTAGAGATGAAGTGGAAAATATGCTAAAGGAGCTCGGGAGGAACAAAGCAGCTGGCCCAGATGGCGTTTCACCATGGGTTCTGAGAGAATGTGCATCTGAGCTCAGCATTCCACTTCACCTGATCTTTCAGGCATCCCTGTGTACAGGAATCGTAGCAGACGTGTGGAAACAGGCTAACATAGTTCCAATCTACAAAAGTGGCAGCAGGGAAGACCCCCTCAATTATAGACCTGTATCATTGACAAGTGTAATAGTGAAAGTATTGGAAAAGCTAATCAAAACTAAATGGGTAGAACACCTGGAGAGAAATGATATAATATCAGACAGACAGTATGGTTTTCGATCTGGAAGATCCTGTGTATCGAATTTACTCAGTTTCTATGATCGAGCCACAGAGATATTACAGGAAAGAGATGGCTGGGTTGACTGCATCTATCTGGACCTAAAAAAGGCTTTCGACAGAGTTCCACATAAGAGGTTGTTCTGGAAACTGGAAAATATTGGAGGGGTGACAGGTAAGCTTCTATCATGGATGAAAAATTTTCTGACTGATAGAAAAATGAGGGCAGTAATCAGAGGCAATGTATCGGAATGGAGAAATGTCACAAGTGGAGTACCACAGGGTTCAGTTATTGCACCAGTGATGTTTATTGTGTACATAAATGATCTACCAGTTGGTATACAGAATTATATGAACATGTTTGCTGATGATGCTAAGATAATAGGAAGGATAAGAAATTTAGATGATTGTCATGCCCTTCAAGAAGACCTGGACAAAATAAGTATATGGAGCACCACTTGGCAAATGGAATTTAATGTTAATAAATGTCATGTTATGGAATGTGGAATAGGAGAACATAGACCCCACACAACCTATATATTATGTGAGAAATCTTTAAAGAATTCTGATAAAGAAAGAGATCTAGGAGTGGTTCTAGATAGAAAACTATCACCTGAGGACCACATTAAGAATATTGTGCAAGGAGCCTATGCAATGCTTTCTAACTTCAGAATTGCATTTAAATACATGGATGGCGATATACTAAAGAAATTGTTCATGACTTTTGTTAGGCCAAAGCTAGAATATGCAGCTGTTGTGTGGTGCCCATATCTTAAGAAGCACATCAACAAACTGGAAAAGGTGCAAAGACATGCTACTAAGTGGCTCCCAGAACTGAAGGGCAAGAGCTACGAGGAGAGGTTAGAAGCATTAAATATGCCAAAACTAGAAGACAGAAGAAAAAGAGGTGATATGATCACTACGTACAAAATAGTAACAGGAATTGATAAAAACGACAGGGAAGACTTCCTGAGACCTGGAACTTCAAGAACAAGAGGCCATAGATTTAAACTAGCTAAACACAGATGCCGAAGAAATATAAGAAAATTCACCTTCGCAAATAGAGTGGTAGACGGTTGGAACAAGTTAAGTGAGAAGGTGGTGGAGGCCAAGACCGTCAGTAGTTTCAAAGCGTTATATGACAAAGAGTGCTGGGAAGACGGGACACCACGAGCGTAGCTCTCATCCTGTAACTACACTTAGGTAATTACACTTAGGTAATTACACACACTTAAATAAAAGTGCGTAGCAAATGTTGGAAGGGTGGAGACGAAACCTGTTTTTCAGGACAGGTTAAAAGAATGTTTAGTGGTGGCGTAATGTTTGCGAAGCACCAGGATGGCGGGACCTCGCTATAAACACCCCTCTGACGATGTTTCCCTTGACGCTGAGTGCACAGTCGGTGGCCAGTGTTGTGTGTGTTTTGGGCCAGTCTGGTGGAATGAGTGTGTTGTGAAGTAGGGTCTTGGAATGATTGCTTTGTGTGTGTTGAGTGCGTATCTTGACTTGTCAGTTGAGATCCTGAGGCCAGATTCACGAAGCAGTTACGCAAGTACATAGGAACGTGTACATCTTTCCTCAATCTTTGACGGCTTTGGTTTCATTTATTAAACAGTTTACAAGCATGTAAACTTGCCAGTCAACTGTTGTTATTGTTATAAACAGCCTCCTGGTGCTTCGGAACTCATTAACTGTTTAATAATTGTAAAAAAAGCCGCCAAAGATTGAGAAATGATGTACAGGTTCGTAAGTGCTTGCGTAACTGCTTCGCGAATCTGACCCCCAGGTGTATCTAGCCAGAGAGGAGGGACAGGAGATGGTCAGGTCTTCAAAATAACCAACAACGTGAGTGTTCGAGCTTGTATATATATATATATATATATATATATATATATATATATATATATATATATATATATATATATATATATATATATATATATATATATATATATATATGCCCGAAACGCTTTGCGTAATAGTGGCTTTAGGCATTGTATGTACTAGCTCTACCTATAAGTCAACCAATCTTTGTAAAAATTTCTTGTATGTATGTACCTTACCTAAATAAACATTTATTTATTTATATATATATATATATATATATATATATATATATATATATATATATATATATATATATATATAATATATAATATATAATATTATATATATAATATATAATATTATATATATATAATATATATAATATATATATTATATATATATATATATGTTGCACACAGAAATCAAAATAGCGTGATGTATCAAATGAACAAATCCATAAGGGCCGTGGCGAGGATTCGAACCTACGTCCGAGAGCATCCCAGACGCTGCCTTAATCGAATATGTATATGTATGTATTTATTTTTTCAATATAGACACCTCTCCAATCCAGACGCTTGCTCTCTGAAAAAATCCAAATGAGAACGTGAGCTTTCCTTTCCAAAGTGACATTCCATGACCATATAATTCCCATCGTCAGTGATATTTACTGACTTTTCCCAGGATGTAATGCTTTACAGTTACCTATTTTCATTGCTAGGTAAACAAGTAAAAGTAAACGTGCCCAACAGATTCTGTCCTTCCAGGGGATTAGACTCCATTTCTTCGATTGTGAGAGTAGGGCGTAGACTACAGGACTAAGAGTACAGGAGAGTAGAACGTGGGTGTTACAGGACTGATCAAGTGTAATACAGCAGACCTTATATAGAAAGATTTAGCATTGATTGTCTGTAGTCGTTATTATCCAGCATCGCCAGGCATCCATCTCTATCATCCAGCATCGCCAGGCATCCATCTCTATCATCCAGCATCGCCAGGCATCCATCTCTATCTTCCAGCATCTCATAAAGATTAAAATCTGTAATCTCCAACACAGAACGTTTTTCAGTCGGCCATTACCGACTTTGGTTATCGAGCTTCTTATTTAGGAATAAAGATCATCCTGATATCTGTTGGGATGCATGGAACTGCCTGGAGCGTAAGTTTTCACAGCACTTCGTGACTACCTTTGGGTTCAGGACTGTTGTGTAGTTGGAGAACACCTCGTCTTCAACTCTCTCATGGAAAGTGATCCTCTTTGATTCCAGGCATTTGGGTGGCGGTTGTGGCTATGTAGACTGTTCGTCTGGAGCCACGGTTATTAGAAGGGGGTTGTTGTTGTCCACAGTTCGGCACAGAGTACGATGTTCTGAGGGCCTGCTGGGGGTCTGCTCGAGGTCTGCTGGGGTCTGCTCAGAGTCTGTTGGGGTCTGCTCAGAGCCTGCTGCGGGGTTTGTTCGGGGCATGCTGGGGTCTGTTCAGGGCATGCTGGGGTCTGTTCAGGGCATGCTGGGGTCTGTTCAGGGCCTGCTGGGGTCTGCTCAGAGCCTGTTGGGGGTCTGCTCAGGGCCTGTTGGGGCTCTGCTCAGGGCCTGCTGGCGGGTCTGCTCAGGGCATGCTGGGGTCTGCTCAGGGCATGCTGGGGTCTCTGCTCTGGGAATCCCTTTCACAGTTCCTCAAGCAGATGATTCTCTCGTATTCACTGACTAATTTAAATGGAGACAGCTGTTTGTGACTTGAGGGCCGCGGCCCCAACTACCTGGAAATGTCTTCTGGAACGTGGTGCGCATCTTCTGGCCATCTTGCTTGGAGATAATTACCTGAAGCTCTTCCGTGGAATATTAAGAGGATCTTCTGTGCCTTCTGGGTACGTGCTTGGCACACTCAAACTATTCCAGAATCTGTGTGATGCTCATCGATGTGTTTGAAACTGGAAAGTGCGCATGTGTAGCGTCTGTTCCGTTCCTGGACTTTGTTTTTCCTTTTATTTTGTGTTGATCAGATATATCAGACATCTGAATCTTGTTTCTGTGTGGGCTTGATACAGTCTTGAGGTGCTTGGCCAACATTCTTGAACACCTTTGGAAGTGTCTGATAAAACTTGATGATGACAACTTTCGATGATTGTAGAAACTATGTTTTAGGTGCCCAAAAAGTCACCATTTCTCAAACTGTAAATTGTGACGTCTAGCGATGGGGGGGAGCGTGACAACTTGATCATTGTCTCTTGAGCAGAGATGGTGAACAAATTCCGGCCTGTATTTGATTTTATGACAAACATGGAACAATTCAGTGGTATTTTTGGTCATTTTAAATGGGGTGATGATTGTCTGGAACTCTCACACTTGTATTGTTTACCGCGCCTGGGTCTGTCTAGACAGGGGGGGGGGAGGGGTAGTGGCCCTGACGGTAACTTGCGAGACGGTGAGATCAGGTAACCCTCGTCGCAATGTTGACAGATGACCGTCCATGTGGCAATGTTTGGCGGCATTAGCCTCAATCTTCGTCGACTCCTTTCTGACAGCGGTCACCAGAGCGGCGCCTCTGAGCTCTCTCCACCTCTCCCTCTCCCTCTCTCTCCCTCTCCCTCTTTCTCCCTCTGTCTCCCTCTCCCTCTCTCCTTCCTTCTTTCTCCCTCTTTCTCCCTCTCCCTCTCTCTCCCTCTCTCTCCCTCCCTCTTTCTCCCTCTGTCTCTCCCTCCCTCTTTCTCCCTCTGTCTCCCTCCCTCTCTCTCTCTCTCTCCTTCTGTCTCTCCCTCTCTCTCCCTCCCTCTTTCTCCCTCTCTCTCCCTCCCTCTCTCTCTCTCTCTCTCTCTCTCTCCTTCTGTCTCTCCCTCTCTCTCCCTCCCTCTTTCTCCCTCTGTCTCCCTCCCTCTCACTCTCCTTCTGTCTCCCTCTCCCTCTCTCTCCCTCTCTCTCTCTCCCCCTCTCTCCCTCCCTCTCCCTCTATCTCCCTCTCTCTGTCTCCCTCTCTCTCCTTCTGTCTCCCTCTCTCTCTCTCCTTCTGTCTCCCTCTCTCTCCCCCTCTCTCTCCTTCTGTCTCACTCTCTCTCCTTCTGTCTCACTCTCTCTCTCCTTCTGTCTCCCTCTCTCTCCCTCTCTCTCTCTCTCTCTCTCTCCTTCTGTCTCCCTCTCTCTCCCTCTTTCCTACCTCTGTCTCCCTCTCTCTCCCTCCCTCTGTCTCCCTCAGGCTCTTTGATTGTCAGGTAATAAGCAGATAAAGGATAATTAGATACCGCAGAATAATAACACCAACGATTAAAAGGAACTGAAGGTAGAAAGGAGTTGCAACACCAGATTGATTGGTCGACGCCACCACAGGGATGATCTCACCAGGCTGACGGAGCACAGAGATCCTAGAGGCAGCAGGATACACATATCAGCCCCTACCACTGACGCAATAATGCACTATTAGTTACAGAAAGAGAATGAGAAGTTGCGATTGTGATGAGTGGGACTCGTATCCCGGGAATATAGTGAAATGAGGGACCGTCTATGGTCTAATCTGCGAAGGGCATAATGAGGATGGGAGAACGGATTGAATTTGGTCTTAATCAATCTGAAACATTGGCTTGATGTAATGTGAAGCGTCATAGTGAGTCAGGAACATAGGCATCCTGGTTGACAGTTACCACGTAGAGCTAAGAGGGAAGGAAGTGGTTCAGAGGAGAGATAAACAAAGGGTTATCATACCGAAGACGGGAGTAGGTGGACATAAGAAAGTTCCTAACAGAAATAAATCATGATTTTGAAGATAGCCATACTTCTCTACATTTTGTAATTGTCATGATTTGCTGTTTTAAATTATTTGTTGTCTTGTATACAAAAAAATCCATCGTTAAGTTGGAAAGATCTCAGGATTATGTTAAGTGGGACGTTTTTTTTTATACAGAATATAAATGTTATAAATATTGAAGTGTAAAGCTATTAATATTACAAACTTTTAATGTCTAAATATATGACGTATTTTATGTTTTTGCAAACGAAACCACTTATAAAAATCGCTAACATTTTATGAATTAAATTATTCAAATCAGTATGTTCATTTTTGGATATTTATGGATTTTTCAAATTATGTAAAAATAAACATTTGTTTCTGTTTTTTTAATTTATGTTTATCATTTCCTCTGGTGTTTGACGCATCTATTTTTTCTAGACAAACTACCCGAGCCTTTATTGGCCTCTAGCATATATTCTAGTGACTCGTGTACCCAAGGGGTACAGGGTACGTGTCTGGTGCCCCTGTCCCATGTACACAGACTGAACGAACACACACAACACATGATCGTTATAATATATTTAATGTTAAAACTAACACTCCTGGGTCCCCGGTGATCCCCCAGAATCCGAATTTCGCGAGACATCTGAACACCCATACATCAACTGTCCATCCTGACTATTGTGGTTGACACACTCGGGTCCCCAGAGTCCCTGTGTATTGACCTCGTCAGCAGTGGGACTACCCTGAGTCCCTTTGTAAAGACCTCGTGGGTTTTGGGACGTCGCAGCGTTCCTTTGGGTGATCCGTGGTCCCATATTCTCCAGAATCCGTTTTCTGTGATGGAAACAGAAGATGGTGACCGTGTCAGTCTGCTGCAAAAGCTTTGAACATGAGCCACGATAATGAATGCCGAAACTAATGCTAAAAACCCAGAATGTGGAACTTAAAAAGGCCATAGACTTTCCTCTGGTGAAATTGGGTAGACATTTAAAGGTTGCTTTAAATCCGTTCAACGATATCCCAGTGCATACCGGATAGACGGACTTTTGGAGTTTTTAACGTTGATGGATAATTGCCGCCATCTTGTCTAGCAAAAAGCTGTTATGCAGAACTTCCAATTTTCTAAAGAGCTGCTTTCACCTTGGTATGGCGGGGGCTTGTCTAAATATTATTTCCCTATCATTCAAGAAGCTTCATGGTTTCTGTACTGTGGCGTTCACATATTTTTGTTGCTGCTTAGTTACCCTTTAGTTTTCTGTTCGTAATTATTCCTTTTCTTGTAGTGATTCATCGTAACTTTATGTACTGGAGAATATATTTTTGTTGAGTTTCCCTCACGATGCAATTTGCTTTCCATTTTCTATGGTGTATTTCTCATACAGCTACATCCCATTTTCTAAGATAACACTCTTAGCGTTATTTCATGTATGTGAGAGAAACTCATTCCATTTTCTGCCCCACACTTAGAGCAGAAACCCCCAACCCCCCACCTTGACACCCTCCCCCACACTCCCCCCCCCCACACCCCAACACCAACCAAACCCCACTCTCCCCCCCACACCCCAGTCCACCAAATATTCCACCATGCAGCAGCCCCTCACCCGCCGCGGGGCGTTAGTGAGGTGCCTGACCTCTGACCCGTCGAGCAGGTCATGTGAGATGACTTACAGAGGAATAACGCTATGAAGGTGAACAGGAGAGTTACCGGGATGGGAAGAGTGTTTTTACAGGTGAGGGGGGCGGGGGGTGAAGGGAGGAGGGGAGGGAAGGGGGAAGGGGGGGGGGTAATGTGGCTCCTCTTCCATGCCATAAAAGGATCCAATGCTTTTGATTTCCTCCGCTGCTGAGGATGGAGAGGGACGGACGCTGAGTGAAAGTATGAGGGAGAGAAGGTAATGGAAGGGGGGGGGGGGAGGGAATAAATATAGGGAAGTGCTTACCTATGCGCACTTACCTACGGGAGAGGGGGCGGCGGGGGAGTGTGATGTAGCTGTTTATGTCCTGCTTCCCTATCATCTATATCTGGCACCCTAATTGCATCTCTCCACGTTCAAGCTCATATATATATATATATATATATATATATATATATATATATATATATATATATATATATATATATATATATATATATATATATTTTGGTAGCAGTCTTTCCTGTAGACATATTTTATTAAATATGACCGAAAAAGTAAGATTAATAATTCTAACACGAATTTTCTCAATCTTTCGTACATTATGCTTCACTGTTGGAGGTAAATCAAAAATCACTTCTCCAAAATTCATTTTTATTTCTAGTCTGACGCGACACGGGCGCGTTTCGTAAAACTTATTACATTTTCAAAGACTTCACAAATACACAACTGATTAGAACTTGCATTTCCCTGATTTTATATCTACTTTTGAGTGAGGTGGGAAGGGTGATGTGGCATTACATTTGAGTGAGGTGGGAAGGATGATGTGGCATTAGAGGATATTAATAGGGTATTAAAAGTATCAACACAAGACAGAACACGAAACAATGGATATTGAATAGAAGTGTTTGTAGAAAGCCTATTGGTCCATATTTCTTGATGCTTCTATATTGGAGCGGAGTCTTGAGGTGGGTAGAATATAGTTGTGTAATAATTGGCTGTTGATTGCTGGTGTTGACTTCTTGATGTGTAGTGCCTCGCAAACGTCAAGCCGCCTGCTATCGCTGTATCTATCGATGATTTCTGTGTTGTTTACTAGGCTGGATCACGATACACTCTGTCGGCTATCATTCCGATTGTCTCGTCCACAGGTACGTTGGTAAACAGCGATTCTACGTCCAACGAGGCTCTTATCCCTGTGGCCCAGGGATCTTATCGCTGTTTACCAACGTACCTGTGGACGAGACAATCGGAATGATAGCCGACAGAGTGTATCGTGATCCAGCCTGTACTCCTCTTGACATGCCAGAAAGTATTCTGAGGAAACTACTCCAAGCTTGTACTAAAGAGGCACCCTTCTTGAGCCCGGATGGGCATATGTATAAGCAAGTAGATGGGGTCGCTATGGGTTCTCCCCTAGGTGTCCTGTTTGCAAACTTCTACATGGGTACCATCGAGCAAAAAGTCTTAGTCGACATGAACTTGAAACCGGCCATATACTGCAGGTATGTTGACGACATTTTTACACAGGTACCTGATGTCAGACATCTGCAGGAGCTGAAGGAGGCATTTGAGCAGAGTTCCGTGCTGCGTTTCACTTACGAGACGGAAAAGGATGGGAAGCTGCCTTTTCTAGATGTAACAGTCATGGAAAAGGGCGGAGGTTTCCACACTGCAGTCTACACAAAGGAAACAAACATAGGAATGTGCCTAAATGCCAACAGCGACTGCCCTGACAGGTACAAGAGGAGTGTTGTTAACGCATACGTCGACCGTGCTCTCAGCCACAGCTCAGAATGGAAGCAAGTCGACGAAGAACTCTGTAGGGTAAGGCAGGTTCTAGTCAATAACGGCTTCTCCAATGGTTTCATCGAAGACATCATAAGAAGGAAAGTGAAAAGCCATGCAACCTCTGAAGAGACAACTAACACAACACCTATACCCCCTATTAGACTATTTTACAGGAACTTCTTTTCCACAGCTCATAAAACAGAGGAAAGGGTCCTGAAAGATATTGTTAATAGAAACGTTATCCCTACAGACAAAAATCAGAGGATACAACTGACGATTTACTATAAAACCAGAAAAACGGCCAGCCTACTCATGAGAAACTCTCCAGACACGAAACAGAACGCTTTAAAAGAGACTAACGTCGTCTATGCCTTCAAATGCCCACTTGGGGACTGTAAGCTCCAAAAAACCCAGTATATAGGCAAGACAACAACATCTCTTTCTAGGCGTTTAACGATGCATAAACAACAGGGCTCCATTAAGGAACATATAATCTCTTCCCATAACCAAACCATCGCCAGAGAAATCCTAGTAAACAACACAGAAATCATCGATAGATACAGCGATAGCAGGCGGCTTGACGTTTGCGAGGCACTACACATCAAGAAGTCAACACCAGCAATCAACAGCCAATTATTACACAACTATATTCTACCCACCTCAAGACTCCGCTCCAATATAGAAGCATCAAGAAATATGGACCAATAGGCTTTCTACAAACACTTCTATTCAATATCCATTGTTTCGTGTTCTGTCTTGTGTTGATACTTTTAATACCCTATTAATATCCTCTAATGCCACATCATCCTTCCCACCTCACTCAAATGTAATGCCACATCACCCTTCCCACCTCACTCAAAAGTAGATATAAAATCAGGGAAATGCAAGTTCTAATCAGTTGTGTATTTGTGAAGTCTTTGAAAATGTAATAAGTTTTACGAAACGCGCCCGTGTCGCGTCAGACTAGAAATAAAAATGAATTTTGGAGAAGTGATTTTTGATTTACCTCCAACAGTGAAGCATAATGTACGAAAGATTGAGAAAATTCGTGTTAGAATTATTAATCTTACTTTTTCGGTCATATTTAATAAAATATATATATATATATATATATATATATATATATATAATATAAATTTTGCTGGAAGCTGTGGCGTGGGAATAATACACACACATGGAGGATAAGGCTGGTATTACTGGTCGTGTAGGCACTTATTTTGACCAAATAATGCTCGGAACTGATTATAAGACAGGTGAAGGATGTGCGGGAGATGAGAGAGGCTGTGTTCTGAGGTGTAGTAGGAGGGGGGTGTATTTTAATATGCCTGTGGATCTGTCTGTGGTGAGGCCTATGGCTCTGTACCTATGGTGGGAGGCCTAAGGCCATAGGTCATAGGGTTCCACCAGCAGTCCTAAGACCCCCCTATGGCTCGACCTATTTCATCTACAGGCTGATGAAATGAATCTCTAGACTCGACCTAGAGACCTATGGTCCTAAGACCATAGGTCATAGGACTCCACCAGGCCTATAGCTGAAGATACGATTTTCATCAGTAACAACAGTATCACGACGCTATGTTGTTTGAAGCTAGTTAATACATTTATGCACCGGTGTATTTAGACACGGTGCATAGAATTGATGTGTTTCAGAGAGCAGACAATGGCCGACGTTCTCAGTCATTAACACCACTAGAGAAAATACTGTGACCTCACATTACGGTTAACGCTCGCTGTCACGGTCACTCAAGGCGGCTGTCACGGTAGCTTCTCTAGAGTAAGTAGCATCTTACGACTCCTCAGAACAAGCAACATGTTAGTGACTCCAATATTCGCTACGTCACTTAACCTTCACTTTGGAACCCCAATGAAGTCACTAGACCCGTCCAACCACCGAAAGAATTCCTTATAAACCCCTCCAATCACCAAAAAAAAGTCCCCATAGCTGTCCAACTACCCAAAAAAATAAAGGAATAATATAATTCGACCTTGAGAAGCGTTCATCACAAGTCGAACAATTATCTCTGTTCTTTACAAAAGTTGGTTGAGTTGAGGCCGCGGCGTTTTCCCGCCCAGAGCGCAAGAAGTGGCGCCATGTTCAAGGGTTTCAGCGTTGACAATGGCGACGTCACCTGGAACATGTCACGAGTTTTGGAAACCTTTATGATCCTTAATCCTGATCTTTTGGGGTTTGTTGGGGGTGACTTGAGAGACGTGGAGGAATGTTGGTACGTTCTGTAGGGCTAGGCTATGTGAGTTAGGCCTGATCGAAGACCGAGCCCCGCGGGGGGACGCCGAGCCCCGAAATCATCGTAAGGTAGGCCAGGTGGGAAGGTCTTCGGCCAGATAATATCTACGACCAGTGGGATGGGAAGTAGATGAAATGTAGAATCTGTGAGAACAGGGTAGATGAGAGGGTCTGTGGGAAGGGGGTAGATGTGGTCTAGGATCAGCCACCTCCCCTCCGAAAAGTATCCGTGTAAACTGTCATTGCTGACGCTTCTGTAAACTCCAGTCATCCTGCTCTCTGCTTGAGTGGTTTACCAGTCCCTCTCAACTTATTAAACACATTCAGTAAGAGACGTTAAACCTGGAACCATCTCCTCCCGCTCCAATGAACCAATATAGTCCTGCTGCTCGCTTAAACATCCTCAACACCACGAGTGTAAACAAACATGCGGGCCGTCACCCTTCTGGGTGCGGTCCGCAACAAGACTCGCTACTTCGACTGCTTCGTCTTCAGCACCCAGCTACATAGCGCGCTCCAAGTTAAAAGTAACACACACATGCGTAAAAGGGACTCCACTTGCCGCCAACTCTGATCTTGTCTCGTCAGTTTGGACGTCTTGTCCAAACGTTTCTAGCGCGAGATTGATGGCCCGTTCACAGCCGATTGACACGTCACTTGTCAATCTCAGGTGTGGAGCAATACCTTAAGTCTTGCTTAGATATTTGTGTACAAAACACTTGTTATTAACATTTGTCAAACACACCTGTAGTGTTCGTAAGTAAGTTTGTTAACAAATCAATGGGATTTGCGCTTAACGCCAGTGATTTGTCTGCTTTTAAAGAAATTCAGACTTTGCTTGAAATCCTACATAATCTTGTTGGTGCCTAACCCAAATAGTTTAGTAAATCCTTGTCAAGAATATTCAATTATCTGTTCTTTAACTGTCTTCAGTAGACAGGGACATACTTCATAGAGGCCTATAGAGACTTGACTGAAATTTGTTTTTCGATATATTGACAAACTTATTCTTCAGTAATTATCTCTTTGTTGTT
>NC_091209.1:16931002-17121475 GCF_040958095.1 Procambarus clarkii
CATCAGGAGCAGAGGACGAGGAAAAATAAGGCTGGTAAAGCATTTTTTGGAAGCTGTGCGGACACCAAGGCCACCAGACCTGACGGGAAAATTAGTTTGTTTACATTGTGAGGCGTCAAGTAGGTGGTTAGGGTCTTTGTCTGGCTTGAACTTCAGGATAATGTTATACTCGCGTAGTTTAGTGCTGCTGTGGGATGGAATGTGGCAACACACTCGCCCCCACACCTCACCAGTGATTCCGTCCAGGTTCGACTCCTGAGCAGGGAGGATTGTCTGGGCGTCAAACCTCAACAGTTCGCGTCTGTTCACCCAGCAGTAATTGGGTACCTGGTGATTAACCGATTGGCGGATCGTGTTCCAGGGAAAACTAGGGAAGTAAGACTTTCCATGTGCCATGGGAAGGAGCCGCTCTCATCCTGCTAACAGGAGTCACAAGGGATCTGATCCTACACCCACGCCTGAGGTTGTAGGATCCACCATTTATTATATGAGATCCACTATAAGATCCTATTAATAGGATCCACCTATTAACCCACAAAGTTGCTTTAAGCCAACCGCCAGGAGAATGTTGACAGGTTTGTGAGCAGCAGTTTAGTCAATCCTTTCATGCATTCGTTTTAGGTCGGTGAAGTGTGCATCTGTGATCTCCCAGATTGTCTGCGATAGTAAGGAGGCGTCCAGGAAGGTGCTGTCAACGGGATTAAGTATGTGAGTGTTGGCCAGGACTGTTTATTATCAGCAACACTTGGGTGTACGATATCAGCAACACTTGGGTGTATCGTACTGATGAACGTGTCTGTGCCATCAGGATCAGAGAAGAGCACTTTCCCCTGAAGAGTAGAGGGACTCTGCCACAGAGACTGGTCACTGGGGGTCTGGTAGGGAGGTGACCCAGGGAGGTCTTCAAATATTTACTCCCGTTGTAAGTCTACGTTTTCACTCTTATTTTGGAAGGCTTTGTGGTGATGAAAGGTTTGTCCTAACATGCAATGTTTGTCTGTTATCTCTTGCTTTATCAGTTTTGTTTTTCTTTCCTGTGTCGTTTACCTCTCTATCTGACTCTCTGCGTTTGCGCGCAAAGACGGGCACTGTCAAAACAGATGAGATGAGGGACTTGAAGAAGAGACGGACTCTTCCATCTGTTGTATCATGATGGAGGAAGTGTACATGTTGTCGCTCTCCTCTTGTATTTCCTTTATGTTGTTCTCTGTGCCTTCTTCATCTCTAGTATTCTAAACTAGTTCTTCCCAGAGTCCCCTCCCCCCCCCCAGCCGAGTCCGTCCCCTATATATACAGCCCAACCGAGCGTCTGTTTATGTAAATGATGTGTCTCTTCTGTGATGTCTTGACTGTAGAAACCGCAGTACGTAAGAGGATTTCGAGAAATTCAAATTTTTATATGATCACATATTTGGGCCATTCGATGGGATCGAACTCGCGTCCTTTGACTTCCAAGGGCTAACACCCATATATATATATCATGTCACGTTCCTGTTGTTTCATCCTGTTAATATATGTCCACCTTATTGTTGCTCTCAGCTTATGTTGGCGGCGGGACCTGCCAGCGCCACAAGGTTGAGATGATTTCGGGGCTTAGCAATCCCGCGGCCCGGTCGTCGACCAGGCCTCTACGTTGCTGGACTAGTCAACCAGGGTGTTAGATGACCAGTCCTTGAGGCATCCTTGAGCAACGTGATGTTTTTTGCACTTTGAATCGTAAGGTTAAAAAATATAGACAAATTGGCACAAACATTAAATTTATTAATATAAACGTATTATGGAGCGGTTAACATGTTATTGGTTTTGGTTTTCTTCGGGGATCTTGCCGAAGTCGGCGTTGGAGAGGTCGTAGAGGGTCTCGGCCTGTTCGCAGGGGAAGGCCTCCAGAGGGTGGGAGCAGGTGAGGGACTCCTGACTGAACACCGTCTGGTTGCCGCAGAAGAAGGAGAACTGGGCGGTCTCGACCACCTCGCCCAGGTCGTCAGAGATGGGCAGACACACGTGGAATACCCGGCAGTCGGTGGGCACGTCCGCGTAGTAGCCGTAGTTGCGGCCGGCGCACTCGAACGATCGTGCAGGTTCAGCGCCCAGCACTTCCAGGTAGCCGTCGGAGAACTGGTAGGCCATCCTGGCGGAGGCGGCGGCGGCGAGGCACAAGACGGAGACGATAACCTTCATGTTGGCTGAAATGAAAGATAAATAGTATGAGATTCAACTCCGTATTTCAGGCTATATAGTCGTTATGGCTTGGCGTTTTCCCCCTGATAATTCCCTCCAGCCATACATGAAATACGGAGTTGAGTCAGAGTCGTAACACTTTATAAACAACACTCCGACTCTAATACATTAAAAACAAATCTTTGAAGCTGTTAAACACTAATTTGAAAGACAACAAGAAGAAGTTCCAGAAAGCAACTGAATGACTAATTATAAACAAAGACTGATGAGGTTCCAGGTAGTCTCTGGAGCGATAATTATTTATACTCTAAAATCATAGTAAACAGTAGCTGGAAAGCAGGACCAAGAGATTCCTGGAACGTTAAGTAGCAAGACGCGTCTAGATGTTGCAGTCAGGCTCGCCGGAACCCTTCTGAAGGTCCTGCTTACACTCGTCACCACACTGCCTCCACATTCTGGCAGTATTAACGGCCAGGAAGCTGGAAATACCGTGTGTGTGGCTGACAATTTGGATGGATGAATTAGCCTGCATGATGAATTAGCCAGCATGATGAGTTAGTGAAGGGTACACGGCCTGCTAGATAGCGTGGGTGATAATAGAACACGCTGGGTGAGGCTTCCTCCTCCTAAGTCTACTCACTGGGTAAAGCTCCTGGAAGAACTGATGGAAGCAAAGGTGGCCTCTAGCCTTATATACCAGTCACCGACTCGTTCTCCACCGCCTCCTATCCTCTACCCTTTCCCTCCCTCCACCACTCGCCAGGGTCCCTCGGTGCCTCCTTCGTGTTGGTTTTGACCCAGTCGTAGAGGTCAGAGGTCACAGGCGGCTCGTGAGGGTCGCCAGTAATGACGTGGTCGTCTTGTTGCGTATGTTGATGTTGTTGAGTTGAGAATTTGGCAGTATTATTAGCGCTTGTGGCTGAATTATGACTTTTAATTGTGATAATGATCAGATCATTATGACCCCTTCTCTCGCTTGTGTCTAGACCCAGCGTAACTCTCACCTTCACAGATAATATCACTGTCATTCACTATCACAGCCCGTCCTCCTGTAGCGAAAGTACTTAGTGGTACTTTCCACCAAAGAGTTACTATATGTAGTGATGGACCATCAGTAAACCGCCTTTTGAACTAATAATTGTATAGTCAAGGTATTAAATAAAGGTAAAGCCACACGTAAATATTCGTAGGCCTAGTATAGCATGTCTATGTACGATATTAGGCCTAAGGAACTGTATTAGGCTAGACTTGCTAGGATAGGTGCGATGAGGTCTGTCCAAATTCAATAATACAAACGTTTACTTTCTGACGGTTCAATACGACATGTTGGTACTTTCCTGCAAGTGGTTGCTGTAAGTACTTTTGTTTGAGGAGGCTGCGTTGTCCTGTCGTCATCTCTGTTGTGGTGGGGACCCCATCCCCCCCCCCAGGGTGCCAGACCCCCCTTGTGTGCCAGGCCTCCCTGTGTGCTAGAACTGGGGGGAGGTGGGGGGGAAGCTGTGGGCAGCCCAGTCCCGACCCCACTTATTCTTGACAATGAAATAAGTTTATTGAGGCATACAGGCAAAGGGATGAGACAGCTAAAGCTATTCTCACCCTGTGCAGTACAATGTTTGTGTGTGTTTACAAACACAAACGCGTGACCTATTCCTTAACTTTCTGGGTGATAAAAACGTAAATTTCTTGGTGTACACCGGCAGTCTTATAAACACACACACAAGTACAAATACTTTAATAACTAAGTTCAAATACATAGATATAAATACTATTTAAGAGACTAGAGACAGACCTTAAGACATACCAATGAAAAGTTTACAATCTTGGTGCAAAGAATCTTCTTCTTCTCACCAGGATACCATCAACGACTGAGACACACGTGCGGGCTGTTCAGGACCAGTTCTGATCTCGTTGTGTCTATGTACACGTCGCTTAGTTTCATTGTTAGTAGTTCCTAGTGTTCCATATTGCTAATAATATTTGTACCCAAGCCTGAGCCCCCTTGGTGCACAGTGTCGCTTCATGCATTTTTTTGTTGCTTTTCCGTCAACCGGTTATAGTTAGTGGGCAATTATTTGCTGGCCCGCCTCCCATTCCCTTACGACCCACTCTCTCCCCTCTGCCTCCTCTGTCTCCCCCACTCTTTCTCCCTCTGCTCTACCTCCCTTCCCCCCCCCCTTCACCTCTAAACTATCATCCTTCACTACTTGATCTCTACTCTTTTCCTTCTATTATTTATTCTTCCCCATCCCTTCCATTTCTCCCTTTCTGTGCTTTCACTCTGCCCCCTCCTCGCAGTCCCACACCCCTTTTCCTATTCTCTTTCCCTCTTATCCCCCCCCTCTTCCCTTTCCTCCCCCCCCCCCCCCACCTCTAGGGGTCACCACTGATGATGGATGGTGGAGTTATTAGGGTGTAATTGTTTCTTTAGTAGAGGTTTGTGGTGAATAGACAATCAAGGTGAAATGTATTGAGGACGAATTGTTGGGGGTTGTTGGTATTGTGATGGTTGGTATTGGTGGTTGTTGGTGTTGGTGGTTATTGTTATTGATTGTGGTTATTGTAATAGACTTTGGTTGTTGATATTGTGATGGTTGTTATAGGTGATTGTTGCTGTCGGTGGTTATTGTTATTGATTGTTATTGTTTGTATTATCATGATTGTTAGTCATTGTTTGTACTTGTAAATATAATTTTGTATTTTTTCCATTTTCTAACTCTTAGTAATTAATAAATTATTGTTAATCCTGTTTTACTTAACAAATTTGTTATTGACCTTGTTTGAATTGACGTATTCCGGGGAAAATTCAGATGAAGGACTTGCCTAAGACGCTCTGCGTGTTAGTGGCTTTATAAGAATGTAACAACTCTTGTATATTGTAAATAAACAGAATAAAAAATATGCTAACGGCCGTTTGGTTACTTCCGTTGATTTTGTCTTGTTAAATTGCAATGTTGTTAATTTGCATTGTCTCAACCCGTTCTCGCACTTGCTTTTAGTCAATATTGGCTTATTTAATAAGCCAATATTGACTTAATTATTACTTAACTTATCAACCGTATAGGATAATAATTGTAATTAAGAAGCAATAAGATGCTTATCTTAACATACTAAGAAGGTTAGGTGAGGTCGGTGTTTTCTATGAAGCTTTTCAAGGTAAACTAAAATATTCACAATCAATTATTATATCACATATGCACTTATTAAATAAGCCAATATTGACAGTAAGCAAGTGCGAGAACGGGTTGATTATCTTCAGCTCAGAACAGCAAATAACATAACTTTGCTCTTAAAGGCAAAATCATTCTTTAATTACTAAACCATTCACAGGGCAGTTAATAAGAGGAGCAGCAGCTTGCATCTCCTCCTTACTGGCACTCTGGTGACCAGCGGTGCCCCCAAGGAGGAGGCTCAGACAGTATTGAGGAACTGGCATTAACTTCCTTCTTCTGTACATTGTAACTTAGAATACAATTGTTTTCAACGGTGAGACGAACTTCGAGATGATTGATTTAGATGGTGATGTGTCACTGGTGATCGGTGTCCATTTTACTGTGCTGCTGCAAGGTGAGATTGTTCATAATTGTCTGCAAGCAAGTTGTAAATGTTATACTGCTGGAGGTTGTAAATGTTATACTGCCGGAGGTTGTAAATGTTATACTGCTGGAGGTTGTAAATGTTATACTGCCGGAGGTTGTAAATGTTATACTGCTGGAGGTTGTAAATGTTATACTGCCGGAGGTTATAAATGTTATACTGCCGGAGGTTGTAAATGTTATACTGCTGGAGGTTATAAATGTTATACTGCCGGAGGTTGTAAATGTTATACTGCCGGAGGTTGTAAATGTTATACTGCTGGAGGTTGTAAATGTTATACTGCCGGAGGTTGTAAATGTTATACTGCTGGAGGTTGTAAATGTTATACTGCTGGAGGTTGTAAATGTTATACTGCCGGAGGTTATAAATGTTATACTGCTGGAGGTTGTAAATGTTATACTGCTGGAGGTTGTAAATGTTATACTGCCGGAGGTTATAAATGTTATACTGCCGGAGGTTGTAAATGTTATACTGCCGGAGGTTGTAAATGTTATACTGCTGGAGGTTGTAAATGTTATACTGCCGGAGGTTGTAAATGTTATACTGCTGGAGGTTATAAATGTTATACTGCTGGAGGTTGTAAATGTTATACTGCTGGAGGTTGTAAATGTTATACTGCTGGAGGTTGTAAATGTTATACTGCCGGAGGTTATAAATGTTATACTGCCGGAGGTTGTAAATGTTATACTGCCGGAGGTTGTAAATGTTATACTGCCGGAGGTTGTAAATGTTATACTGCTGGAGGTTATAAATGTTATACTGCCGGAGGTTGTAAATGTTATACTGCCGGAGGTTGTAAATGTTATACTGCCGGAGGTTGTAAATGTTATACTGCCGGAGGTTGTAAATGTTATACTGCCGGAGGTTGTAAATGTTATACTGCCGGAGGTTGTAAATGTTATACTGCCGGAGGTTGAAAATGCATGAAAATGCACACTGGCTACACTTTTCCAGATTTACATTTAACTAGGCATTCTTTGTGGTGTTTACTAGATATGCTTTGGTTATTTTATTATGTTAGACACACTTTGCTGTGTGTGTGTATGGAACCGCTGCCAAGTTAAAGACGGTCTTGTATCTCTCTCTCTCTCTCTCTCTCTCTCTCTCTCTCTCTCTCTCTCTCTCTCTCTCTCTCTCTCTCTCTCTCTCTCTCTCTCTCTCTCGCTCTCGCTTTCTCCTTCCTGTCTTAACTGCCCTTCGCCACCCTCCTGCCTAACGCCATGACAAAGCATCCGTGTGCATGACTTCCTCGCGACCTCCATCTCCATCATCTCATCCATTATCTTTAGCATTTCCAGTATCCTTAGTATCAGCATCCCCCTCAGCAGCCTCCGTACCATATTCAGCGTCCTCTGCTTCATCTTCAGCATCACCTGCTGCTTCATCTTCAGCATCCCCTGCTGCTTCATCTTCAGCATCACCTGCTTCATCTTCAGCATCCTCAGTACTAATTTTAGCATGTGCAACATGTTCAGCATCGCCTGTATCCTCATTTGCGTCTTCAGTGTTCAATATACCATCGTCTCTTTTTGCCAACTGCAGCAACCGATACACTACATTCAACATCTCCCTGTGCCATCTTCAACATCTACATCTCCAGCATTCTCAACATCTTCATCTTTACAGTTTTCATCTGCAGCATCCTCTTCCCCATCTGCATCACTCTCGTCACCATAGCATCTCGCTCGTCTCCTCCAATAGAATCCGTACCCAGATAGACGAGCGACAGAAACATGGCAGATATTATTATAATAGAAAGGATAGCTTTTGTCGCTTATAGGAATGCATTCCGGCTGGTAATCGTGGGAGAACTCAACCATTTCTAGAGAGAGATTGAGATAATAAAGGACAACATAACGGCTCTAATACATGTAGAGGTCATTCCTTCTGAAGATGTATTAATATACGGAAGTACTTAGGGAAATTCCTGTTTCAATTCTTCCTTCGTGGTCTGACACTGTCACATTTCATCACGTGTAAATTTTCGTGATTTACACACATGTAGAGCTAAGTTTGTTGACATGACAGAGGGAAACATTGTAAGGCATCATGTCAGCGAACTTGGATGAATCAGGTGCTGATGAATCAGCAAGGCTTGATCTGATATTCACTCTGAATAAGACGGGCATAACGTAAGTCAAAATGGAAGTGCTTACGAAAATGAGTAATCACTGTCTATTGACATTTGAGAATGTGTTGGAAGACTGAGTGACCTGGTTAAGGAACGAGTCTGACGACAAAAGGCTGGTATTTCCAAGGAGGAAACTACGAAGAAATAATTGCTAATATGTGAAGCAAAATTGGGAGGGATCATACAAGGGGCGATGTTGGTAATGGTGGTTATTGTCAATGATTGAGATTGTTATTGATTGTGATTGTTACTGGTGGTTGTATGTGGTTGTTACTGTACGTCACCCAGATGTGTCAGGAGTTGAGAAGTTCGTCCCTGTCATAACATTAAAGGTACAGGAGGCACCCGTGCTGTAACCAGGGCTGTAAGGAAGCAAAGCTGTATAGTACAAGAGCGAGGAGAAACTACGGGAATAACAAGAGGTCCAGAGAACAGAAGGGAAGGTCTTAAGAGGGCTAGAACTGAGTACCTAAGAATCAGAAGAGAAGCTGTGAGGCAATTTGAAAGTCACAGAGGAAATAAGAAACTTCCCAGGGGAAAGCACCAAGCTATTATGACTAAATAACACTGGGAAGGGATCAGGATGTGGATTTAGGATGAGATGGGGGAAAAGGAATGGTGCCCAACCACTTGGATGGTCGAGTGTTGAGCACCGACCTGCATGGAGCGAGACCGTCGCTCTACCGTCCAGCCCAAATTGTTAGACGGAAGGAAAACACCAATAATGTAACAGGTGATGACACTGAGGACGGGGAGAGGATGCTGACAGAGATTGACACATCACGAGCTCTTCAAGACATCTCAGATCATCACAACAGAGTGAGGTGACTGACCTGACATAGCGGTACGGAAGCCCTTCGCCATTACCAAAATGAGATGAGGAATCATGTGCTGGAAGCAGACATGACAACGGCTGATGGACGAGCAATCAGTTTCTCACCTAGATACTAATAGGAGCAGATTCCCTGTATGTACCGCTTTCTGTGGTGTGTAATAAGTCCCTTGGTAATAGGAGAAATGCCAGAAAGTTGAGAGACGGTTACTGTGGTGCCAATGTACGAGACGGTAGACAGGAAACTGTGAGCTACAGCCAAATGTTCCTAACTGCAGGCTACGTCAGGTGATGGAGAAGATTGTGAGAAAGGGGCCGGTAGCATGTTTGGAGGGAGAGAGAGAGAGAAGACCGTGTAACGCCCCTCCAACACTAATTCAGTGATTGTAAATCTTGCCTCACAAATTTAATTCAGTGACATGACGACATGGATCAGACAAAGCTCTGAGAAGGGTGGGTAGACTGCACGTTTTTAGATTGTCAGAAAGCCTTTGACACAGTACCCGGGAAGAGAATAGTGCATAAGTTTGAGAAGGCAGCAGAAGTAACAAAGCTGCTGCTCCATGAGATAAAGAAGTATCTTAGCAACAGAAAACAGTGTCACTGAGAGGGAAGTAAAGTATCCAGCTGAGTGCCATAGTGACTCAGTACTCGAAGCATTCCTGTTTCTATGTAAGTGATTATCCGGTGGGAATTAACTAATTCCATTAAATGTTTGCTAATCATGCAAAAAATTAGGATTAAGACGGAGGAAGATGGCACGAAACTGGAAGATGACCTCAACAGACTGTAAGATTGGTTCAACAAATGGCTACTAGAGTTTACCTGAAAAAATGCAAAGTAAAGAAACTAGACATAGCAAGCAACAAACAGGAATCAAGTGGTACGAAATGGAATTTAAAATCCTTAAGGAATCGTGTAGCGTAAGATCAGAGAGTTGATATTACAAAGAAGTTGGGTAAGGAACTATTCTGGGTCTTAAAACATCTCTGACCAGTCCTGGAATGTGCGGCTCAGGCGTGGAGCTCCTTATCCAGTCAAACACAAGACGAAGTCAGAGAAAGTATGCCATATGCCTCAAACTAATTCCGGAACTAAGAGGTATGAGTTACGAGGAAAACTGCAGACTTAATCCTCACGTCGCTATAAGAACGAAGAGTTAAGTGAAACATGACTACGACATACAAAATTATTAGAGGAATCGTTAGGGGCAGATTACTTAGCATGGATCAGGAATCAAAGATAATTGACCAGGAATCAACTCTACTATCATAGCAACAGAGCCGGGAGCCGGGGTCTGATTATCTCTGATATCTAGTGATGTTTACTGGAGAACTTAGAGTAGTAGTTTTTGGTCTTGAAGATGATAGCGTCTCGGTATGTGTGGTTGTTCTTGACCATCTTGTTCCATTGTGTACAACCGGGCTCGGCAAAGCTTGTTTTCTGATTGTCACAACCGTGTATATATATATATATATATATATATATATATATATATATATATATATATATATATATATATATATATATATATATATATATATATATATATATATATATATAATGACCGTTCGAATGTACATTCGTTCATATATACATGTGACCGTTCGAATGTACATTCGTTCATATATACATGTGACCGTTCGAATGTACATTCGTTCATATATACATGTGACCGTTCGAATGTACATTCGTTCATATATACATGTGACCGTTCGAATTCGACATACATCGAATACGAAGCGACTTATCGCCCCCCAGTTAACTGATTTAAGTACAAAGGACAAAGGGAGCGAATTATCAGGGGGGAAAGCGCCAAGCCATTACGACTATATAGCACTATGAAGGGGCCAGGATAAGGATCTGGGATGGGACGGGGGGAAGGAATGGTGTCCAATCACTTGGACGGTCGGGGATTGAACGCCGACCTGCATGAAGCGAGACCGTCGCTCTACCGTCCAGCCCAAGTGGTTGCTAAAGCGAACTTAGGTCATTTTTAAGATCTCTTGATGTTATCTTGAGATGATTTCGGGGGCTTAGCATCCCCGCGGCCCGGTCCTCGACCAGGCCTCCTTTTTGTTACAACCCCCCCCCCAGGAAGCAGCCCGTGCTTACTGCTAGATGAACAGGCTCATCAGGGTGAAAGAAACGGTGCCCGTTTGTTTCCATCTCCACCGGGGATCGAACCCGGAACCTCAGGACTATGAATCCTGAGCACTCTCCACTCAGCCGTCAGGCCTGTCAGGAGAGTGCAGCCAAGAATGCCTAGTGGCTCACAACTAGGACGGTAGAGCGACGGTCTCGCTTCATGCAGGTTGCCGTTCAATCCCCGACCGTCCACAAGTGGTTGGGCACCATTCCTTCCCCCCGTCCCATCCCAAATTCTTATCCTGACCCCTTCCCAGTGCTATATAGTCGTAATGGTTTGGCGCTTTCTCCTGATAGGCCCCTTCACAACTAGGCCTTCCTGAACAACCCGCTCTCGAATGAACAAATCCACAAGGGCCGTGACGAGGATTCGAACCTGCGTCCGGGAGCATCCCAGTTCAGTAGAACTTCGGTTTCAACTCTTTTTAACCCTGTCGTAGCTCAGTCGATTAAAGCAGTGTCTGGGATGCTCCCGGACGCAGGTTCGAATCCTCGTCACGGCCCTTGTGGATTTGTTCATTTGATGCATCACGTTAGAGTGATCTCTGTGTGTAACCCGCTCTCTCTCAACTAACACATCTCATTGTGTACGCTATGTTCCCAACGTACAAAATACTATGAAAAGCAGCGGCTAGCAAATATCATTATTTTCTATGTATATGTGGGTTAGGTTAGGTGGGTGGGTTGGGTTCATGCGTTTCTGGTTACCTTAGTACTATGTATAGTGTACGTTGTGGCATATTAAGAGAACAGGCTGGTCCGTATATTGCTTTGAGAAGCCCGTAGGCGCTTGACAGAAATTGTGGTTATCTGTTTATTTTAGCTTTATCTTGGTAATTAGTATTAGAGAAGCTGTTCGTGGCTGGTACATCAGAGGATTGTCAGGTGGGGGGGGGGTTGAGGGGGGGGGATGGTTGTGGGGGGGTGATGGGATTGTCACGTCGATGGTGGTGCTATTATGATAATTGCGGTATTAGTGACACAAGTGGTTGTAATAGTGATGATGGCAGTAGTGGTGGTGATGATAGTGGTAGTGATGATGAGGATAGTGGCGGTGATGGTGAGGATAGTGATAGTGATGTTACTTGTGACGGTGGGAATAGTTGTGGTGATGTTACTTGTGACGGTGGGAATAGTTGTGGTGATGTAACATGTGGTTACCTTGGTGATGGTGACTAAGGTGATGGTGTTGAGAGATGCGGGTGTTAGAGGAGTGCCTCACATGGGCCACCATGACCCTGGGTGCCGAGGGCCACACACACACACACACGACTGGCACTTCTTTAGGAGGCCTGGCACGTGTCACGAGTAGTTGACATAGTGTTGGAACGCTTTTCTTAGTCTTCAATACCCTCTCTCTTCCTTATTGCTACAATATTGCTACTTATCTCTTATCCCATCCTTTCCCTCAACCCCCCTCTCCCTTTATCTCTCTCCTCCCTCACATCTCTCTCATCTCTCCCTTTCTCTCTCACCGACCCTTCTCCGGGTCGCTTACTGAGTTCCACTGACACAGTGGGACTCAGTAAGCTGTCATGTATCCAGCTGTGAATAATAATTATCGAGTAGGAAGTGAATAACAGATGAATAACTGTGCCCAACGTTTGAATTCCCTCACAAAGAAAGTGACAATGTTACGATGTCTTGATTAGTAAATTTTCAGCGGTTTTGAACTCCGTATCTTCAAAGAATTGGCCAGGAGCCTCTCACCTCAATACTGGGGGATAATCAGAATATAGATGACGTAAAAAGCTATTTTATTCCTACCGGCCTAGACCCATTGTTATCGGTTATGTAGATATCACAGATATCGAGAATTGGTGCCACATTGTTGGTGTTGGAGGGAAGATGTGTGTGTGTGTGTGTTATTGGTTTTGGTTTTCTTCGGGGATCTTGCCGAAGTCGGCGTTGGAGAGGTCGTAGAGGGTCTCGGCCTGTTCGCAGGGGAAGGCCTCCAGAGGGTGGGAGCAGGTGAGGGACTCCTGACTGAACACCGTCTGGTTGCCGCAGAAGAAGGAGAACTGGGCGGTCTCGACCACCTCGCCCAGGTCGTCAGAGATGGGCAGACACACGTGGAATACCCGGCAGTCGGTGGGCACGTCCGCGTAGTAGCCGTAGTTGCGGCCGGCGCACTCGAACGATCGTGCAGGTTCAGCGCCCAGCACTTCCAGGTAGCCGTCGGAGAACTGGTAGGCCATCCTGGCGGAGGCGGCGGCGGCGAGGCACAAGACGGAGGCGACGAACTTCATCATTCTGGCTGCGGAAGGAGAAAATATTGAGATGCTGCAACGCGCACAAACGCCATCACGTGAACTTACCTCTCCCGGTCTTCCCGGCTTGCCTCCTTCTCTTAAGAAAGCAGCTAATTGTTAGCTCGGTGGCACAGTGGTAACGCACTCGTTCCGCGTTTCGCCAGCTATTTGGCTTAGGTTCGTGTCCTGGCCGGGAAGGAATAACTAGGCGCTAATCTTTAACTGTACGCTTCTGTTCACCCAGCAGTGAATGGGTACCGGATTTTTAACCGATAGGCGTATCGTGTTCCAGGGAGACTATAGTGGATAAGGCTTACCATGAGCCTTGTCCCTTCCCTTATGGGAAGGGACAAGGCTCTCAGCCTGCTAGCAGGAGTCAACAGTCGTGTGTTCCACTACCCACTTGTGTAGAAAGAACACATCTCAAATAATCCTCCAGTCAGTGTTCCGTGCCCTCTAGCGGCTGCTACAGTAACTGCGAGTGTTCCGTGCCCTCTAGCGGCTGCTACAGTAACTGCGAGTGTTCCGTGCCCTCTAGCGGCTGCTACAGTAACTGCGAGTGTTCCGTGCCCTCTAGCGGCTGCTACAGTAACTGCGAGTGTTCCGTGCCCTCTAGCGGCTGCTACAGTAACTGCGAATGTCTACAATTCTAATACATAAAAACAATCAGATTTTTCATTGGGCTACAAAATTCTGGCTGTATCTCTCTTTTTCCTCTCGTGGGCCTTCATCTTAAGAAAATATTATAGACACTATTTGGTCAAACGTATAAAACTGAACTTTTGGACCAATAAACACTTCTTATTACTTGATTAACCCAAATGGCATTTTAAAAATTGGATAAGCAACCAAAGAACTTGACCTATCCGATCCCCAGCAATCATAGGCCTAATATTCGCTATATTAGGCCTAATATAGTACATATATGCTATATGTAGGAATGTTTTAGTTTATTTCGTCGTGCTCTCTACAAAATTAATTACGGAATACGTGAACAGTGTTGGCTCTAAGAGACCTTTTTATTTTTTTTTGGTTCGTTCCACTAAATGGTTGCAATAATTGGCCCAAAATTCCCGTCCACGTGAGGTTTAGTGCCTGTCTGGTGGACAGAGACGTCTCCTTACTCCTCGGTCACGGCCGTGCGTCAGCGGCGTGACTGACGTCAGGTCCTGGGAATACCCTGGGCTTGGGACGTCCTGATCACCACACCTTTGAGGAAGATCCTAGTGACATCATGGTATGCTGGAAGGTCGTAGAGACGTCACAGTATGTGCTAAACTGTCCCTGTGACGTCACACTACGTGCTGGAATGTTCTGGTGATGTCACACTACGTGATGGAAGGTCCCAGTGACGTCATGTGCTGTAAGGTCTAGGTGACTTCACCCTGTGTGTTGGAAGGCTTTAGTGAGGTCACACTAGGAGGTAGCACGGCTCTGGTGGTGTCAGAGTTGTGACTCTCCAAGTCAGCAGTTATCTGTATTGTATATGCTTGTGTGTGTGTGTCTGAACTCGCCTATTTGTGCTTGCGAAGGGGTTCAACTCTGGCTCTTTGGTTCAGCCTCTCAACTGTCAGTCAACTGGTGTACAGGTTCCTGAGCGTACTGGGCTCTATCATATCTACACTTGAAACTGTGTATGGAGTCAGCCTCCACCACATCACTTCCTAATGTGTGTGTGTGTGTGTGTGTGTGTGTGTGTGTGTGTGTGTGTGTGAGTGTGTGTGTGTGTGTGTGTGTGTCCCCCACCAAACACATTATGTAACCCAAGCGTTATATTTCTACGTCACAATGATGTTAAGAAAAGCTTTGTGGGTTTACTGGAATTGCTTTAAAGCAGTGTGTGTGTGTGTGTGTGTGTGTGTGTGTGTGTGTGTGTGTGTGTGTGTGTGTGTGTTGTCTGCATGGCAAGTTTATCTAAGAGAAAATTGTCCTGAATTGGAGATTAGATGCTGGGGCCTAACCTGACCCAACTTTGCAGGGGGAGTGGTCTGGGATACGGGACGGACATAGGCTGGCAGGAGGGACAGTCTAAATTTAATGTTTTAAGACATAATAGATGTTATAAGAGTCCTCGTCGGCGATTTTCATAGAGTCGATACCAATCGCACCAAATACTTCACTCAACAGTGAAATATTTGGTGTGATTCCCCTAGAGTTTTAGTCATCTTAATAATAGTTTTTGAGACCTATACAGTATATTGTTTCAGTGCTTCTTGATAATAAATTTACACAGAAGGAGGGAGGGGGGGGTGGAGAAGGGGAAGGACAAGGGGAGAGTTATAGGAAAAGGGTGAAAAGGGGAGAAAGAGACCCAGGTGCCGCCGGGTACTCTTTCTCTATAATTGGAAATGTATGTCTGTTGGAGGTGGTAGGTAGAATGGAGTGTGGGAAGGAGGTTAGGGAGAAAGGTGTAAATGTAGGGGAGATGAGAGGGAAGAGAAGAGGGGAAGGAGAAAGGGGAGTGGACGGGAAGTGGGGTAAAATAAGAGGAAATAAGAGGGGTAGAATGGGGGGGGGGAGAGAGACTATCCTTGGCACTGCTCGGTGCACGCGCATATATATATATATATATATATATATATATATATATATATATATATATATATATATATATATATATATATATATATATATATATATATATAATAGTAATCAGGCAGAAATATGTATATATATGCCTGGTTCATAGTTTTTTAGGTGAGCCCCGTCAGAGGCGAGCCGCTGGCATGCTTAGTCTCTGGAGATTTCAACGTCCACGGAAGTAAGGATCCTGGGTAGTCCCGTCTCGCTGTCACCTGTCCAGGAGGCTGCGACGCTGTCCACTACTGTCTCGTGTGGTCGTGGCTTCTGTCGTGTAGAAAAATGAATATCACGCGGAATAGTGAGTCAATGCAATGTCAGAAGGCGCGCACATACACACTTTCAAATGCACATGTACGCGTTCATGTGTACATTCATATTCACGCATGCTTGTGTGTTCATTAAATGTACACACATACACACTCAAATGCATGTACACACATTCTTATACACAGTACACAAGTACACCTGCGCATACAATCATACATTACACGTGTTCAATCATGATGGTCAGTCTTGGGCCTCAGACTTTTCTCTTAAGTCACAGCGTTACGTTCCCGCCAAAAAGAGAGGAGTCTGGAAGGGACGAGGGAGGCCCTGGAAGGAACAAGGGAGGCCCTGGAAGGGACGAGGGAGGCCCTGGAAGGGAGGAGGGAGACCCTGGAAGGGAGGAGGGAGGCCCTGGAAGGGACGAGGGAGGTCTGGAAGGGACGAGGGAGGTCTGGAAAGGACGAGGGAGGCCTGGAAAGGACGAGGGAGGCCTGGAAGGGAGGAGGGAGGCCTGGAAAGGACGAGGGAGGCCTGGAAGGGACGAGGGAGGTCCTGGAAGGGAGGAGGGAGGCCCTGGAAGGGAGGAGGGAGGCCCTGGAAGGGACGAGGGAGGTCTGGAAGGGACGAGGGAGGTCTGGAAAGGACGAGGGAGGTCTGGAAGAGGGAGGGAACAGGAGGGGAAGTGAGGGGGACCTGGAGAGAAGGAAGGGTGTACTCACTTGGCTGGAGTGTTGCGTGAACTGACGGGTATCTGAGGTCGGCGCCGGTCTTATATACTCTCCAGCGACCCGCCATGAGTGGCGCCGTACACCCCTGCCCTCATCTCCCGCCTCACGGGGGCATGCAGCACGGAGAGGGAGAGGGAGAGAGGAAGAGAGAGAGAGAGCAAGAGAAAGAAGGGAATGGAACCATCAGGAAAAAGCGCCAAGAGAGGGGGGGAAAAAGAAAGATATGGAGAGGTTTTCTCCCTATCTCTCCCACTCTCCCGAGTGGGAGAGATAGGGAGGAAAAGAGAAAGGACGGAGGAGTGTCAATAGAGGGGGATGGGCGAGTCGTGCTGGGGAATTATTGCTGCCCAGTACCCGGAAGATGTGCACACACACACACACACACACACACACACACACACACACACACACACACACACACACACACACACACACACACACACACACACATGCATTAGGCAGTGATGTGGTGGAGGCTGACTCCATACACGGATTCAAATGTAGATATGATAGAGCCCAGTAGGCTCAGGAACCTGTACACCAGTTGATTGACGGTTGAGAGTCGGAACCAAAGAGCCATAGCTCAACCCCTTTGCAAGCACAATTAAGTGAGTGAAATTAGGTGAGTACACACTCACACACACACACACACACACACACACACACACACACACACACACACACACACACACACACACACACACACACACTCACTCACTCACTCAGGTTCGGGGAAGGCCAATCCTGTCTAACTAAACAGAATTTTATGACCAAGATGACGTAGAAGGCTCGAGAAAGACCGTAGAGTGAGACACGCACAAGCCTACACGATGGTGTCCCGGGTTGCAGAACAACGTATGCAAGTTGCAGTCCGTTACGTGGTTCCTAGAGTTCAACCTTGAAAATGTACGGTGGGTTGAATGGGTTGTAAGTCTCCATTACAATGAGGTCATTAGCATCGTATAGTTGCGAGACAATCAACAATCATACAGTTCATTCTTCAGTGTCGCTACCACTAAACCTTTTTGCCATTTACGGGGTTCATACACACATTAAAATAAGCAGTTATCATTGGTCTTCAAACCCTATCTTGAGGCCTCTTGACCCCCAGGACATTTGGGTCACTTTGACCTGGCAACAGGAGGAGACAAAGCTCTGTGGCTCAACTGACCATATGGTCTATGTCCTAAGGGTATGGATGCGTTTAAGTCTGTTTATACTCCTCTTGGCAGAAGAAGAACGTCACAAACCTAACTTCCTTCCGGATTATTAGAGCTTGCAATCCTCGCACAGATGGCTTGCATCTTACAGGTCGGCGCCCGAGTTTCAAATTGGACATGTTCACCATGTAGAAGATACTCGTAATGATTAGTAAGGTGGATACAACTGGGGAGAACCATTACTGAAAGACACAAACGAGCCCATAGATATATGAAGGGATTTCTTTAGTGAATGAAACACTGCGAGAGGAATTGGCTGTAATTCAGCTGTAACTGTAACGAGACCCACGTAGTGACCCATGTGGTGATGACCCACGTAGTGACCCATGTGGTGATGACCCACGTAGTGACCCATGTGGTGATGACCAACGTAGCGACCCATGTGGTGACAGGGTCGTAGCACCGGACGACTCACACCAATGACAGTTAGACAGGAACAATAAGACACACACACACACACACACACACACACACACACACACATACATTATGCTCCAGGGAGTGTTGTCAATAGTAAAGGTCTTTACCATGAGCTCCTCGCGTCATACAAGTAAATTAACGAGGAAACTCGGTACTTAGGAAGACTGGCGAGCAATACATAGCACTCGAAACAGGCTACAGTTATGAAATCATTGTAATCTAACTATAGATAATGTTCTTAGGCTTGTTAGCCTATTCAAGGCAGCAGCAGCATCACTCATCCCCCGAGAGTTGCCTGACTGGTCGAAGGTGGTTCATAGAACACTTTGAAACACCAAAATTTTGCCTGCGAACACCATCATAATTCCCGTTTGACAAAGTGATTGGGAGTCGTACGGCTAAATTAGGGCAATTATACAAGAGTGAAAGGGTTTGGCAGATTGCATCATCCTTAATTGTCAGGAAGTATTCGACTTGTCCCACGCAAGCTTTCTACCCAAGTTAGAGAAGCTTTCTGGGGTAACTTGAAGAGTGTTAAGTTAGGTGAGGGAGCAGCACTCAGACAGGGAGTGGAGGAATGAGCGGAGTGCCACTCGGGGCGGTGCTGGCACCCATTATGTTTATAATACACGCTCTGGCAACACGGAAAGAACTACAATGTTTACAGATGAGCGTAAATCAATGAGACAAAATTCCAAACAGTGAAAGAATGAATTATTATGGGAAAGCACCAAGCCATTACGACTATATAGCACTTGGAAGGGTCATAAGATAGATAAGAACAACCCTTGGAAGAGTCATAAGATAAGGATAAGAACTTGGGATGGGACGGGAGGAAGAAATGGTGGCCAATCACTTTGGTCGGTCGGGGATTGAACGCCGACCTGTATGAAGCGAGGCCGTCGCTCAACCGCTCTATTGCACAAGTAGACAAGATGCAATGTTGAGAGTTAAGATCAAAACAGCGGAACATATATATGAAGTTAGAAACATAGATGTCAGAAGGAATTTCATCAGTGTGAAAGTCCTGAATAAAGAGAAGGCGAGTATATGAAGATGGTTGACCGAGCCGTCTCAACACACAGTTTTAAATGTAAATGTGATGGCAACATGAAAGAACTGTTATTGCTTTAAATTACTAATTGTTCGAAAGTCACAACTAGGTGAGTACATCTAGACACACACACACACACACACGCACACGCACACACGCACACACGCACACGCGCACACACACACACACACACACACACACACACGCGCGCGTGAGAAAAACAAAAGAGTAAAACTTCAAACAGGAATGAATGCGAATAATAACTGAGGTCGGCAAATATTAGCTATAAAAACCCCAAAGAAGATATTTGATTGTCTTAGAAGGAAAGTGTCGATAGATGGGGGGGTCTACACCCCCCTACGAGATGCCAAGGCACTCCCAGCAGTGCCAGGCATAGAAGCTGTTGTTGTTGTTTTAAGATTCAGCTACTGGGAACAAAACATTCAAAATAGCACGGGCTATGGTGATCCCCCTATGCATAGAGGCAATAGGCATCTCTTTAGTAAATGTCACCCCACCCTCACCCATACTGTCCCTCCCTCTTTGATGTGTTCTCTCTCTTTTTCCCCTTTCCACATATTTCCCCAAGCTCTCATCTTTTCCTGCATGTGTAAAGGAAAAAAATGTATATGTTTATCACTCGGAATGTTCATATGGTTATTGTTTGTGTGTGTATATGTGAACACGCTGTATGCGGGCGATGAGTCACAATAACGTGGCTAAAGTAAGTTGACCAGACCACACACTAGAAGGTGAAGGGACGACGACGTTTCGGTCCGTCCTGGACCATTCTCAAGTCGAAACGTCGTCGTCCCTTCACCTTCTAGTGTGTGGTCTGGTCAACACGTTGTACTGAACGGGGTGAGAATAGCTTGAGCTACTTCATCCCTTTGTGTGTATTTAGACCTTAATCATGTTATTTCAATTTTCATTTTTTTTCCTGTCTAATGTTTATCTCTTGTCTTATCACTGTGGTCCGTGAAGGTGTCTGAGATGAGACACTTAAGGGCAGACGGGAGGCTGTTAACAAACGGCAGTGTCCTCAGACGACAGACAGAGATAAAATTAAGCTAAGACGCTGAAGTAAAGTCTTTGTATGCTCACCCTCTCCTTCCTCTCTCTCTCTCTCTCTCTCTCTCTCTCTCTCTCTCTCTCTCTCTCTCTCTCTCTCTCTCTCTCTCCTCCTTCTCCTCTCCCTCTCTCCTCCTCCTCTCTCTCCCTCCTCCTCTCTCTCCCTCCTCCTCTCTCTCCCTCCTCTCTCTCCCTCCTCCTCTCCCTCTCTCCTCCTCTCTCCTCCTCCTCCTCCTCTCTCTCCCTCCTCCTCTCCCTCTCTCCTCCTCCTCTCCTCCTCCTCCTCTCTCTCCCTCTTCCTCTCCCTCCTCTCTCTCCCTCCCTCCTCCTCCCTCCCTTCCTCCGTGGCCAAGGTCCGCGATGACAGAGTGTGGGAAGCCCCGCTTGGCGGTGTTGCATATTTTAAATTGAAATTATTCAATACAAAAAAGAAATGCGAAACTGTGCGGGACCTTTTATAATGGACCCCTCCCCTACCCCCGCCTCTGGCGGAGTGTTGCCGCCCCCGACCCGCGGCCTCAGGGACCCGGGTTGGAATCCCCCGCTGAAGGGAGAGAGAGAGAGAGAGAGAGAGAGAGAGAGAGAGAGAGAGAGAGAGAGAGAGAGAGAGAGAGAGAGAGAGAGAGAGAGAGAGAGAGAGAGAGAGTATACTTCTCACCCCTGGAGTATATCTTCTCCCTTCACTAAGACCCGTCGTCAGGTACCGACGTCGTCACCTTCGAGGCGCGCGCTTCGTGAGGTTCGTTGTAGTAAGCGTTCACCGACACGGTCCACCATCTCCACTACGCGCGGGCGTCACCGTTCCTGCGCCAGCTGGGGGATGATCTTCGCCCGGAGATACCCCCTCTATAATGATATGCCAAGTTTGGTTGAAGTCCATCCAACGGGGTCCAAATGCATGATGCAGGATAAACACACACAAACCTCAGATATACGCACTTTCTTGTTGACTGGTTTAAGACTTTTTCATTTCCTCGTTCAAACCGTCCTCGTCGTATTCAGGACGTCGTACCTCGATTCACCAGCCCGATTCACCGACGATTCATCGATTCACCAGCCCAGCTGGCTGGTGAATCTCGGCTGATTTGCTAATCCCATCTGGTTCAAATACAACTATCCCGTTTTCTGTTTTGGGTCCTCTGGTAGGTTTGGATACTTTACATTGACCGTTTTCTTAACGTTGGAAAGCTTTAAGAGGATGGACTGCTTAATTGCCTACCATTTGCTTTGACGTACCTGGGTTATTAATAGTCCTCCTTGTGTCACTTTTCGTACCAACTATGGCAAATTTGCCCTTGTGTAACTGTGATAGTTCTCTTTAGGATTTTGTATGTGGTGATCATGTCCTCCCTGATTTATATATAATGTAGCGACACGAGATGTAAAGCCTTAAGTCAATCGTCATAACACAAACCTCTCAGGTCTGTGCCGTCGACAAACATGGATAATTGTTGAGGAAAATGTTGGGTCTTGGTACTGTCTCTTGAGAGTTGGCCGGCTCTTACGCTCTTCCTTGTCATGCTCTGTAAGTGTGTCCTCCCAAGTCTTACATGTTGTCACCTGTCAAGTAGTGGGGGGGGGGGTCTTGGTTTTACCTTCTACATTGTAACCATCTCGTCTACACACAACTGTCATCATTGTATTCTTTACTGTACATCATCTACACCATCTTTATCACTGTCATCACTATATACATTTTTACTACCCCAGACAGTGCTGGGTATACCATACAGCCGTCATCACTACCTTCCCTCTACTTCACCTTCCCTTCACCACCTTCCCTCTCCTTCATCACTTCTCCCCCACCACCTTCCCTTCATCTTTGTAGCCATTTTCATTAAATATTCACTTCATAGATAAACTAACATTTAATCATCATTTCGAAAATAATATACGAGATGAATCTTGGTGAGGATGAAACCTTATTTAGCAAGATTGGAATTAGTATGATTTGTCAGTACATGACCTCAACTTGCCTATGTCTATCCCCGGATAAAGACCAGTCACCCTGTAAAGTTTGACGAGGCTAGCCATAAGTATTTGGTCCTAATATCAGACAGAAAGATATTCTCTTTTTATGAATATAGATGAATTCATTTTTTTGTACTCTGTTCTTTGGCATTCTTTTGTTCAGGCAGTTTTCCATGCCAGAAGCTGTGAGCGAGGCTTCCTTGCACATTTAATTAAACCTTTGCTTAAACTTGTGCCTTTCTTTGTTTTCTCTTTAGGCAGAGGCAACTTTCTTAGCTGCTTTTCCGTGTGAGGAAGTTTTCAGCATTTTTTGTGGCGATTTAGCCAACCACTTGGGCTGGACGGTAGAGAGACGGTCTCGCTTCATGCAGGTCGGTGTTCAATCCCCGACCGTTCAAGCGGTGTGCCTCATTCCGTCCCATCACAAATCCTTATCCTCGCCCCTTCCCAGTGCTATATAGTCGTAATGGCTTGGCGCTTTCCCTCCTGATAATTCCCTTCCCTTGTGGCGATTTATCCTGAGTTACAAGCTCTGTGGAATTCCCAACAGAAATTGCCAAATATCCATATTGGTACACTATCCTTCTAGCCACCGATCCTCACGTGGGCTCGCTCCTACTGTCACAAGATACTCAAACGTCAAGGCACAGTAGTCAGTCAGTCAGTCAGTCCCCAGGGAGCCTTCAGAGGTGGCATTTCTGACTGTCAGTTCTGACTTATCTGGGTAACTTTTCATTACCGTGGGCTTATTGACAGGTTGGCTTGCGTAGTTTATATCTTTTGCCTCCATAAGTTTTGTTTTACATGTTCTTGTATATCTGGGAAGGTCTTCGTTATCCCAATTAATCTTGCCATGGTTGAAGTCATTCATGATTACAATAATTCGACATTAGTTACTACTGTAGTTTGGCATTGTGTCATTTTGTGTAAGTTGTTAATAAGCTGCTTCTGTTTCCTTTCATTGCTATTGTCTGTTGTGTATTCTTTAATTCTTAATAGCTTGGAATTGGCATATTCTTAGAGCTACAATTTTTTCTTATCACAGGGCCAAGACCCTTCATCTCCTTTCTCACCTGTCTTCGCGGTAGTTTGCAAGAAACTTAGTGTTTATGCATCTTGGAAATTTTGTTTCTATGATTCCAATTACATCTCGATTCCTCTTGCATTCATCCAGGGTTAGGATGCTGCTAGACGTGGCTGCACGTCCTGTATCTCTGAGCAGTTTTCCTGTTTTAATATACAAGTTGCTTTACACTACGATACTGTATAACTCCCAATGTTCCTGTACCCGAATAGATCGGTGTATCCTTATCCTGCTTCCAAATAGATCAGTGTTACATAATCCTGTATTTAGCCTAGTGCCTTTTGATAATTACAATCCTGTATCAAAATAGAGCAGAAAAAAGGGACTTAAGGCAGGAGGGGACTTAAGGAAGACAGGAGGGACTTAAGAAAGACAGCAGGGACTTAAGGAAGACAGGAGGGACTTAAGAAAGACAGCAGGGACTTAAGGAAGACAGGAGGGACTTAAGAAAGACACCAGGGACTTAAGGAAGACAGGAGGGACTTAAGCAAGACAGCAAGGATTTAAGAAAGACACCAGGGACTTAAGAAAGACAGGAGGGAGCCGAAGAAGAGAAGAACGGGAGGTGAGAGGGAAGAAGGAGAGATAGAAACGTGAGAAGAAAGTGGAATAGGGAAAGAGGGAAAGAAGAGGAAGTAAGGTAGAGAAGCAGAAGACGTGGAGACACGAGAGAAGGAGTGACGGTGGGACTGGTGTAGAGAAACACCTTCTGGAAATCTCTGATGACACCGGTAAATTTAACCGGTTTTATTTACGCGCGCGAGCGAGCACGCACACGAGTCATAGATGTCTGAGGAAACTTTTTAATTGTGAATTAAACAAAAATAATTGGTTTAGATGAGGAAATTGTCGTGGCTAATTAGTTACAAATTGGTTCTCCCTCAGGATCATATTTAGATAGAAGTTATTATATTGCACTGATGTTCGAAAGGCGGGGCTTAAGAGCTTGAGTACATTACAGATATGTTGTTTTTAGGTTTAGCTACTCAGGACGAAATGTCCATGTAGCACGGGCTATGGAGAGCCCGTAATCAAAGACAGTTAACGCATATATATACGCACGCATGCACACCTGATAACCCCCCTCCCCCTTCCTCACCCCTCACCCCCCCCTCCCCCTTCCTCACCGCCCCCTCACCCCCCCTTCCCCCTCCTCACCCCCCCCCCCCCCCTCCCTGAGAAAGGTTAACGGTGGTCAAGGCAGTTGTCAGGTAATTACAGTACAGCGATCATTCCCTTCGTGTTGTGATCCAGGATGGGGATTGGCTCCTCTCCTGGCTTTATTGGCTGGGTACCTAACTACCTGAATGGCTGGCTGGCTGGCTGGCTAGGAAGGTGGCTGATATGCTCACTGGCTGGCTGGATGAATGTATGTTTGGTTTGTTGGATGACTGGCTGCCTGGATGACTGGCAGCCTGGATGACTGGTTACCTTGAGAATGTTGGGTGATAATAGTACATTGCTTAGAATATCTGAGACTCTAATTGTGCTCTTTGGTTGAGAAGCAGGTGTGTGCTAGAGCCTCCCCTCTCCCTTCTCCCTCCCTCCCTTACATTCTCCCTCCCTCCTTCCCTCCCTCCCCATTCGTCCTCACCCTACCTGCCTGTCCCCACTACCCCATGTCCCTCGATCCTTCCCTGTACTCTATCCTCTACTCTCCTCCCTCTTCTTAGTCGACGAGGCTTCTGGGATTGTTCCAAGCAGGACCTACTCTCACCCCCCCTTACTCCCCCCCTTACTCCCCCTCCCAGTCGCCTTAATTCCCCCTTACCCCTACCTAATACTCCCTCCCCCCCTTACTCCCTGACCCCTACCGGCCCTCTCCTTCCTGTCCTCCACTCTCTTAACCCCCACCTGTAGATGCTCTTACCTTGAGGGGGGATGGTTGTGGAGGTTGTGGTGATGGTGTTAGGAAAGGGATTGTGGTTGAGGGAGGGAGGGAGGGAGGGGGGGTGGCAGTATAGAGGATTGTGGTAGTGCTGGTACTGGGTAATGGAACTACCCTACACTATCCCATCTTCCCAAACGTCAATAAACATATAAATAAACACACACTCTCTGTTCTCTCCAAAATGTTCTCTCCAAAACTCTCTAAACTCTCATCAAGAACTTACGCAATATTATCGTCTTCAAACACAAGTTCATTTCTAGCGATTTAATTCATTCAATTCTGCAATTATTATTCATTATAACAATTATTCATAAATTTGGGTTAAACCACAATAATATTATTTCAGATTTGTAAATACAAGTCCTTTGTAATTTTGACGTCGCCCATCCGCGCCAATTACACTCCTGTAACCTAAAAATATATTGTGTACGGGTTGGTACTTGTCATCTGCTGTAATTGGCGTAGGTTCGAAACCGGTTGTTGCGTTACGCCTCTTGTGCAACAGGATAGTTGAGTGATAATTGTAGGTGTTTTTTTGGTGTGTGACACTATGACAAGCACGTGTGTGTGTGTGTGTGTGTGTGTGTGTGTGTGTGTGTGTGTGTGTGTGTGTGTGTGTGTGTGTGTGTGTGTGTGTGTGTGTGTGTGTACTCAGTGTGCTTGCAGGGGTTGAGCTCTGGCTCTTTGGTCCGGCCTCTTAACCGTCAATCAACAGGTGTACAGTTTCCCGAGCCTACTGGGCTCTATCATATCTACACTTGAAACTGTGTATGGAGTCAGCCTCCACCACATCACTGCCTAATGCATTCCATTTGTCAACTACTCTGACACTAAAAAAGTTGTTTCTAATATCTCTGTGGTTCATTTGGGCACTCAGTTTCCACCTGTGTCCCCTAATGTGTGTACCCCTTGTGTTAAATAATCTGTCTTTACCCTATTAATTCCCTCGAGAATCTTGTTTTTGGTGATACCCCTCAGTTCGGGTACTAGTCTGGTGGCACACCTTTGAACCTTCTCCTTTAGTCTTATGCTTGACTAGATATGGGCTACATGCTGGGGCTGCATACTCCAGGATTGACCTGACATATGTGGTATACACAGTTTTAATGATTCCTTACACAAGTTTCTAAAGACCGTTCTTATGTTAGCCAACCCAGGGGACAGGTCTGGCGTGATATCAACCCCCAGATATTTCTTTCTCTGATTCTTGAAAAATTTCATCTCCCAAATGATTCCTTGTATCTGGTTTCCTGCTCCCTACACCTATCTTCATTACATTACATTTGCTTGGGTTAAACTCTTTAACAACCATTTGTTGGAACATTCCTTCAGTTTGTCCAAGTCTTATTGAAGCCTCAAGCTGTCCTCTGTCTTAATCCTTCTCATAATTTTGGCATCATCAGCAAACATTGAAATGAATGAGTCTATACCCTCTGGGAGATCATTTACGTATATCAGAAACAGGATAGGTCCGGGTACAGAGCCCTTTGGGACTCCACTGGTGACTTCACGGCAATCTGAGGTCTCACCCCTCACTGTAACTCTGGTTCCTATTGCTTAGGTACTCCCTTATCCACTGGAGCGCCCTAAGAGTTACTCCGGCCTGTTTCTCCAGCTTATGCACCAGCCTCTTATGGTGTATTGTGTCAAAGGTTTTCGGACAGTCTAAGAAAATACAGTCCGCTCATCCTTCTCTTTCTTGCTTAATCTTTGTCACCTGATCGTAGAATTCTATTAAGCCAGTAAGGCAAGATTTACCCTCCCTGAACCCATGTTGATGGGTTGTCACGAAGTCCCTTCTCTCCAGATGTGTTACGAGGTTTTTTCTCACAGTCTTCTCCATCACCTTGCATGGTATACAAGTTAAGGACACTGGCCTGTAGTTCAGTACCTCTTGTCTGTCACCCCTTTTTGTATATTGGGACCACATTAGCCGTCTTCCATATTTCTGGTAGGTCTCCCGTCTCCAGTGACCTTCTATACACTATGGAGAGTGGCAACCAAAGTGCTCCTGCATACTCTTTCAATGCCCAATGGAGAGATAAAGTCCGGACCAACAGCCTTTCTCACATCCAGATCCAACTGATTCCTCTTGACCTCATCTCTTGTAATTTCGAACCCTTCCAAGGCTGCCTGGTTTACTTCCACCTCTCCTAGCGCAGTGACTATACCTCATTCTATTGTGAAGATCTCCTGGAACCTCTTGTTGCGTTCTTCACACACACACCTCTTTGTTGCTCTCTGTGTATCTGTCCTCACCCGTTCTAAGTTTCATCACCTGTTCTTTCACTGTTGTTTTCCACTGTTGTTTTCACTGTGTGTGTGTACGTGTACTCACCTATTTGTACTCGCTTATTTGTGCCTGATGGATCGAGCATTAGCTCTTGGACCCCCGACTTCTAACTGTTGATTGTTTAAGCTACTGACTCCCTGTTTTTCTCAATTTGTGCTACACGTCTTTACTTTAGGGAAACTAGCCACGTTATGGAGGTATATATGAGAGGTAGTTTACCTCTCCTCGTAGGGACTAGGGTAGGTAGGAGAGAAGGGACGGTGGACAAGCGGAAAAGGAATGGTAGAATGTCAGGAGAGGTCATGGGGTACTGTGGGGTACTGGCCGCGTGTGTAGCAAATTGGGGAAAAGAGAGAGGAGCCGTGGGAGGGCGAGGAGCCGTGGGAGGGCGAGGAGCCGTGGGAGGCGAGGAACCCATGTGGGATGGGCGTGGGTCACTAGAGGGCGTGGGACGGGCACTGCTGAAGAAGTGAGAGAGTAGATAATGAGTCTGTGTATAACAAGGCGCAATATCAAGGGTTTGGTCACTGCCGACGACAGGCTGGTGACTGTGATGTTTGAGGTTACCATTTATGCAACTGTCTCGTCATTAGCGGTGGCAAGTTCATCCAGGATGTGCTCAGTGGCTTGTATCCACACATTCCCCTTATCATATGTGTCTCAAGTTACACATGATACACTCGAACTCAACCACCAGCATCGCTTCCACATCTTCCTATCCTTCTATCCCTCAACCGTTCCCTCCCGTGATAGGTGGACGACCAGTAGCCTCATCAACTGCCCCTACTTCGAGTCGCACCCACTACTTCGAGTCGCACCCACTACTTCGAGTCGCACCCGCTACTTCGAGTCGCACCCGCTACTTCGAGTCGCACCCGCTACTTCGAGTAGCACCCTCTACTTCGATGTCCTCAACTCTTCTTCCATCTGAATGAGCTTTCTTTCTCGTTGAATTTTTACAGCACATTTCTTCGTGAATGTTACATATTTCGGAGGAGGAGGGAGGTTTCAGAAGGATTACGTCCTTCACAAGCATATTTCTGGTGAAATTAGAGTGTTTCAAGCGTTGGCTATACATGTATTTGAATGAGATATAAATAGGAGCTGCGTTGTGTGGGCCAATAGGTCGTCTGCAGTATCCCTTTGTGGCGCTCTTGTGTACAAGCAGTGGCTATTTACCCGCCTGAAGGGGGTCCCAGGAGAGGTGGGGAGAGGTCAGAAGGGAGTGGGATGAGCGAGAGGACCAAAGGGGGGTTGCCTCACACGGACCATGCAGCAGGCAGGGGGTCAGAGAAGGCAAGGCGGGGAAAGGAACCACTGTCGGGCCATTGTGCCTGTATTGTAATGTGGGGTGGGAGAGTGTGGGGCCCGTCTTCTGTACCTGAGTTGACATAGCAGCGGGGCGGGGATGGGAGAGGTGGTGGAGCTTTGATTAATATCTCTCTCTCTCTCTCTGAGTGTCCCCGAGGAAGTGAAAGCACGGCAGGAGGACCTGACCCAATGTAAACATTGCCTCGTCTTCTTGGCTGGCGCTACAGAGTTAAGTAAACATTCTCGAACTGAAACATCCTCGTAAGCGGCGGCAATATTTTCGTCATTATCATGATTTATTTGGCCGACTTACATGTTTAAACATTCTTGAGGCGTAAGAAGGGAGCAGTAAGAGTGGAGTAGACGGTGATGGAGATGGAGGTGTGTTTAACCTGGTTGATGGGGTTCTGGGAGTTGTTCTTCTCCTCAAGCCCGGCCCGAGGCCAGGCTTGACTTGTGAGAGCTTGCTCCACCAGGCTGTTTGGTGTCTTTTGTGACTTGAACTCAAAAGCACAAGGGAAAAGTGAATGTTTAGGTACACGCATACACACAGGTAAGTCTTACAGGTACAGGTAAACACTTAATTACAGGGACCATGAAGGAGAGTGTTGTACACCATTCTGGCGTTATGGTGTACCACTCAGGTACACCAAGGTACATCAAGGTACACCAAGGTACAGTGGGTGAGGGACGTGGGGGTGTTGTGCCCATCCAGGCTGGACTCTGTCATTACAACACATGCCAGTTGGTTGACAGTTGAGAGGCGGGACCAAAGAGCCAAAGCTCAACACCCGCAAGCACAACTAAGTGCTTGCGGGGGTTGCAGGGGCATGACTCTCTTCAAATATTAACAAAGAAAGCTTAAGACCTGCGTACGCAGTTGACACCACCTACTGTGTCGGCCAGACACTGTAAGACATGCTGGTACTTGACACGCCTGCCACACATGACACGCCTGCCACATGACACGCCTGCCACATGACACGCCTGCCACATGACACTCCTGCCACATGACAGGCTATGCACAGGTGAGGTGCCCTCTAGCACAGCTCTGGTACTATCTCTAGTACATAATCACTTTCCCTAATTTGCATATTGCTTGCAGAGTTGTGCTGGTGGGCGTGGTTGGTCACGCTTCCCCGGCTCGTAGATACCCCTTCCTGTGTTCTGTATCACGTAGATACCCCCTTCCTGTGTTCTGTGTCACGTAGATACCCCTTCCTGTGTTCTGTGTCACGTAGATACCCCTTCCTGTGTTCTGTGTCACGTAGATACCCCCTTCCTGTGTTCTGTGTCACGTAGATACCCCTTCCTGTGTTCTGTGTCACGTAGATACCCCCTTCCTGTGTTCTGTGTCACGTAGATACCCCCTTCCTGTGTTCTGTGTCACGTAGATACCCCTTCCTGTGTTCTGTGTCACGTAGATACCCCCTCCCTGTGTTCTGTGTCACGTAGATACCCCCTCCCTGTGTTCTGTGTCACGTAGATACCCCCTCCTGTGTTCTGTGTCACGTAGATACCCCCTTCCTGTGTTCTGTGTCACGTAGATACCCCCTTCCTGTGTTCTGTGTCACGTAGATACCCCCTTCCTGTGTTCTGTGTCACGTAGATACCCCCTCCCTGTGTTCTGTGTCACGTAGATACCCCCTCCGTGTGTTCTGTGTCACGTAGATACCCCCTCCTGTGTTCTGTGTCACGTAGATACCCCCTTCCTGTGTTCTGTGTCACGTAGATACCCCCTTCCTGTGTTCTGTGTCACGTAGATACCCCCTTCCTGTGTTCTGTGTCACGTAGATACCCCCTCCTGTGTTCTGTGTCACGTAGATACCCCCTTCCTGTGTTCTGTGTCACGTAGATACCCCCTTCCTGTGTTCTGTGTCACGTAGATACCCCTTCCTGTGTTCTGTGTCACGTAGATACCCCTTCCTGTGTTCTGTGTCACGTAGATACCCCTTCCTGTGTTCTGTGTCACGTAGATACCCCTTCCTGTGTTCTGTGTCACGTAGATACCCCTTCCTGTGTTCTGTGTCACGTAGATACCCCCTTCCTGTGTTCTGTGTCACGTAGAACACCTATAGCTATTCTTCTTGGCGTCCGTTTCTCGTAGTTCCTCTTTTACAAAACTCTTAAATATATATACATCTTTCGTGCTGATATTCTCTGCCCTGAGAGATGCCGGGGTCGATATGTTCCCCTTTGACGCCCATTAGTGGCTGTTCTACCCCCTTAACTACCCATTAACGATGGTTAATGGGCCAGCTTAGTGTCCAAGGTCACTGCCCCCTAATATTGCTCCACTGACATCACGCATCTTCAACTACCATGTACATATGTTTTAGGTCTTAAAAATACCTCCCTCCTGCCTACACATGCCTGAAAGACTGCAGTGTACTGGAGATGTTATTGGGACTCCTCCCTAATGGCTGCTCTAACCATCATCTTGACCCCATTGGTTATGGTTGTGATCCCTTTTTTACAGTCTGCGATGGTCTGGTGTTTAGTGAGCGTGTTGTGTGTTGATTGGTCGTGTTCTACAGGTCTTTTTTTCGCTCTACCAGAGATAGGGTGCTTAAATCGTTGTTGATGATGTTGTGTACATTGTGTTTTGTTGGTTTGTGGGGTAACTGTGTTATTTTCTTCCTATTTTGTCTCTCTCTCTCTCTCTCTCTCTCTCTCTCTCTCTCTCTCTCTCTCTCTCTCTCTCTCTCTCTCTCTCTCTCTCTCTCTCTCTCTCTCTCTCTCTCTGTCTCCACTTAAAAGGGGCCACGACCTTGCTTGGCCCATTCCACAGGTCATATATTTCTTGCCTCCTCCTCCTCTTGCTCAATGGCTTAATGGGTTCCCTTGTGGGAGGGGGGGGACCCTTTGTCAGGGGGACTCACTCTCACCTCTCTTACCCTGTTGTGTGTGGCACCTGTTGTGTCTTGTACCCTGTTGTGTGTGGCACCTGTTGTGTGTGGCACCTCTTGTGTTCCAGAGGTTCAACTCCAACTGCTGAGTAGCGAGAGAGATAGAGAGAGAGAGAGAGAGAGAGAGAGATTCATCTGCAATCCTTCTTGGAAGCCTCTTAAATCCCCCCCTGGCTCTTAGAGGATTCCCAGGGATTAATATTATATCCTCTAACATCCCGTTCGCCATCTTGTTTAGTCGCCGCTAGGGACCTGGGAGTCACCAGAAGCGAGCGTGGTACACTGGTATACTGGTATACCGGAAACCTGGGTGGGTTTCCGGGGATCCTGTGAAATGTGGACGTTGATCTAGTGAGCTGTGACTGTTGGGGAGATGTTGTAGGCGTATCCCAGGTGTCCGCCTTAGCCAAAATATGATATACTGTTTACCAACTGATATGTCATATGACACACATAAACGAATTATGGGCTGTGATATAACGAGTATATCATCTTGTCCTAAAAGCATACTTCTCTATCCTTTTCCCCCTCAGTGGAGTATACCCGGGCCACGAGCTGGCCTCTGACTCTTCCCCCTCCATGTAGTATACCCAGAGGTATACTACAATAGTATACTCCCTCGCCTGAGGTACTCGAGGCCCGCTAATATACCTAAAAGCACCGTTTATGAATTATGCTCTATAGAACATCTTTGAATGAAATAATTTATATAGCGCTTGTGAATAGTTGTGCACAGGAGTATGGGGGGGGGGAGGGGGTTGTTGGAGAGGCACCTTGAGGAGAGGGAATAATAGAGGAGTTAACGAAGGGGAAGAGAGAGAGAGAGAGAGAGAGAGAGAAAGAGAGGAGAGGAAGACGTAAGGTATAGGCCGAGAAGTATGAAGATGGAGATAATAAAGATACGAGCAGAGCCTACGGAAAGGAAGGACAAGTGGGGGGAGAAGGAGATAGTAGAGGATAACGGAAGGTCGGGGGGGGCAAGGAGAGGAGGGGAAAGGGGGGCAGGGGGAAGGAAGGAGAGAGGAAGGAAGGGAGGGAGGGAAGAATAACATTACCTCAGGATGGACATGATGGATGGGCAACTTTCACACCTGGGAAAGGAAGGAAGGAAGACCTTTCACTGAGTGAGGCTGAGATTTATGAGGTGTCGGCGTGCCCAGGAGCAGCAGCAGCAGCAGCAGCAGCAGCAGCAGCAGCAGGAAGACCAGCAGAAGGAGGAGGAGGAAGAGCAGCAGAAGGAGGAGGAGGAAGAGCAGAAGAAGATGATGAGAATATTCATAATGCTAATGAACAATAATAATATTTGCAATAATAATAATAATAATAATAATAATAATAATAAAAGAAACAATGAGGACCCGTAAGGTAGTCTTATCACAGACATAATAATTAAATTATAATTTAATTATTATTAAATCATAATTGTAATTATTTATTAAATAAATTGTAAAAAAATAATTATTTAAATTAAATATTTAATTATAAATTTATTATTAAAAAAATTGTATTTTGCATTATGAGAAGATTTACAGCAAGTCTTTCCCACTCTCCTGAGCACATCATCAAAGTCTGATGATAAAAATAGCTTAACCAACTCATAATATGTTCAGTGAGCCACAATTCGGCTCAAATATAATACTCAAGAGTTAAGCAGGCGATGAGTAACGTGGCTAAAGTAAGTTAACCAGACCACACACTAGAAGGTGAAGGGACGACGACGTTTCGGTCCGTCCTGGACCATTCTTAAGTCGAAACGTCGTCGTCCCTTCACCTTCTAGTGTGTGGTCTGGTCAACCTCAAGAGTTAAGTTTCCGATGGGCGTCGTATGTTGATAACTGCCAATCAATTTGGGCAACATCTGACTACCCGCCAAACACACACCAAAACTACGACGTTGGTACAACGTTCGAACAAGTTTTAACACCTCCTAACCAGTTATAACAACCAATATAGCAAGTTGTAACAACGTTCTAATACGTCATTAACACGTTAAGTCAAGATGTAACAACTTTATTACAAGTTGTAACAAGCGGAAAATAGAGACAGTTTCGGTTTGTGTTTCCTGGGTAATCGCCGTTTTCACTAATTTGCATATTTTAGGTATAATAAGTCGCTTTGCTTAACTGGATTTGAATGACGTGAGAAATAAATGCGTTCGTATGTGTCTTCAAATTACTCAAGGACAATTGATCGTTACCTGTAATTACAATGCAGTACATTGACTTTTAAGACGTGTGTAAGTGGCTCGTTGTATATGTAAGCAATATATGTGTATATGGTTGCATATATTGCTCAGCTTAAGAGACTGTTGTGACTGTTTTGGAACCAACTGTGCTATAAAAGACTAGTGATATATTCCTGAAACTGTGTAATTAGCTTATCAAGACTTTAACTTGCTTAGCTGAACCAATATTGGAATTCAGTTTCTGAACCCTTTGTGCCTCTAACCTTTTCCAATACCGCCCTCGACCAACCAGCACTTTACAACCAGCCAACCATCCGCCAATACTTCACAAGCAACCAACCAACACTTTACAACCAGCCAACCATCCACCAGTACTTCACAAGCAACCAACCGACACTCTACAAACAATTGTCAGCGTAGTTAATATATGGAATGCACTCAGCAGTGATGTGGTGGAGGCTGACTCCATACACAGTTTCAAATGTAGATATGATAGAGCCAGAAGATTAAAGGATTAGAGGCGGGACCAAAGAGCCGAAGCTGAACCCTCGCAAGCACAACTAGATAGATACCTGGGTCCCGGGGAGAGAGAGAGAGAGAGAGAGAGAGAGAGAGAGAGAGAGAGAGAGAGAGAGAGAGAGAGAGAGAGAGAACGCAAGAACAACAGTGCGTTGTATTATTTTTTATCCCAGTATTTTGAAGGCCCCGAGGGGGGGCCACTTTCACTCCATTATATAGTATGGTCGTCGTGCTTACTACGGGAAGAATGTTGCCTCATTGTTTGGGTGCCTGGACCCGTGAAGGGTGGGTATGTGTGGGCACGTGTGTGGGTATGTGGGTACGTGTGTGGGTGTGGGCACGTGTGTGGGTGGGGTAGGGAGCTGGTAGTTGTGGTTGGTGAAGGGTTTGTAAACGTTTGCTGTGGAAAATAGTATGACTATGTGGCAGGTAGTGTGAAAGTAGGGAAGGCTGAAGAATAGTGTTGGTACGAAGGGATGGTTGGAGGGTTGAGAATGGTATATAGCTTCTCTAGCCTCTCGTCTGTGACCCTGGCACCATAGGGTGTATGTGGGGAACTTGGCACCATGGTGTGTATGTGAGGAACTTGGCACCATGGTGTGTATGTGAGGAACTTGGCACCATGGTGTGTATGTGAGGAACTTGGCACCATGGTGTGTATGAGAAGAACTTGGCACCATTGGGTGTATGTGAGGAACTTGGCACCATGGTGTGTATGTGAGGAACTTGGCACCATGGGGTGTATGTGAGGAACTTGGCACCATGGTGTGTATGAGAAGAACTTGGCACCATGGGGTGTATGTGAGGAACTTGGCACCATGGTGTGTATGTGAGGAACTTGGCACCATGGTGTGTATGTGAGGAACTTGGCACCATGGTGTGTATGAGAAGAACTTGGCACCATTGGGTGTATGTGAGGAACTTGGCACCATGGTGTGTATGTGAGGAACTTGGCACCATGGTGTGTATGTGAGGAACTTGGCACCATGGTGTGTATGAGAAGAACTTAGCACCATTGGGTGTATGTGAGGAACTTGGCACCATGGTGTGTATGTGAGGAACTTGGCACCATGGGGTGTATGTGAGGAACTTGGCACCATGGTGTGTATGAGAAGAACTTGGCACCATGGGGTGTATGTGAGGAACTTGGCACCATGGTGTGTATGTGAGGAACTTGGCACCATGGTGTGTATGTGAGGAACTTGGCACCATGGTGTGTATGAGAAGAACTTGGCACCATTGGGTGTATGTGAGGAACTTGGCACCATGGTGTGTATGTGAGGAACTTGGCACCATGGTGTGTATGAGAAGAACTTGGCACCATGGGGTGTATGTGAGGAACTTGGCATCATGGTGTGTATGTGAGGAACTTGGCACCATGGGGTGTATGTGAGGAACTTGGCACCATAGGGTGTATGTGAGGAACTTGGCACCATAGGGTGTATGTGAGGAACTTAATCAAGTATACACATACTGTTCCTGTTAAGAAACAGTGGAACTTGGTCCATTGTTCATCTGATAAATATATTATTATTATTATCATCATCTTTATGCAGGTCGGCGTTCGATCCCCGATGGTTGAGCACCGTTCCTTCCCTCCGTCCTCATAGCTCGTTGCCCTCATATCCAAGTGCCAGACAGTCGTTTTGGCTTGGTGCTTTCCTCCTCATAATGACCTTTACCTCCTGTGTAGTGAGGAACTCCTGTATAGGTGGTTATGAGTTGGGAGGAATGTTAGTATGGAGGCTGAATGGCTAGAGGAGATATGAGGGAGATGAGTGATGAGGCTGTGAGTTAAATACATGAGGAACGAGGTGATTAGAGTGAGTTTATGAGTTACAGAACTTGTGAGGTGTGAGTGTTGGCATCGTGAGTAAGATAGGAAACTAATTCCTCATAACATATCGGTAATATTTTTCTATTCCTCATAAAACTCCTACAACATGAAACAATACTAATGTTGATCATTGTTGTGTTTATACCGATACTGTCAACATGGACAGATCCGTCACGCTGTCCCTGAGGGACAGGAGTATAGGTCTTGACAGTCATACACACACACACACACACACACACACACACACACACACACACACACACACACACACCAAACTAACAAACGTAGACACTAACACAAAGGACAGAAATACACGGTGTAAATCACAGGAACCTGTGTGCTGAAGAACATATATATATACTGATGCAGTACAATGGGCTCGAACTGGCGTCCTTGAACTCCCCCCAGGCGCACACACACACACACACACTACCGGCTGAACAATCAGGATCACACACACACACCTGTTTACTCACCAGACGCTCCAAAACATCTGGAGACTTTGTGTTTATTGACAGACTAATCAACCATACGGTGATTGACATGCAAGAGAACTCATTCACCTAGCAGGAGCTGTGACGTCTCACTGTCTCGGTAACGCTCAAGTGAGTGACGCAGGCGTGAGTGACGTGGGCTGCCTAAGACAGGTTCTATGAACATCTTGAAGAAATCACTTGCAAGATCGTGACGTCACAAGCCATCTACATGTATGCGACTGCGTTATACACGACACGTTATACGTGATAGGTTATACACGAGAGAAACGTGAATGAAAACCTGGGGTGCTGAAGGAAGATACTTGTGTTGTAGGAAAGAAGGCAGGCTTCATATACTGGAGACCAGCATGAAAGAAGGCAGGCTTCATTCACTGGAGACCAGCATGAAAGAAGGCAGGCTTCATTCACTGGAGACCAGCATGAAAGAAGGCAGGCTTCATTCACTGGAGACCAGCATGAAAGAAGGCAGGCTTCATTCACTGGAGACCAGCATGAAAGAAGGCAGGCTTCATTCACTGGAGACCAGCATGAAAGAAGGCAGGCTTCATTCATTGGTGACCAGCATGAAAGAAGGCAGGCTTCATTCACTGGAAACCAGCATGAAAGAAGGCAGGCTTCATTCACTGCCTTTTATATTCGTTTATCAGAGGATATTCCTGTTTAGTCTTTACTGTCATTATTTCAGGCATGTTATACACAAGTATGTCAGTATACTCCTGAAGTATGAAACATACGTGGATATATAACCCATCTTCCAAAAATATACTATAAAGAGCAACTATTTGCTCAAACGTACAAAAATGAACTGTTTGGTGCAGGCTAGAATGGTACCATTTTTTACGAACCAATTTTGTTCAGGATTCGATTAAATCCCCAACTTATATATTTCTAGGCCAAGTTCATCACTTGTACTATATTAGGCTTGAGGTAGCTTATATTAGACCTAGGATTGCTTAGACAAGTTAAGGCAGGTTCTTTTGTTTTCCAATTTTTTTAATAGTTCTTTGGATTAATTACCCAAAGACCTATGGTCAGTGGGAGATCTTGACACACATACCCACAGTGGGAGATCCTGTCACACACCCACAGTGAGAGATCCTGTCACACACCCACAGTGAGAGATCCTGTCACACACCCACAGTGAGAGATCCTGTCACACACCCACAATGAGAGATCCTGTCACACACCCACAGTGAGAGATCCTGTCACACACCCACAGTGAGAGATCCTGTCACACACCCACAGTGGGAGATCTTGACACACATACCCACAGTGGGAGATCCTGTCACACACCCACAGTGAGAGATCCTGTCACACACCCACAATGAGAGATCCTGTCACACACCCACAGTGAGAGATCCTGTCACACACCCACAGTGAGAGATCCTGTCACACACCCACAGTGGGAGATCTTGACACACATACCCACAGTGGGAGATCCTGTCACACACCCACAGTGGGAGATCTTGACACACATACCCACAGTGGGAGATCCTGTCACACACCCACAGTGAGAGATCCTGTCACACACCCACAGTGAGAGATCCTGTCACACACCCACAGTGAGAGATCCTGTCACACACCCACAATGAGAGATCCTGTCACACACCCACAGTGGGAGATCCTGTCACACACCCACAGTGAGAGATCCTGTCACACACCCACAGTGAGAGATCCTGTCACACACCCACAGTGAGAGATCCTGTCACACACCCACAGTGGGAGATCCTGTCACACACCCACAATGGGAGATCCTGTCACACACACCCACAGTGGGAGATCTTGACACACATACCCACAGTGGGGAGATCCTGTCACACAAACCCACAGTGGGAGATCTTGACACACATACCCACAGTGGGGAGATCCTGTCACACACACCCACAGTGGGGAGATCCTGTCACACACACCCACAGTGGGAGATCTTGACACACATACCCACAGTGGGAGATCTTGTCACCCACACCCACAGTGGGGAGATCCTGTCACACCCACCCACAGTGAGAGATCCTGTCACACACACCCACAGTGGGAGATCCTGTCACACACCCACAGTGAGAGATCCTGTCACACACCCACAGTGGGAGATCCTGTCACACACCCACAGTGAGAGATCCTGTCACACACCCACAGTGAGAGATCCTGTCACACACCCACAGTGGGAGATCCTGTCACACACCCACAGTGAGAGATCCTGTCACACACCCACAGTGAGAGATCCTGTCACACACCCACAGTGGGAGATCCTGTCACACACCCACAGTGAGAGATCCTGTCACTCACCCACAGTGGGAGATTCTGTCACACACACCCACAGTGGGAGATCCTGTCACACACCCACAGTGAGAGATCCTGTCACACACCCCCAGTGAGAGATCCTGTCACACACCCACAGTGGTGAGATCCTGTCACACACACCCACAGTGGGAGATCCTGTCACACACACCCACAGTGGGAGATCCTGTCACACACCCACAGTGAGAGATCCTGTCACACACCCACAGTGAGAGATCCTGTCACACACCCACAGTGAGAGATCCTGTCACACACCCACAGTGGGAGATCCTGTCACACACCCACAGTGAGAGATCCTGTCACACACCCACAGTGAGAGATCCTGTCACACACCCACAGTGGGAGATCCTGTCACACACCCACAGTGAGAGATCCTGTCACACACCCACAGTGAGAGATCCTGTCACACACCCACAGTGAGAGATCCTGTCACACACCCACAGTGGGAGATCCTGTCACACACCCACAGTGAGAGATCCTGTCACACACCCACAGTGAGAGATCCTGTCACACACCCACAGTGAGAGATCCTGTCACACACACCCACAGTGGGAGATCCTGTCTCACACACACCCACAGTGAGAGATCCTGTCACACACACCCACAGTGGGAGATCCTGTCACATACCAACAGTGAGAGATCCTGTCACACACCCACAGTGGTGAGATCCTGTCACACACACCCACAGTGGGAGATCCTGTCACACACACCCACAGTGGGAGATCCTGTCACATACCCACAGTGAGAGATCCTGTCACATACCCACAGTGAGAGATCCTGTCACACATACCCACAGTGGTGAGATCCTGTCACACATACCCACAGTGGTGAGATCCTGTCACACACACCCACAGTGGTGAGATCCTGTCACACACACCCACAGTGGGAGATCCTGTCACATACCCACAGTGAGAGATCCTGTCACATACCCACAGTGAGAGATCCTGTCACACACCCACAGTGAGAGATCCTGTCACATACCCACAGTGGGAGATCCTGTCACACATACCCACAGTGGTGAGATCCTGTCACACTCACCCACAGTGGTGAGATCCTGTCACACACACCCACAGTGGGAGATCCTGTCACATACCCACAGTGAGAGATCCTGTCACATACCCACAGTGAGAGATCCTGTCACACACCCACAGTGAGAGATCCTGTCACATACCCACAGTGGGAGATCCTGTCACACATACCCACAGTGGTGAGATCCTGTCACTCACACCCACAGTGGTGAGATCCTGTCACACACACCCACAGTGGGAGATCCTGTCACATACCCACAGTGAGAGATCCTGTCACATACCCACAGTGGGAGATCCTGTCACACATACCCACAGTGGTGAGATCCTGTCACACATACCCACAGTGGGAGTTCCTGTCACACACACCCACAGTTGGAGTTCCTGTCACACATACCCACAGTGGTGAGATCCTGTCACACACACCCACAGTGGTGAGATCCTGTCACACATACCCACAGTGGGAGTTCCTGTCACACACACCCACAGTTGGAGTTCCTGTCATACACACACACACCCACAGTGGTGAGATCCTGTCACACACACCCACAGTGGTGAGATCCTGTCACACACCCACAGTGGTGAGATCCTGTCACACATACCCACAGTGGGAGATCCTGTCACACACACCCACAGTGGGAGATCCTGTCACACACACCCACAGTGGGAGATCCTGTCACACACCCACAGTGGGAGATCCTGTCACACACACCCACAGTGGGAGATCCTGTCACACACACCCACAGTGGGAGATCCTGTCACACACACCCACAGTGGGAGATCCTGCCACACACACCCACAGTGGGAGATCCTGTCACACACACCCACAGTGGGAGATCCTGCCACACACACCCACAGTGGGAGATCCTGCCACACACACCCACAGTGGGAGATCCTGTCACACACACCCACAGTGGGAGATCCTGTCACACACACCCACAGTGGGAGATCCTGTCACACACACCCACAGTGGGAGATCCTGCCACACACACCCACAGTGGGAGATCCTGTCACACACACCCACAGTGGGAGATCCTGTCACACACCCACAGTGGGAGATCCTGTCACACACACCCACAGTGGGAGATCCTGTCACACACCCACAGTGGGAGATCCTGTCACTCACCCACAGTGGGAGATCCTGTCACACACACCCACAGTGGGAGATCCTGTCACACACACCCACAGTGGGAGATCCTGTCACACACCCCCACAGTGGGAGATCCTGTCACACACCCACAGTGGGAGATCCTGTCACACACACCCACAGTGGGAGATCCTGTCACACACCCACAATGGAAACCATGACATTAAAGCTACAACTTTAGTTAAAAATATTTACTGACACACATTACTGCATAATGTGTGTATATCACGAAAATAAACACGTGATTAAAAATGTGAGTGTCAGACCACGGAGGAAAATTGAAACAGGAATTTCCTTAAGTACTTTCGTATATTAATACATCTTCAGAAGGAGTACTGCATAATGTATCGAAAAATGATATTTGAAAACGTTATTTTATAAGGCCATAGTTGGAAAGTATGTGGGCTTATAGCACATAGAAACGTAAGTAATATAGCATTTAACATTTGTCAGTTATACCTAGAAATGCCTGAACCTGGGGTAACGGAGCTTTAGTGGCCTCGCATCACTTCAGAAAATACAAAAACGTAAAGGTGTTGTATATAATTTATTTTTTATTGGTGCAGGGAAAGAAAACCGTCTCGTAGAAATGTCCATGGGAAAGGATAAATTATATACAACTGGGGTTCTTGACCAATACTTGCCAGGTCATGTATAAACATTACGTAGATATTAGAACCATTATTGGCCCTAAATGGATGTATATTTCGTCTGTTTACAGGTTTATTGTGCATAAGTTTATGAGGGCTAGTGATATAGAGCATAGTTGGGGGGATGATAGAGATTATGTGTGTGTGAAGTTGGCATGTGTGAGGCTGGTGCTTGGTGGAGAGTGAGAGATCCTCGGGAGGGAGAACATTGTTTTTGTGCAGGCGATGAGTCACAATAACGTGGCTAATGTATGTTGACCAGACCACACACTAGAAGGTGAAGGGACGACGACGTTTCGGTCCGTCCTGGACCATTCTCAAGTCGATTGTGAGAATCGACTTGAGAATGGTCCAGGACGGACCGAAACGTCGTCGTCCCTTCATCTTCTAGTGTGTGATCTGGTCAACATTGTTTTTGTACTAACTTCTAGCGTCAACAATTATATTTTGCAGGGTTGAGGTCGTCGTTTTTTTTTTGTGAAATGATAGTTTTGGAAGTATTCAAGCCCCGAGGTCCTGCTTATCATGGGAGAGTTGATTTAAGTGGTGTCCAATCAGCATCTTGGAGTGAGTTCGTGGAGACATTAGCCCACTTGTGACCATCAACTGGAATTTCGATCAAATTCCTGGAAGCTGCAGACGACGATGATTCTTGAAAGTTCCCAAGGACGACCTGGACCATAGTCCCCGAGGATGAATTATTATCTTGGCCGAAGAAGTCTCCGAGGACGAATGATTATCTTGGCCGAAGAAGTCCCTGAGGACGAATTATTATCTTGGCCGAAGAAGTCTCCGAGGACGAATGATTATCTTGGCCGAAGAAGTCCCCGAGGACGAATGATTATCTTGGCCGAAGAAGTCCCCGAGGACGAATGATTATCTTGGCCGAGGAACGAGTCCTTGAAGTATAAGAAATAAACGGAGCTTAAGAGCAGCCGTCCAAAATATTCATTTAATAGAAGAGAAGGTGGACTCTAGACTGACGAAATGTGTCCTCTGTAGCAGGAGTCCAAGGACTCTTCTGGTGAAAGGCTGTTCAAGGACAACTTTGCCAAATTAACCAGCGACCAGATTCACGAAGCAGTTACGCAAGCACTTACGAACCTGTACATCTTTTCTCAATATTTGGCGGCTTTGTTTACGATTAATAAACAGTTAATGAGCTCCGAAGCACCAGGAGGCTGTTTGTAAGAATAACAACAGTTGATTGGCAAGTTTTCATGCTTGTAAACTGTTTAATAAATGTAACCAAATCCGTTCAAGATTGAGAAAAGACGTACACGTTCTTAAGTACTTGCGTAATGCTTCGTGAATCTGGCCCCAGGACCTCTGGAAGAAGGCGGTCCAAGGACTCCGCCGTAATACCAGGATATCTATGACAAGGCGCGCTGAGGGACTGCTCTCTGATATTGGGTAGGACTTCCGGGATGAGGCGGCGTAGCAGAGGCGCCTTAAAACTGCTCATCGACGCGTCCGAAGAGCGAGTTCCTGGAGTCGTAGAGCGAGGAGGCCTGGTCGCAGGGGAAGGCGTAGGCCGGATGGTTGCAGGTCAGAGTCTCCTGGTCGAAGATGGTCTGGTTCCCGCACAAGAAGGAGAAGTGCGCCGTCTGGATAACCTGAAGAACACACAAGAAACTAAGTTAAAACTAATGCTTATGAAAACAATCTGTTGGAGCCATGAGCAGGATTCGAACTTATACTCTCTGGGTTTACTACACCAATTGATAATGCTTCAAGAATTCCCAGAGTGTTGGTTCGAATCGTCTTCACGGCTCCTACTAATTTTTGTCACTTGATACATGACGTTAATATGTTTTTTTTTGTGACGTAATGTAAATATTACTGAATACGGACATAAGAGGGTCGATGGAGCCTGATCTTGGAAGGGAAAATGGGTTTGGAAAGATGTGAAGGAGAGGAAACAGTGCAAAACGGGACGTAGTTAGCGTGGATAGATATTTAGCTCGGGGGATAGAACATAGAATAACTTGATTAAATATACTTTTGTCCATCTCTCCATTATGCTCCTGTTCCACGAACTCTCTTAAACAGAGTTTGGAATGTTTTTAGAGTTTGTGGAAGAGAGAGAGAAAGATGATTGTTGTCAGTGGGCAGGTGGGATTGTTGTCAGTGGGCAGGTGGGATAGTTAGACCTGCAGCTGCCATTACACCTGTCCCACTCCAACCTCATACAAGTCAATATATTGCATGTAAATCACCAGGAAAGAATAAACACTCTATTACAATGCTAATAGTACAATGATGACGTCAGCATGATAAGAACCAACTATAATGACACGGGACATGAACATTGACGGTAATAATAACAACAATGTTATCTCTGAGAACAAATGGAAATGTTGTAGTTGATGATCACAGCGAAGGAAATAACGGAGAGTGAGACGTGACACCTTCCTAGAGCGATGACTCTACCCCCTCCCCCACCCACCCCCAGGCAACCCCCCCCCCTTGGACCCCCTAGCCCCCCCCCCTTGGACCCCCTAGCCCCCCCCCTAGCCCCCCCTACCCCACCACCCCTCAGCCCTCAAAGCTGTAATATATTCCATTAAGCAGTCGACTTCAAGGTTTGTGAATATAATATACATCACACGCGGCCCGTTCCCCCGTACACACTGACCAAGTGTTCGGTCATCACGCCGCTGGCAGGTGTGGGATTGGTGAGACAGGCTTGGTGACCAGGTGGATTGACAAGCCCGGCGTGATGACGGGTTTGATCTGACAAGTCCGGCGTGATGACGGGTTTGATTGACAAGTCCGGCGTGATGGTAGACTGGAGTTTTGAGGTGTACTCTTTTATTTTCCGTGAAGGTGAGAAGAGTGGTTAATGATGGGGCCATTTGGGCAAGGAGCCGTTGTTTGGTGGTAGAGGCGGAGGCGGCACGACCTTGGTAATTACCACTGTCGTCGTCACGAGTAAGAAGAAGAAGATAGAGAAGAAAACCGGTTGTCCTTCGCTGGTACAACCATCTCAAGATGTGTACTCACCTAGTTGTGTTTGCGGGGGTTGAGCTCTGGCTCTTTGGTCCCGCCTCTCAACCGTCAACCATGTGTGTGTGTGTGTGTCGTTGTGCTCACCTAGTTGTGGTTTCTGGGGGTGGAGGGGGTTGAGCTTCGGCTCTTTGGTTCCGCCTCTCAACCGTCAACCATGTGTGTGTGTGTGTGTCGTTGTGCTCACCTAGTTGTGCTTTCTGGGGGTGGAGGGGAGGGGGGGGGGTGTTGAGCTTCGGCTCTTTCAACCCGCCTCTCAAGCGTCGTTAGTCATCTGCGGTACAAGTTCCTGAGCCTGTTGGGCTCTTATCATACCTATATCTGAAACTGTGTATGGAGTCTGCCATCTCTACATCACTGCCTAATGCATTCCATTTGTTAACTATATCACAGAAAAAATTCTATTGTCTCTGTGGCCTATTTGGGTACTTTGTTTCCACCTGTGTCCCCCTGGTTCGTGTTCCACTCATGATATATAGTTTGTTTTTATCTACTCCTGTCAATTCTTCTGAGAATTTTGTAAGTGGTAATCATGTCTCCTCTAAATCTTGTGTCTTCCAGTGACGTGATGTTTAATTCCAGGAGGCTTTCCTTGTAATTCGTACCTCTCTGTTTCGGGACTAGTCTGGTGCCATACTTCTGATCTTTCTCTAAATTTTATCTTGTGTTTGGTATGGACTCCGGTTGGAGCTGCATACTCCAGGGTTAGTATGACATATGTTGTATGCAATGTTCTGATTCCTGTGTGTGTGTGTGTGTGTGTGTGTGTGTGTGTGTGTGTGTGTGTGTGTGTGTGTGTGTGTGTGTGTGTGTGTCTGTATCTGTCTCTGTGTGTGTTTGTCACTTTCTCTTCCTGTCTGTCTCATGGGATGCAAGGTGAAGCAGAAGTGTAGAGAAAAGTACAGAAATGGAGAGACAAGGGAGAGGATAGAAATGCATAATTGTGGAGTAGAGAAAGAGGAGCAACCGAGTTGTGGTGGGATGGACGAGGCACAGGTGGTACCGTCTGCCCCTTCAGGCAGTAGTGACGGCACCATCTGCCCCTTTCAGACGCCATTGTGAAGCCCACCTTTGACCTACCCGTCTCCTCTGCCCATATATATATATATACCCTCTCAAATCCTACCCTTTGCCCTTCTCACCACTTCTCCCTATCCATTTTCCCTTCACCACCCTCCCCCCCCCCCATCCATCTTTTCCCCCTCTCTTCTCGGCTTTTGCTAATAACTTTCCCCCTCTTCTTTGTCTCCCTTCCTTTGGTTCTAAATCATCTCATATTCTTCCCACCTTCTTACTATCCCTTATTCCTTCCTGTTCCGCCACCCCCTCGTGCAGGGGAGGAGCCGGTAGGGAAGAGGAATGCGGAAGAGAGAGGAATGGAGATAAGAGTTGGAAGAGGAGGTGGGAGGGAGGTGTTGAACATGGTGGGTAAGGTAGTGGGTGACCGGTGGATGGGTGAGTGAAACCCAGCACAGATATTACAACAGAAACAGAACAACAGGAGATCAACAGAAGTCAAGAGGACAAAACGGAGTCAAGGGGGACTGAGGCGGGACTCACAAACGGCAAAAGGGTCCCAAACGGAACGAAACTGAGCGGGACGTAAGTGTCGATGCATGTACGTTCCGCTCAAAATCGCAATGGAACGGGACGCTACGGAACGCTAACGAAACGCCCCGGAACGCCGCAGAACGCTAACAGAATCCCCGGAACGCCACGGAACGCCCCGGAACGCCACAGAACGCCCCGAAATGCCACAGAACGCCCCGAAACGCTAACGGAACGCCCCAGAACGCTAACGGAACGCCCCGAAACCCCACAGAACGCCCCGAAACGCTGTCGGAACGCCACGGGACGCTAACGGAACGCCACGAGAATGGTAATGAGACGCATAAGGCGCACGACACAACCTTGATCCCCGCGGTAATTACAGGTGAGCGTAGACCCTCCCCCCTCCCCCCCCCTCTCCGACCTCCTCCTGCCCCCCCCCCACCCTACGACCCCCTCCTCCCCCTTCACCCTGTACCATCTTCCTCTCCTCGGGAGGAGAAATGCGGGAAGGAAAGTGAAAGGAGATAAAAAAGGGTTAAAATAATAGCTGGAAATGGACTAAGGGGAAGGGAGAGAGGCAGAGGCGAGTGGAAAAGGGGTACGAGAGGAAAAAGAATGGGTAGGATAGGGGGGTAGTTAGGAGATGGGAAAGGGGTGGAAGAGTGAAAAGGGATGAGGGGGGGGGGTGTGAGAGAGGTGAATAAGAGGGAAAGGGAAAGAGGGCAGAAGAGGTGAGAGGAACAAAAGACGTAATTACATCATTTAAAAGTGAAACTGTGTGTGTGTGTGTGTACTCACCTAGTTGTGCTTGCGGGGGTTGAGCTTTGGCTCTTTGGTCCCGCCTCTCAACTGTCAATCAACTGGTGTACAGGTTCCTGAGCCTACTGGGCTCTGTCATATCTACATTTGAAACTGTGTATGGAGTCAGCCTCCACCACATCACTTCCTAGTGCATTCCACCTGTTAACTACTCTGACACTGAAAAAGTTCTTTCTAACGTCCCTGTGGCTCATTAAGGTACTCAGTTTTCACCTGTGTCCCCTTGTTCGCGTACCACCCGTGTTAAACAGGTCATCTTTATCTACCCTGTCAGTTCCTCTTAGAATTTTGTAGGTGGTGATCATGTCTCCCCTTACTCTTCTGTCTTCCAGTGTCGTGAGGTGCATTTCGCGCAGTCTTTTCTCGTAACTCATGCCTCTTAGTTCTGGGACTATGCTAGTGGCATACCTCTGATCTTTTTCCAGCTTCGTCTTGTGCTTGACAAGGTACCGACTCCATGCTGGGGCTGCATACTCCAGGATTGGTCTTACATATGTGGTATACAAGTTTCTGAATGATTCCTTACACAGATTCCTGAAGGCAGTTCTGATGTTAGCGAGCCTCGCGTATGCCGCAGATGTTATTCTTTATATGTGGGCTTCAGAAGACAGGTTTGGTGTGGTATCAACTCCTAGACCTTTCTCTCTGTCCGGTTCATGAAGGACTTCATCTCCCATTCGGTATCGTGTGTCTAGCCTCCTGTTGCCACCGCCTAGTTTCATTACCTTACATTTACTCTCGTTGAACTTTAGTAGCCATTTGTTAGACCATTCATTCAATCTGTCTAGGTCGTCTTGTAGCCTTATACTATCTTCCTCTGTTTTAATCCTCCTCATATTTTTTCCATCATCAGCAAACAATGAGAGGAACGATTCTGTACCCTCCCGTAGATCATTTACACGTATCAGAAACAGTATAGGTCCAAAGACTGCCCCTTGCGGGACTCCACTGGTGACACCTCGCCAATAGGAGACCTCACCCCTCACAGTGACTCGCTGTCTTGTGTTGTGTGTGTGTTTAAGCCGTGTATGCTCAGTAGAAGTATATGCACCTTCATGGTAAGAGTACGAATGTTTGCAAGGCTCTTGTGTTGATTACACACACTTGGGTCTCTGCGAGTGTGTTCTGGAATCAAACAAAACGCAAGTTTTTTGTTTTTTCAAGTGTCTTCCGGGAGTCGAGTCCATGAACTCAAGCTACACATCTGTAATTACAAACATCAAACAGAACCAGTCACATGTGTAGTAAATATCGTGAGGTAAACCACAGATATTGTCAGTGATTACCATAAAACTCACAAGTATTCCCCAGTTGATAGTGGTATCAACCTCTTCCCCCTCCTCCCCTTCCCTATTCCCCTACCCTTCCCCATTCCTGACCGTTGCCCATCCCTCTTCCCCATTCCTCACCTGCCCTAGGTCATCCTGGATGGGGAGACAGACGTGGAAGACCCTGCAGGCGTTGTCGACGTCGGCGTAGTACCCGTAGGGGCGGCCGTCGCAGCTGAAGCTCTGCACCAAGGGGCCAGTGATGGTCTCGTAGCTGGCGGGAAACACCCAAGCCATCCGGGAGGTGGCCACCCCGGCCAGGCAGGCCACCGTCAGGGCCACCAAGCACGTCTTCATGGTGCTTCTTCTCAAGCTGAAGGTGGTGAGTGTGGTGGTGTGAAGGAGACGTTGGGGGGTGTGTGATGGAGGCTTCTTAACACGGTGTTTGTGGCATGTGAGTTGTATGGTGGAGCTGAGAGGAGACCAGCAGTGATGGAGGGGAGGTGGGAGGGAGTGGAGAGATGTTGGAGGCAGTGAGGGAGGAGACTAAAGCCCAGGTAAATGGGAGGTCGTCGGGAGGGTCGCTGGGCGTGGCCGGATCTGAGGGAGACACAATCTACCGTCATCATCAGAGTACAACAAATATTCCCCCACATTATCCACACACACCTGCGTAAATAAACTGTCTAACCTACGCTTGAAACAAGCCGAAAAGCGAGAAACGTCTCGCTAGACTGTAGAAAACACGCTCGTCTTGACCCATAAGCTCTGTTAGTAAAATGCATTATTATTAAAACATTAAGTTATTAAAATACACGTGTGTACAGGTTTATTTAAGCAGCTGCCGCAGACTACGGGAGGCTGGCGCCCAGGCTCCTGGTCCCTGGCTACCTGGAGGGTTGACTCCAAGATCAGACCGTGTTAGGCGCGATTGAGAGGTTGATGGAGATTAATCCACCGCAAGAGGTGGCACGGGGATGAGTAGCCCTGTAAAGGATTGAGGGGGAAATGGCTGGCTGTAGGAGCACCCAAGAGAGGAAGGAGTCATGATGCCTGGAGAGTATGAGAGTTGTGGCGGTGACCACACGTCCAGACGGAGCCTGTTGGGCCACACCCACGTCATCTCTCACGCCCACGCTCCCTCTCCCACGCCTGTGACTCAAGATGGTAGACAACTTGCTTGTGTAAGTGTGTTGTAAGCGGGACTCCCTGACCTTTAATATCCTGGGAGAGGAGAGGCACGGCTCACCTATGAGGCCTCACCTATGAGGCCTCACCTATGAGGCCTCACCTATGAGGCCTCACCTATGAGGCCTCACCTATGAGGCCTCACCTATGAGGGCTCACCTATGAGGGCTCACCTATGAGGCCTCACCTATGAGGCCTCACGTATGAGGCCTCACCTATGAGGGCTCACCTATGAGGGCTCACCTATGAGGCCTCACCTATGAGGTGTCGCCTATGAGGTCTCACCTATGAGGCCTCACCTATCAGTAACTATGCGAGCTCTAGCTCTTAACACCCGCCTCCTAGGCTTCCATACCTGGTGCGCCATCATTACCTCTCAACATTAAAGTTTTTAACATATATTTGTCTTACAGTTGTGGAAGGAATCGTCCTGAACCTCTTCCTTCACTACACTCCACCTGCGGACCGCCCGGACAAGGAATGACAACTTCCAAAACGTCTCGAATGAATTGCTTGTCTGTGTTCCTCTGATGCCCACTTGTCCTACCGCCATTTAGTTTAAATAGCTACCTGTGTCCACTTGCTCTATTGCCCTCAGGATCTTGTATGTCGTGGTCATATTACATAAGTTTGAAATAATAAGGGCCCTTGGACAGAGCCCTGTGGAACACCACTCTCCAACCTGACTATATTGTCTCTGAATATATGACCATTTGTTCCCTGTCCGCCAGGTACTCCCGTACCCAATCTAGAACCTTTCCTCTAATCTCCGCTCGTCTCTACACTAAATACATTAGCCTTTTGTGACGAACTTTATCAAAATCTTTCTGGTAGTCTAGGAACACGTCAGTTTACTCCATGCTTTATATCTTTTATTTTGGACATCCTGTTATAGAATTTAGTCAAGTTCAGATGGGTTGCCCCTCTGTGAAGCCGTGTTGTGCCCCTGGTATAACATTTAGTCTGTTCTGTTCAGTTCTTTTACTGATGAGTTGTATTAGCATTTTGCGTGTAATACATGTTAATGACACTGGTCAGGCAGGGGGAGGAGAGGCAGGAGGAGGAGAGGCAGGGAGAGACAGGGAGAGGAGAGGCAGGGAGAGGAGAGGCAGGGAGAGGAGAGGCAGGGAGAGGAGAGGCAGGGAGAGGAGAGGCAGGGAGAGGAGAGACAGGGAGAGGAGAGGCAGGGAGAGGAGAGGCAGGAGGAGGAGAGGCAGGAGGAGGAGAGGCAGGAGGAGGAGAGGCAGGAGGAGGAGAGGAGAGGCAGGAGGAGGAGAGACAGGGAGAGGAGAGGCAGGGAGAGGAGAGGCAGGGAGAGGAGAGGCAGGGAGAGGAGAGACAGGGAGAGGAGAGGCAGGAGGAGAGACAGGGAGAGGAGAGGCAGGGAGAGGAGAGGCAGGGAGAGGAGAGGCAGGGAGAGGAGAGACAGGGAGAGGAGAGGCAGGAGGAGGAGAGGCAGGGAGAGGAGAGGCAGGGAGAGGAGAGACAGGGAGAGGAGAGGCAGGGAGAGGAGAGGCAGGAGGAGAGGCAGGAGGAGGAGAGGCAGGGAGAGGAGAGGCAGGGAGAGGAGAGACAGGGAGAGGAGAGGCAGGGAGAGGAGAGGCAGGGAGAGGAGAGACAGGGAGAGGAGAGGCAGGGAGAGGAGAGGCAGGGAGAGGAGAGGCAGGGAGAGGAGAGGCAGGGAGAGGAGAGACAGGGAGAGGAGAGGCAGGGAGAGGAGAGGCAGGAGGAGGAGAGGCAGGAGGAGGAGAGGCAGGAGGAGGAGAGGCAGGAGGAGGAGAGGAGAGGCAGGAGGAGGAGAGGCAGGAGGAGGAGAGACAGGGAGAGGAGAGGCAGGGAGAGGAGAGGCAGGGAGAGGAGAGGCAGGGAGAGGAGAGACAGGGAGAGGAGAGGCAGGGAGAGGAGAGGCAGGGAGAGGAGAGACAGGGAGAGGAGAGGCAGGGAGAGGAGAGACAGGGAGAGGAGAGGCAGGAGGAGGAGAGACAGGGAGAGGAGAGGCAGGGAGAGGAGAGGCAGGGAGAGGAGAGACAGGGAGAGGAGAGGCAGGAGGAGGAGAGGCAGGAGGAGAGGCAGGGAGAGGAGAGGCAGGGAGAGGAGAGGCAGGGAGAGGAGAGACAGGGAGAGGAGAGGCAGGGAGAGGAGAGGCAGGAGGAGGAGAGGCAGGAGGAGGAGAGGCAGGAGGAGGAGAGGCAGGAGGAGGAGAGGCAGGAGGAGGAGAGGCAGGAGGAGGAGAGGCAGGGGGAGGAGAGGCAGGAGGAGGAGAGACAGGGAGAGGAGAGGCAGGAGGAGGAGAGGCAGGAGGAGGAGAGGCAGGGAGAGGAGAGGCAGGAGGAGGAGAGGCAGGAGGAGGAGAGGCAGGAGGAGGAGAGGAGAGGAGAGGCAGGAGGAGGAGAGGCAGGGAGAGGAGAGGCAGGGAGAGGAGAGGCAGGGAGAGGAGAGGCAGGAGGAGGAGAGGCAGGAGGAGGAGAGGCAGGGAGAGGAGAGGCAGGAGGAGGAGAGGCAGGAGGAGGAGAGGCAGGGAGAGGAGAGGCAGGAGGAGGAGAGGCAGGAGGAGGAGAGGCAGGAGGAGGAGAGGAGAGGAGAGGCAGGAGGAGGAGAGGCAGGGAGAGGAGAGGCAGGGAGAGGAGAGGCAGGAGGAGGAGAGGCAGGAGGAGGAGAGGCAGGGAGAGGAGAGGCAGGAGGACGAGAGGCAGGAGGAGGAGAGGCAGGAGGAGGAGAGGAGAGGAGAGGCAGGAGGAGAAGAGGCAGGGAGAGGAGAGGCAGGGAGAGGAGAGGCAGGAGGAGGAGAGGCAGGAGGAGGAGAGGCAGGAGGAGGAGAGGCAGGAGGAGGAGAGGCAGGAGGAGGAGAGGCAGGAGGAGGAGAGGCAGGAGGAGGAGAGGCAGGGGGAGGAGAGGCAGGAGGAGGAGAGGCAGGGAGAGGAGAGGCAGGAGGAGGAGAGGCAGGGAGAGGAGAGGCAGGAGGAGGAGAGGCAGGAGGAGGAGAGGCAGGAGGAGGAGAGGCAGGGGGAGGAGAGGCAGGGAGAGGAGAGGCAGGGAGAGGAGAGGCAGGAGGAGGAGAGGCAGGGAGAGGAGAGGCAGGAGGAGGAGAGGCAGGAGGAGGAGAGACAGGGAGAGGAGAGGCAGGAGGAGGAGAGGCAGGAGGAGGAGAGGCAGGAGGAGGAGAGGCAGGAGGAGGAGAGGCAGGAGGAGGAGAGGAGAGGCAGGGAGAGGAGAGGCAGGAGGAGGAGAGGAGAGGCAGGGAGAGGAGAGGCAGGAGGAGAGGAGAGGAGAGGCATTAGTTACCCACAACAGCATTGTTAGCCTGGCGCCAGGAAGCCATCTTAACTTAACAAGCTGTCTCCTGGGGGGGTCGTGGTTGAAGAAGCAAAGTGCCATAACCCCCCTCCCCCCATCCCTCCGCACCCCCTCACCTTCTCTTCTGCACAGAGAGAGGTGACGAGGTTAGGTTATTATCAGGAGAAAGCACCAAGCCATTACGACTCTATAACACTTCCAATATACGAAGATAGGAATACAGAATGGGACAAAGAGAAGGAGAGAGGGGAGGAAATAGAGGAAGCACGTGAAACTCTCGCCCCTCTCACCCACACTCTCCCACACTCTCGACTTAATGGTTGAACAAAGGGTTGTTAGAGCTTAACCCAAGCAAATGTAATGTAATGAAGATAGGTGTAGGGAGCAGGAGACCAGATACAATGTATCATCTGGGAGATGAAATACTTCAAGAGTTAGAGAGAGAGAGAGATCTGGGCGTTGATATCACGCCAGACCTGTCCCCTGCAGCCCATATCAAGAGGATAACATCAGCGGCATACGCCACGTTGGCTAACATAAGAACGCCCTTTAGAAACTTGTGTAAGGAATCATTCAGAACTTTGTATACCACATATGTCAGACCAATCCTGGAGTATGCGGCTCCAGCATGGAGTCCATGTCTAGTCAAGGATAAGACTAAACTGGAAAAGGTTCAAAGGTTTGCCACCAGACTAGTACCCGAACTGGGGGATATGATCTACGAGGAGAGACTACGGGAATTAAACCTCACGTCGCTGGAAGACAGAAGAGTTAGGGGGGACATGATCACCACATTAAAGCTTCTCAAAGGAATTGATAGGGTAGATAAAGACAGGCTATTTAACACAAGGGGCACACGCACTAGGGGACACAGATGGAAACTGAGTGCCCAAATGAGCCACAGAGATATTAGAAAGAATTTTTTTAGTGTCAGAGTGGTTGACAAATGGAATGCATTAGGCAGTGATGTGGTGGAGGCTGACTCCATACACAGTTTCAAGTGTAGATACGATAGAGCCCAATAGGCTCAGGAACCTGTACACCTGTTGATTGACGGTTGAGAGGCGGCAGCAAAGAGCCAGAGCTCAACCCCCGCAAGCACAAATAGGCGAGTACAGGGTTGGAGATGGTGTGGGAGGAGGAGTCGATAGAGATCCTCCTCCGATGAAAGATTAAGAGGTTTCGTAAATGTTTGGTGAATCCTAATTGAAGTGGGTTTTTTCCAACACTTGAATAGATGCAAACTTCATTCTGGTCTCCGGTATGGTTGCTGTGAGTTGTTGTGTTCACCACCGGTGTGGTTGTGGTGTTCACCACCGGTGTGGTTGTTGTGTTCACCACCCGTGTGGTTGTTGTGTTCACTACCGGTGTGGTTGTTGTGTTCACCACCGGTGTGGTTGTTGTGTTCACCACCGGTGTGGTTGTTGTGTTCACCACCGGTGTGGTTGTTGTGTTCACTACCGGTGTGGTTGTTGTGTTCACTACCGGTGTGGTTGTTGTGTTCACCACCGGTGTGGTTGTTGTGTTCACTACCGGTGTGGTTGTTGTGTTCACCACCGGTGTGGTTGTTGTGTTCACTACCGGTGTGGTTGTTGTGTTCACTACCGGTGTGGTTGTTGTGTTCACCACCGGTGTGGTTGTTGTGTTCACCACCGGTGTGGTTGTTGTGTTCACTACCGGTGTGGTTGTTGTGTTCACCACCGGTGTGGTTGTTGTGTTCACTACCGGTGTGGTTGTTGTGTTCACTACCGGTGTGGTTGTTGTGTTCACCACCGGTGTGGTTGTTGTGTTCACCACCGGTGTGGTTGTTGTGTTCACTACCGGTGTGGTTGTTGTGTTCACCACCGGTGTGGTTGTTGTGTTCACCACCGGTGTGGTTGTTGTGTTCACTACTGGTGTGGTTGTTGTGTTCACCACCGGTGTGGTTGTTGTGTTCACCACCGGTGTGGTTGTTGTGTTCACTACCGGTGTGGTTGTTGTGTTCACCACCGGGGTGGTTGTTGTGTTCACCACCAGTGTGGTTGTTGTGTTCACTACCGGTGTGGTTGTTGTGTTCACCACCGGTGTGGTTGTTGTGTTCACCACCGGTGTGGTTGTTGTGTTCACCACCGGTGTGGTTGTTGTGTTCACCACCGGTGTGGTTGTTGTGTTCACTACCGGTGTGGTTGTTGTGTTCACTACCGGTGTGGTTGTTGTGTTCACCACCGGTGTGGTTGTTGTGTTCACTACCGGTGTGGTTGTTGTGTTCACCACCGGTGTGGTTGTTGTGTTCACCACCAGTGTGGTTGTTGTGTTCACCACCGGTGTGGTTGTGGTGTTCACCACCAGTGTGGTTGTTGTGTTCACCACCAGTGTGGTTGTTGTGTTCACCACCAGTGTGGTTGTTGTGTTCACCACCGGTGTGGTTGTGGTGTTCACCACCAGTGTGGTTGTTGTGTTCACCACCAGTGTGGTTGTTGTGTTCACCACCAGTGTGGTTGTTGTGTTCACCACCGGTGTGGTTGTGGTGTTCACCACCAGTGTGGTTGTTGTGTTCACCACCGGTGTGGTTGTTGTGTTCACCACCGGTGTGGTTGTTGTGTTCACCACCGGTGTGGTTGCTGTGTTCACCACCGGTGTGGTTGTTGTGTTCACCACCGGTGTGGTTGCTGTGTTCACCACCGGTGTGGTTGTAGTGTTCACCACCGGTGTGGTTGTGGTGTTCACCACCAGTGTGGTTGTTGTGTTCACCACCAGTGTGGTTGTTGTGTTCACCACCAGTGTGGTTGTTGTGTTCACCACCGGTGTGGTTGTTGTGTTCACCACCCGTGTGGTTGTTGTGTTCACCACCGGTGTGGTTGTTGTGTTCACCACCGGTGTGGTTGTTGTGTTCACCACCGGTGTGGTTGCTGTGTTCACCACCGGTGTGGTTGTTGTGTTCACCACCGGTGTGGTTGTTGTGTTCACCACCGGTGTGGTTGCTGTGTTCACCACCGGTGTGGTTGTAGTGTTCACCACCGGTGTGGTTGTGGTGTTCACCACCAGTGTGGTTGTTGTGTTCACCACCAGTGTGGTTGTTGTGTTCACCACCAGTGTGGTTGTTGTGTTCACCACCAGTGTGGTTGTTGTGTTCACCACCGGTGTGGTTGTTGTGTTCACCACCGGTGTGGTTGCTGTGTTCACCACCGGTGTGGTTGCTGTGTTCACCACCAGTGTGGTTGCTGTGTTCACCACCAGTGTGGTTGCTGTGTTCACCACCCGTGTGGTTGCTGTGTTCACCACCAGTGTGGTTGCTGTGTTCACCACCAGTGTGGTTGCTGTGTTCACCACCCGTGTGGTTGCTGTGTTCACCACCCGTGTGGTTGCTGTGTTCACCACCCGTGTGGTTGCTGTGTTCACCACCGGTGTGGTTGCTGTGTTCACCACCAGTGTGGTTGCTGTGTTCACCACCCGTGTGGTTGCTGTGTTCACCACCGGTGTGGTTGCTGTGTTCACCACCAGTGTGGTTGCTGTGTTCACCACCGGTGTGGTTCGCATCTCCTTGTGATATTTCCATAGTTATATATTCCATTGTATTTCACAAATCTCAACTTCTTGAAAAAAATTTGGTTTTCCACTCTCTCCCTGTTCATATATTTCAAACGTCCTCTTAGATGCCATGACTGCGACATACAAGATCCTTACGATAATTTATTAGTGGAGATCTTCAGTTTACTGGAAACATAAGACTTAAATAGGCCATAGAGACATTAATAATGTTGTATTTTAGAGAGAGAGAGCACATTATACTACAACAAGTAGTTACATACGGAAAGAAAGCCATGGAGGGTCGTTAGTCAGTTAATTAGACAAAGACAGTGCTCAGGAGCTAGAACCCGACCTTGCCAGCACCTTCGGTTGAGTACACACACACACACCCACACACAGGAGGCTGACTCCATACACAGTTTTAAATGTAGATATGATAGAGCCCAATAGGCTCAGGATTCTCTGTACACCAGTTGATTGACAGTTGAGAGGCGGGACCAAAGAGCCAAAGCTCAACCCCAGCAAGCACAAATAGGTGAGTATACACACACACACACACACACACACACACACACACACACACACACACACCCCAGGCAAGCACAACCAAGTACACACAGAAAGGCACAAGTACAATCCCAAGGAGAACAATTACTTGTCTTAATCCTTCGGTCGTCATTATTAATACCTTGGTTGATAATGCCACCTATACAGCACTCCCTTACTACCACACAACCACTGCACCACCACATTGCTGCAACACCACACAACCTAACCGTACAACCACCGCACAACCACCGCACAACCACCACACAACCACCACGCAACCACTTCATCAACCTAGGGAAATAGCCTATGTAAACAACCTTAGACTCCCTTTAGGTGACGGAGAAGGTGACGGAGGAGGTGACGGAGAAGGTAACGGGGAAGGTGACGGAAGAATCAGAGGGCCGAGACGCAGGTCTTAGCAAGCAAAGTATTAAGATGCCTTAAAGTGAGGACTAAATATATTATTCCCCCTATAAAACCTCCAGAGACAGAAATGAGGGGAAGAGTGAGATGTGAGGGGAGATGTGAGGGGAGACAGAGAGAGGAGGGGACTTACCTGTGAGGTGGGTGGAAGAGATATGAGTGTCAGGAAGGAAGGAACCCTTCCCATCTTTTATACCGAGCCTCCAGCGTCGGCGCGGCTGCCTCTCCCATACCGGAAAGGAAAGTATTCCGGGCGCCCCGCCCCGAACCTCCTGCCTCTGGTTTCCCACACCCCCGCCTAGCTCAGGTCAAAGGTCACCTCTTGCCACGGTCACCTGACCCCTCTCCCACCTCCTCCCTGACTGCTTTAACCCCTGATACCTCTCATGCCCTTAACATTACCAACCATCTGAACCTCTGAGGGGTCATAACCTCTTGAACTATCTCTGAGGGGTCTTGTGGGACCATCTGTGGTGGAGTGGTGTTGTGGGACCATCTGTGGTGGAGTGGTCTTGTGGGACCATCTGTGGTGGAGGGGTCTTGTGGGACCATCTGTGGTAGAGTGGTCTTGTGGGACCATCTGTGGTCGAGTGGTCTTGTGAGACCATCTGTGGTGGAGTGGTCTTGTGAGACCATCTGTGGAGGAGTGGTCTTGTGAGACCATCTGTGGAGGAGTGGTCTTGTGAGACCATCTGTGGTGGAGTGGTCTTGTGGGACCATCTGTGGTGGAGTGGTCTTGTGAGACCATCTGTGGTGGAGTGGTCTTGTGAGACCATCTGTGATTGAAGTTTTAGACACTCGCTAAGAGACCATTGTCACCATCAACATTCTTTGCATCATTTTCATTGCATCAGGAAAATAACATATATAACAATATGTCAACAAATTATTAAAGAATATTCTCTTTTTATGACTAATTTGTCCTTAGTAAATACTTTCTCTGAACCATGTAGATTACCTCACAAGGAGACCTCAGTAGATTCAAGAGGTAGAATTAGTAGCGAGTTACCGTCACTGCTTTAATTAATTGTGATTACTTTTAATTATATATTCTCATTTACAATACTTGATGTTGATAATCAGAGTAATTACAATAGCTATTAACTTGCTATTCTCAGACCTGGTTCGCATATTTAAGTGATTTGCTCATCTTAACTGATGATGATGAGGCGTGGGGCGCATCTTTGATGATTGCTCATTCATCATCACCATCCCTCGCCATCTTGTATCTCATCATAAACTCCTCTCATTATCCCAGCATCACTCCCTCATTGGTCCAAGAGCTGGAACCCCAGGATAACCTGCGACCTTCCTTATACCGAATGGAAATTGAATAGCAGACAGACTATCGATGGAATTTATTAATTTAGATCAAATATACAAGGCAGGTGAGACAGTACGGATACGCACACATATCGGGGTCCAAGAGCTGGAGCTAGATCCTGCAGGCACAGATAGGTGAGTATACACACACACACACACACACACACACACACACACACACACACACATACACACACACACACACACACACACACACACACACACACACACACACACACACACACACACACACACGACACAAACCAAACGGTAGAACAGTTAATGTTTCTGGAAAGTGCTTTGTTGAAAAGAGTCTTTCCAAATGTAATTTATAATATTAAAGAATCCCTGAGTGCTGCCTCAAGGTTTCCTGGTGGTGGGGGGTAAGGGTGGGCAGGGAGGAGGAGACATCGACGCTGGAGATCACTGTCTCCAGCAATTCACCGTGGAGATCACGAGGACTGGAACACCTGAAGTTATAGATCACTAAGCTCCGCCGGGGAACCACCTGAACCACAGCATGTTAAACAACGGGTTTACCTCAGACCCTCACCCTCAGACCTACCTAAAACCTCAAGCTAAGTCATAGCAGATTTTGAGCAGTTTTCCCTGCCTTCGTTTGAGGTTTTTAGAGTCTGAAATTTGGTATTAGAGGGACCGTTTGAGGCGTTGAAGATGCCGTCATTGTTTAAAACCTGGAGATGAGCCGGGAAGGTCGATCTGGAACATTAGCGCACCATTCTCAACCTTCAATAAAGGTAAAGTTGAGAAGTCAAGTGCGGGTTCCTGAGCTTCATCTAGTTTTTTACATTGAGACCTTCTCAAGAGGGCGCCCCCTAACACCGTTTTCTTTACTTAGCGTCTTCAGTTATAGTTCTTTTTACATTCCTTGGAGATCTTCAAGGACGTGCTGATGATGACTTCAGCTGCACTATTATTCTCGTCATTGACTTACTGTACTTAGGTAAATTCTCTGAATTACCTAAAGAACCATCCACAGCTTTTTTTTTTTTTAACTCCCGTACGTCTGGAAGATAACCTTTAATGAGGTGTGCCATCCCTCAAGTTGGGGGTCTACACCTCTCGTTCTTGAACCCAGATAACCTATTTTCTTCCCATGTGATTACAGTTTCTTTAAGACGGCTTCTAAAGCCCCCCTCCATCCCTCTATTTACGTTTTGACACCTTACGTGGGGTATCATCATCATTGCGATCTTACGTCCCATAATAAGGAACTGGAACTACTTTTGGGCTCGTCGCAGCTGGCTGGTTCACCTGTTTAACACCACTGCCTCGAAACCATGAATTAATTCCACACTAATGTATTACAAGTGTTTACGTATATTATATATCTCTTGTCAACTGTTTTATCTGGACCCCGGCTGCTTTCTCCGAATTCAAAAACTCGACACCAGTTAACTAACCATTTTCTTAATTATTTTCATGCGCGAAATGCTCCAAAGTGGCGTTTGATTACAGTTTAGATTTTGTTGTTGTATGGACGTATTCAAAGACTACAGGAAAGTCAGGTTTGGGGTGCCTCAAACAACCATTCGTGTGAGTGTGTTATTGTGCAAGAAGTCTGTTTCAGAGGCTTTTAAGGGTGTTGCTTAGTGTGACGGGGAGGGGGGGGGGGGGTGAGAGAGAGAGATAATCATATAATCGAGTGCTTTAATTACCCTGTTGCTCAATTCAACTATTCAATCGCACATCTGCTTAATCAATCATGCCCAATTGCCTGGTTCAGTCACCAACACGTTTCTGTCAATTGGCCAATCATCGCTTGAGATCATTCAAGCTTTTGTGCCAACCATTCACCAGCGCCACTGATTCGGCCCTGTTGACTGTTTGCGTCACGTTACCTGCCTGCGTCCTCTGCGTCACATTATCTGCATCACCTGCGTCACGTAACGAGCGTCACACAGCCTGCGCGTCACGAGAGCTTAATCACTAACAGCGAAACACCCCTCCCCCCCCCCCCCCCCAATCCCACCATTACAATCTCCTTTGAATCATCCTTTTCTCGCCCTGCTTATTACCATGGTAACCATGCATGTCATGGTGGGGAAGGTGGGGGTGTGTGAGGGCAGGATGGGGAGGGGGGAGAATGAGATGGGCGAGGTGAGGGGGGAATGATCGCTGATGGAACCACAACAAAGATCAGCTGACAGACCACAACAAGGATCAGCTGACAGACCATAACAAAGATCAGCTGGCAGACCACAACAAAGATCAGTTGGCAGACCACAACAAAGATCAGCTGACAGACCAGCTGATCTGGTAGTCTTGAGAATGGGACAGGAAGCAGGAGGAGGCTATTGTGCCATGGTTGTCAACTTCAGGTTGTCCACCAAGAATAGCTCGGTGAGGAACCGTCAAAACATTGGCCTTATATTTAACGGAAAATCCGCCGACTTACCAGTCCAACTGGTCAAGAGTAGGACTTGTCGCTGTAACGAGCGAATCATCCCCGTATGTGTGTCGTCGCGTGGTAAACTGCCCTTCATGTAGTTAACTACATGTGCTTGCAAGCTGCTCTTGTTCGAACTAGCTCCTGGGCCACGCCTCCTGGCTATAGGGAGAGAGAGAGAGAGACAGGGAGTGAGAGTGCTATGCATTTGACCTACGCGATTACACCTTCACGTGATGAGGGGGATCCTCGGGTAATTCTATGTCTTGAGTCCTTGGCTGGCAATTCTGAGTGGCATCCCATCCTTGACCTCTTGTGGTGGCACCTTCCCACAGGCCCGGTGCCTGCCTGCCTTGTCTGACATCCTGCCTCTAATTGCATGTCTCTTTGCATTGCCTGCCTGCCTCCCCCCCCCCCCCCCGCCTGCCTGCCTGCCCGCCTGCCTGCCTGCCTGCCTGCCCGCCCGCCTGCCTGCCTGCCTGCCTGCCTGCCTGCCTGCCTGCCTGCCTGCCTGCCTGCCTGCCTGCCTGCCTGCCTGCCTGCCTCCCCGCCTGCCTCCCCGCCTGCCTGCCTGCCTCCCCGCCTGCCTCCCCGCCTGCCTGCCTGCCTCCCCGCCTGCCTGCCTGCCTGCCACTCTAATGTAATGCCTGCCGGCACCTGTCATTGACCCGTCTAAATCTTTGCTGGCCCTCCTCTCTACCACTCTACCATTCTACCAGTCTGTCTAGGTGCCTTTCAACGTTTCTGACAGACTTCCTGACTAAATGATTGAAGACTGGCTCCCACTTTGTCTGCCTGTCTGCTACAGGCAGGACAGATAAATTGGTTAGAAAGGCGGGGTCCAAGACCTAATAGCTCGATTCTTTAGATACAAATAGTAAAATAAACAAACATACACAGCCCAGGTGAGGAGGAGGAGGAGGTTAGACATTGCTGGTCAAATATAACAGGACGTTTGAAGAGCTCATATTGAGATAGCAAACATGTAAACAGTATACATCGTGGGAATCTTTACCAGTGAAAGGAGAGAAAGTGGTGTTGAACCTCCCACACAACCACATAACCTGCAGATGGGAATGTAATGCAAATGAGAGGAACACAATTATCCTCAGGGTGTGGCAGTATTCTCCAGGGTGTGGCAGCATCCTCCATGGTGTAGCAGTATCATCCTCCAGGGTGTGGCAGTATCATCCTCCAGGGTGTGGCAGTATCATCCTCCAGGGTGTGGCAGTATCATCCTCCAGGGTGTGGCAGTATCATCCTCCAGGGTGTGGCAGTATCATCCTCCAGGGTGTGGCAGCATCATCCAGGGTGTGACAGCATCCTTCAGGGTGTGACAGACACAGCCCACAGACACCAGCAACTCTCCTGGTAATGGGAGACTTCAACCCTTTCCAAAGTGATTCGTAGAGATAGAGAGAGAGGTTGGGGTGGGGTGGGGTGGGGGAAATGGGAGACTGTTTATTCCACGAGTCAGAAAGTGTTTGACACTGCCGCACACACTGCTACTAATACAGCAAGTGGAGTACCACCAGATGGGTCGTGTTGCTATAGTATATGTCTGCAACATCACCTGCAGTACTGACTCCATATCGAGCTTGTGATACAAAACCTATCGGAAGACAGCCCAGCCTCTCCAACGCTCACAACAATTCCCCACTAAATTGCACCAACTTTACCAAACTGAGGACTTACCAATATAAATGGAACATCGCGTCAATTTTGCGAGCCGCTGTGATTTGTAACACATCTCTGACGTTTGGATGATGTTTACATCAAAATATGATGTGTTATGGGGGAGGACAATTGTGACAGGTAAACTGTGATACCCTCCAACATGATCTTGATACCGGAGGTGGCATGAAAAAAATGATCTAAGCCAAATCCAAAACCCCGGAGAGGAACAGGAGTAAGAAAACTATACACAACAGTGTAAAATTAAATGATTGATTTCTGCGCCTTGAAAGGAGATAGACTGAGTGCAGACATTGCCCCAGAGATACACACTAGTACAATAGCATCAGCGGCATGTGCAAGTCTTGCCTATAGGAATTTGAACAAATGAGTCTTTTTAGATTGCATGTACAACCTACGTGAGAGACTCGAGTATGCAGCGCCAGCACAAAACAAGAAGCGATACAAAGTTCTGCACAAATGTTCATTCACGAGTTAAGGAGACTTGAACTATGAGGAAACACAAGGAACTGAACCTCAATATACTTAAGGAGGGTTGAGATAATGTCGGAGTTATACATAAGTGATCAGCTATACCCCCTATCTTTATCCCCGCTCCTGCGCCAGGTAAGTCCACAACGGGCTCACCATAGCCCGTGCTACTTGGAACTTTTGTTCCGAGTAGCTGAAACTAAAACAACAACAACAACAATAACAGCCCTTATCATCGGCTGCCACCCAATCATCTGTTATCACTAATGCTGCCCTGCGGCCAGCATCTTTGCTGACGTCAGAGATGAATGTGAGGCAGACTGCAGCATCCTGGCCTTCGTCTGCTGCGGCTGTCATTACACACACCACGTAACTGCTCTCCCTGCTGGTATTTGTGATTGGCGTGTCGTCACGTTATTGCCAGACTCTCTCAATTACCGCCTGTTATTGAGTCGTAGTCCGCCCTCCTCCTCCTCCTCTCGCGCGACGCCCGGGTAATTTTACCACTCAAAATTGCTTCCTCGATTAGCGTTCGTCTTTTTTTTCGGTGTTACTGAATTGTAAATTGAGTGTTGGGTCATGTGTTAGTGTGTGTGTGTGATGCTGTCAACTTTCAGTGTGTGTCGTCTGTAGCGGATTTAATTTTGATTCTGGAGTTACTTTCGCCAAAAAAAATGTATATAGATCGTTTACACTTCTAAACAGAGGCAATGCCGTACAATTTGCATGTTGTTCCATTTATATCTTGTTTACGTTTGGGGTTTGAGTCCACAGTAGCGGAACATGGCATAAGACTTGAATTGTGAGACTTACTGAACTAAATAAACAAATTTTTTTTAGCAGCTTGACCAGCGTATGAATCACAAGGGGTGTATACTATATAATTACAATGAAAATGTACACAAAGAGGTTTACCCCGCTTGTTGGTGTATACATACAGGGAGATTTCTTCAGGACTAAAGTATACTTGATGGTTAGTCAGTAAGCTATTGTGGTGGCTTTAATAACCCTCAAGTGGTTATTAAAAGACCACAACACATATCAGCTGGCAGACCACAACAAAGATCAGCTGGCAGACCACAACAAAGATCAGCTGGCAGACCACAACAAAGATCAGCTGGCAGACCACAACAAAGATCAGCTGGCAGACCACAACAAAGATCAGCTGGCAGACCACAACAAAGATCAGCTGACAGACCACAACAAAGCTCAGCTGGCAGACCACAACAAAGATCAGCTGGCAGACCACAACAAAGATCAGCTGACAGACCACAACAAAGCTCAGCTGGCAGACCACAACAAAGATCAGCTGACAGACCAAAACAAAGATCAGCTGATGAAGCCATTACCAAAATATTAAGTCACCATGAAGCCTGCTTCTCCCATCTCCTACCATTACTAAAAGTTCCCCGAAGCTAGCAATATCCCCTTTAATGCAAATTGCTTCACCTTTACCTACCATTACCATCCCATAAAAGTTCCGACGAGCGTTTCCAGCTTAGCCACATCGTAAACAGCAGGAACAAATTATACAAAATCTCCCCACAAGAACTACGCCACACACAGGAGACGAGAACTCATTATAGTTATACATTGATGCCACAAGATGGAATTCTTTTTTTATTATTCTTTTATTCCAGTTCGTGTTAGGATTGCAATTAGCAATATTTGTGGTGTTTCTGAGTGTATAAACTTATAAGTAATTATCTTGACTGTAAACGTCGCGAGTGAAACTGATGGAGGGTAATTGTGCTGGTCCATTAAGTTAGAAGGTTATGCTAATTCTTATTGTGTCTGTCCGTTTGTCTCTTCTCTTCTCTAACTCTCTTCATCATCTCTGTCTCTGTGTCTGTCTGTCTCTCTCTCTCTCTCTCTCTCTCTCTCTCTCTCTCTCTCTCTCTCTCTCTCTCTCTCTCTCTCTCTCTCTCTCTCTCTCTCTCTCTCTCTCTCTCTCTGCCTCTGTCTCTCTGTTTCTCTCTCTCTCTCTCTCTCTCTCTCTCTCTCTCTCTCTCTCTCTCTCTCTCTCTCTCTCTCTCTCTCTCTCTCTCTGTCTCTCTCTGCCTCTGTCTCTCTGTTTCTCTCTCTCTCTCTCTCTCTCTCTCTCTCTCTCTCTCTCTCTCTCTCTCTCTCTCTCTCTCTCTCTCTCTCTCTCTCTCTCTCTCTCTCTGTCTCTCTCTCTCTCTCTCTCTCTGTTTTTCTCTCTCTCTCTCTCTCTGTCACTTCCCTCCCTCCCTCCCTCCCAATTTCTCCACCGACACCTTTCACCCCGACGTTCAAAACACCAGAAATACACTAACAGGCTCCCGCTGGAGACACCACCAGGATATTGCAGCGGCTAAAAAAAATGAATTAGCATCAAGAGAGATGTGTGGGGAGGCGAAGGCAGAGGTTGTAGTAGTAGTAGGGGTGGTGAGGGTTGGTGGGGGTGAGGGTTGGTGGGGGTGAGAGACGGGTTATGGTTGTTTGGATAAGGCCGATATGGGTGTGGGGGGTTGGAGTGGGTGGGATCCGAGTCCCCCAAAGCCAGGAGAGAAGCCACTTTCAGCCGAGGAAATAGGTATTCCTGTACTCCTCACTTCGGTGGAACTTGCAGAATGGCAACGCCGCTTTTGTTGTGGTCGTAGTATTGGGTTGACTTATGAATGACTAGGCGCTTTGTAACGACGAGTCTCATTGGTCAAAACACACAACACACCGGTTTATATAATTCACGCGGCTATCTAGAGAAAAATGGTGAGAAGCAATGAATGCAAATTAACATATGTTGATTAGTGAACAAGGGAGATGTTTTTTTTGTGCTTAAGAGTTCATTGACCTTTTATATAAACGATATAACTTATACTAAATTTTACGCATTGACCGTTGTATATAGTGGCGAACGACGTGACGTCACACAACCTCGCATCACAACAACAACAGCACACAAAGCAGTTTATTCAAGTCAAAAGTGGTTTTCCAACAATACAATTGCGATAATAATTGATATACTTTATACAAATAATGGTATCAAGACCTAATTACACACACACACCGATATTCAGTAGGTAATAGTATGTATATTACGATGATGGGGCATCAATCACCCACCTGACAGGTGGGTGTTTGTACCTGACAGGTGGGTGATTGATGCCCCCCATGCCCCGGACCCCTCCTGGTACCCACTTGCTGCCTTTCTCAAACATTTTCATCAAGAAATATGAATGTGTAGATGTCTTCTGATTTTATGTATAAACATGCATATGTTTGATATATTGGTATGAATGCATGGTTACATGCATGTATGATTATATACGTGGCTTTAATAACCCTCAAGTGGTTATTAAAAGACCACAACACATATCAGCTGGCAGACCACAACAAAGATCAGCTGGCAGACCACAACAAAGATCAGCTGGCAGACCACAACAAAGATCAGCTGGCAGACCACAACAAAGATCAGCTGGCAGACCACAACAAAGATCAGCTGGCAGACCACAACAAAGATCAGCTGGCAGACCACAACAAAGATCAGCTGGCAGACCACAACAAAGATCAGCTGGCAGACCACAACAAAGATCAGCTGGCAGACCACAACAAAGATCAGCTGGCAGACCACAACAAAGATCAGCTGGCAGACCACAACAAAAATCAGCTGGCAGACCACAACTATCAGCTGACAGACCACAACAAAGATGTGTGTATAAAGGAAATACAGTGTGAGGGATGAACCAATGACTGAGAGAAAAGGTTTTGGGAGTAGACGCATACGAGTGAGGTACACAACCACAGCGTCACACCAGCGGCACACGCGAGGCCTGAGGGCATGGGGATCAGCCTTCACCGTTCGCAAACACATGCTGCAACTTCATTTTAAATGCCGAGACCTTTTAATAGGTTATCTATATAGCACCAGGTCGACCCGGTGGTGGTGATGACGGTAGATAGTGGACATTAAGGACTGTCAACAGACTTTAGGTGCATCTGCACCTTCAATGTAACGTATAGCAAAGATGTAAACTTGTGAGTGATGGGTTAATGTGTTGCTGGGAGGTACGCTGGGAAGAGAGGGTGTTCTATGTTGTTCTATACTATGAACACACGGGACCTGTCACGTGGTATGGCGTAGAGGAGAGATGATCTTAACTTCCTAGCGGGTCATTTAGTTATGGGGGAACTATTGGTCCCTCCCATGTACTCCTCGACCCCTCTATCTCATCCCCTATTCCCTCTCTCCATACCCCCCTCCCTCCCTCCCTCCCTTTACCATCCCTCAGTTAATAGCTTCCCACTACCCTCCACCCTACCATCTCTACCTCCCTGCCCTTCCCTCCCTCCCCCCTCACTTTCACTCTCCTCCTTCAGTCCCCCCCCCCCCCCCCGTAGGGTGTTGGTAGAGGGCGCCACCATTCCCGTTTTCTCTGCGGCTGAAAAGTTATCTTTTCGTGTTGAAAATATGACGTGATGTATATATTGGAGGCAATCTACGCGACACTTGTTAGAGCAATACTAGAATATGCAGCACCAGCATGGAAGCCATACATTGTCAAGCATAATACCGAAATTGACAGAAAACAGAAACTGTACAAAAGTTTGGATCAAGTTTAACCCACGCCAGACCTACGTGGGTTAAGCTCTAAGGATAGCTTAATAGTACTAGACCTAACAACCACGGAGAGGAGAAGAAACAGAGGAGATATGATCACAACATACAAGTTACTGAGACAAAGTGGATAAGGGCAGCCCACAGAGAAAGTGGAATAAGGGAACATAAGTGGAAGCTGGACACGCAGATGAACCTCGCAGATAAACCTCATAGATGCGAGGAAACACCCATACCCGGGATGGCCACGGGCAGCATGTGGAGCGCACTGAAGGAAGTTGTGGAAGCCACCTCCATCCACAACCTCAAGGCCAGATTCGACCCAAAATTCGAACGTCGGAATAGTTACGTTATAACACGGCACGAGAAGTGTGGGAGGAGCGAGAGACAGGAGCTACAGCCCGTCGTCACTGGTGGGTAAGTGCTGCCAGGTGAGTACAGGTGAGTCAGCAGGATTCATCTTCCCACGGTGATGCCATTGTCTTTAACCCGCGTCGACAGCCTCGGTCACCCCCTCCCCCTCCCTCCCCCCTCTCCTCCCTCTACCCCCACCACCCCCCATTCCTACCCTCCCCCCCCCTCGCCCCCGGATGCTACTAGTAATTAGGTGTTGTGGGGCACCTGGGCATGTGAGGCTCCCCCCTCCCCCAGAGGTCGGCACACCTGGGGGGGGGGGATGTAGGTGAAGATGCGCTCCTCCAAGTGTGAGTGAGGATGGGTTTACTACGGGGGGGGGGTCTGCTTTACATGGGAGAGGGGGGAAGGGACCATGAGATCCGATGGCGTGGAGTGACTGTCCAATGGTTCTTCTTGCTCCCACCATTAATTCTTATTAACTTGCATTGGTACAGATTGAAGTCTAGTAACCATTGCTTCGACAATCCCTGAAGCTTATCAGGTCCTCCAGCATTTGTTCATAATTCTGTTAGTCCAAGTCCTACATAGAATAGGTATAGCACAAGAGGCAGCGTTAGTACATACACTGCAGGTTACTGTATAAGAATTGGAGAAATGTGTTGATGTGTGTAGCAAAGGAGATGTGTGTCGTGTACGTTTATCCCAACAATTACTGTCATTAAGCTCCACAGTTATGAATGTTGAGGCCTTACTCTCGCTGGTTTTAGTAGTATTCGCACGCACGAACACCCTTCACTCACACACACACACACACACACACACACACACACACACACACACACACACACACACACACACACACACACACACACACACACACACACACACTCAGTGAGTGTGTGTGGTTAGGAAGTAATGTGGTGGAGGCTGACTCCATACACAATTTCAAATGTAGATAAGATAGAGCCCAATAGGCTCAGGAACCTGTACACCAGTTGATTGACAGTTGAGAGGCGGGACCAAAGAGCCAGAGCTCAACCCCCGCAAGCACAACTGGGTGAGAACTAGGTGAGTACACACACACACTTAAACATGACAGCATGGGTGGACTCTTGAGAAACAACCATGCACCGTAGAGATGTTGAACAGTTTTCTCTTAGCGTAGGAGCAGTAGAGAAGTGGAATGATCTGAAAGAACAGGTTGTACAGGTGAACTAAATGAATCATATCCTGAATGGGAATGATGAAGAAATAGGTCAGGGATGATGGCAACAATAGAAGCCAGCGGCTACAAAGGCAGGGTCCAGTAGCTAGAGCTCAATTTTCCAACCAGAAGTACGTGTGAAGATGTAAATGATCGATAGTAAAGACAATTTTACATAATTTCTCATTCATTAATAATATAATCAAGACATTGAATGTAATTGATAATCTTACTACAAGAATTCTGTGTTATTAAATAATCTTACTACAAGAATCCTCTGTTATTAAATAATGTTCAATAATGATCAGTAGAATAATACAAGTGTGACTCGTATATCATGATCAACAGCCTTGCTAAAGACCTCGCTACGTGGTCTCCTGGTTTGCCACAACGTTCACAATTCAATGTGCTAACCTAATGATCCTCCTGACAGGTGTTTGAGACCGACACAGTGGTCCTCCTGACAGGTGTTTGAGACTGAGACAGTGGTCCTCCTGACAGGTGTTTGAGACTGAGACAGTGGTCCTCCTGACAGGTGTTTGAGACTGAGACAGTGGTCCTCCTGACAGGTGTTTGAGACTGAGACAGTGGTCCTCCTGACAGGTGTTTGAGACTGAGACAGTGGTCCTCCTGACAGGTGTTTGAGACTGAGACAGTGGTCCTCCTGACAGGTGTTTGAAGGCCCTCAGTTTCTCTTTCTCCAAATGGCCTCAAGGTACAATATGGTTCATAGACCCTTCTAGTCCGGTGTTTACTTTGACCTCTCTCGACCCTTGGCATTAAGGTTGTTTTTTTGTTCTGTCTGTAAGCTGGATAACCTGTTGGTGCCTCTTAGTATGGCTCGGACAAATTAGCTGAGGTCACTCGTTGGAAAGGTGACCTTCAAGATGTTGACGATCCTCAAGATGGTGGAGCTAATCAGTGACTTCTGCTGATCTTACTTTGTGGTTTTTCCTTATCTAATCTCTTACAGTAAGCACCTCTCTTGACCTCGCCCTCTACACCCCTAATTACTCACTGATCACGCGGTGATTAGCGTCTAATAGCGAGCTAATCGTTAGTCGATTCACTGCTGGGTCCAGCAGCTGGATGCATGAAGCCTGTGTTAAAAAAACATGCAAACACATCTAATTTGTTTTTTCACAGCATCATCTTCGCCTTGTTAAGCTCTGTTTCTATTATGCTTTCCAGTTTTGGTGTGTGCGCTCTAGACTGGACGTGAGCGCACCTCAAAGAATACAGACAGAGGGATGACCAAGTTAATGCCAGGAATTACAAAACATTCCTTTTATGGAGAGGTTAAAAAAAAGCCGGATTTTAATGTTCTCTAGATACAGTCGACAGTGATGTGGTGTCTGTACCTCGTGTGTTTGTACCAAGTACAGTATTGTACCTCGTGTTTTAGTACCAGGTACAGTACTGTACCTGGTGTGTACAGTACACAGTGATGTGGTCTCTGTGCCTCAGGGCTCATCACTATGTGCTCACTTCCTATGCAGCTTGACTACTGATGCAATATAATTTTCGGAATATTTTCTTCTTCTGGTGCTTATGTTTTTATTCCTTGAACTCTAGTATTTGTTTTTTTCGATTTCTCCGGTGTCCTCGGTTCTCTGTGTTTTATCCAATGTTTTTTTTCTGATTTTCTCTTGATATTGTCTCTTGAATGTGGTGGTGGGTTTAGTTGTCCTCGTTCCCCTGTCTTTAAGTGTTGTATGTATCTCCTTTGGTTTTCCTCCACCATTTCTTGGACCGCCTGGTTGGTAAGATCTTCCTCCCAGTGCCTATGTCTCCAGTACTATCTCTGGCGTACGCGCGCTTATCCGGGAAAAACACTGAATTGCACAAAAACTATTACTAATAGATGATAGTTTTATATTATTGATACACATATTAATATGTTCTGGTGGATTTTTTAAACCACGATAAATAATCAACTGTTTATCTGATAAAACAACAGGAATTGCATGTCAATGTGCAACTTTGGTTACCAGGCTATATCCGCTGCCAGACGTATAACCGTACGTCACAAACGTGTTTAGGACGGTCTTCAAACCCGTTGTGATCTGGGCGGCCTCAACCTTGCCCTTCACCACCACCACCATCAACACGCCCCGCTAGTTTTTCTGTCATCTTCTCATGACGGCGAGTATCATACGGGAACTTGCAGACGGTACGACAGTGTCCGTAAGAGGTGGCCAGAGGGGGCCGCAGGGTATATCAATATTTACTTTTCGTGTGAGATAATCGTGGTGGTGCGTCATGGCTTGATATTGTTTACATGCGTGCGGTATCCGGTACCTCGGCGCGCGAGCTGCCACGGGTGGTAACAGCCAGAGGTCAGCCTATGCACGACTACCATCACTAAGGTCGCCCTCTGTGCAACTTTTGCAACTATGTAAGTTTCCTCAATCTTCCTTGTTGCCCAGGGTACAAGACCCAGGAAGAGGGCGATACGTATCCTCTACCCTGCCAATTGAAACAAAAAACGCGAAGCAAGCGAGCCTAGTAAGACCATAGCGCGAGCCTAAATAAGACCCATTGAGAGATCGAGCCCAATTAAGACCCAGCGCGAGAGCGAGAGCGAGACCACCTACGTCACCTCCCAGTCATCTCTAATACAGAGCTTCATGAATATTTTAAGAGCCGTAGAGTCATGGCCAGCAGGAGCATCCGGGAGGCCCTGGCCATGACTGGCTGCGAGGGACGTTTCCCTCTCGATAGCAAGTTGCATTTTGTTGATCTTGTTGACGCCATGCCTGAAGGAACCGGAGGGTAGGCGAGGGGTAGTTTAATTCGTTGACTATGGGCACCCCTACCCATCGTTGTGAGCGGTATGTAGGTACTTCAACCCCAAGGGTAGTTAGTGGTCGAAGTACAGTACTGTAGTTAACGTTACGGTACACAGTAATGAGGCTGTAGCAGGCGGTGTGTCTCACCTTACTGTGTAGACGAGTAGGGTCTGAAACCTGAGAAACGTTTGGGCCCTTTTGCTGAATTAATACTTATTAAACACACCCAACCCGACGGAACTCAACCCAACCCAACGACAATAAGAGATAAAAATGTTGTTTATAATACATATATATTTATATATATGTGTGTTTTCATGCACATGTGTGTGACGTCAATGTGACATCACAATGTTCTTACAGGTACAGGTTTTAGTCCCTACTAATATAGGCATTATCTACGATAGATCAACTTGCAATCATTGATTACGATTTTGGATAGGACGTCACACGAGATAAAAACACATGTACAGTTCTGAAAAAATTGTGATAGTAGACAGATAGACAATCGACTTGAGAATGGTCCAGGACGGACCGAAACGCCGTCGTCCCTTCACTTACTGGTGTTCGGTTTGGTCAACGTTTGAGTAGAGATGCTTCTGAACGCTGGGATGTTGTTCCCATTCAGTTTTGGTGACCTTCCTCTGGGTGTGTGTGTGTGTGTGTGTGTGTGTGTGTGTGTGTGTGTGTGTGTGTGTGTGTGTAAGGTCATCCTTGACCCGGACTCTCACACCAAGGTCACGCGAGGTCCGTGACCTTGCGTCGCTGACCCGTCTCGAGGAAATGTTTTCCAGTCGTGATTAAGAAAGTCATTGAATAAGGAAATTAAACTTGGGAATTTTAGGGAGATTTTTTTATTGTATTTACAACACAATTAAATTACGAACAACACAGTTGTTCGTAACTCATTTGGACGAGTCGCAGTTAATGACATAGTTAGCGTGGTTAATAGCGTAGTTAGCGTGGTTAATAGCGTAGTTAGCGGGGGAATGTTGCCTGGATTCTTGATCTGTTGTAACGGAGTATTAGTATGTACCGCAGAGTAATTTAAACCCAGAAGGTCGAGTTATTCATTATCCTTGTTTACATTTTAGTCCTTATCACCGTGACACTATTTTATCCGATATCTCTTGATTATTTCCCCTTTTGCTGATACCTACTATCTATATCTATCATTATTCTTGCACTTCATTATTCTTGATCCAACTGTTATCAGAATTATTCCTCTTACGTCTTCGTGTTTTTAACATTGAAACTCTGTTTTTATGCCCATTTCCTCGCTTTATCAATTATCTGTTATCCCTTCATGATTCCTTCTTGTCCTCGGTCCTTGTATTATGGTTTATTATGAGGATGTAATGTGTGATGCAGTCGGTGGGAAGGTTACTGTTATCCTCATTATCCAGTCGTGATTGACCAGTGTGTGGTTTGGTCAACATATTTCAGCCACGTTATTGTGACTCCTCGTCCTCTTAATAGATGGAATTTAGCTTTATGTGTGGTGTGTGTGGAGATGATGTGACGTCATTATGACGTCATGATATTACGGCACAGGTTTTGGATCCTTCTGTCTTTTGAAGCAATACAATAATGTGGGATGGTAAATACAATACAATACAATAATGTGGGGGTGATAAAAGCTCTCACTTTTCCCTACAATATTTGGCTCCCCCTTCCCATTATCCTCCCCTCTCCTTCCCCCCTTCCTTGCGTGGCCCCTCCCACTCCCCTCCCTTATGTGGCCCTTCCCCACCCCACTCCCCCCTCCCCCCCATTGCTGAATGAAAAACCCGTTTGAGAAAGGCTGTGATGACACCAGTTTACCTTGATGGTGGCTTGTGGAGTCTTCAGGGTGAAGTGTGCTTCTTTACCCTTGCTACTGTACTCGCGCTTCCGTACCCTTACTGCTGTACCCCCGGGAGCCGGTCGGCCGAGCGGACAGCACGCTGGACTTGTGATATTGTGGTCCTGGGTTTGATCCCAGGCGCCGGCGAGAAACAATGGGCAGAGTTTCTTTCACTTTATGCCCCTGTTACCTAGCAGTAAAATAGGTACCTGGGTGTTAGCTGTCACGGGCTGCTTCCTGGGGGTGGAGGCCTGGTCGAGGACCGGGCCGCGGGGACACTAAAGCCCCGAAATCATCTCAAGATAACCTCAAGATAACCCCCTCGTACCGTCCCCCAAGAAAGCCTGAGCAATGTAAACAAAAGTAGCTTTTGGACCCCCTCCCCCCCCCCCTCCCTCAGGAATTAGGGGCTCTGAAGCTTCAGCATCTTTAGTGCCACGGTGGATGGCACTAAACATTGAATATATAGAATATATTCTGAAACAGAATATATAACTATTTTTATGTCCAAATTCTTTGTCGAATCTGGGCAAAAAGTTATGGATGGAGGTGGTTTCCACACCTTCTTTCAGTGCATCGGGAATATTCCCCGATAGCCATATTCCTAAACATCCCCTGATGGAATATGTCTATCGTCAGTGCTAAGCCCTACTGGACGCCTGTGGTGGCATCCCGCCACTCTGAGGCCAAAGTGGCGGAATGTTGATATCGGTCAAAATATTAAATGACATTATCTGGGAATTTTTAATTAATATCCAGCTATACATATCTAGATCAGCGAGAACCAAAATCTGCTTAAGGATATAGAATATTAATATTACGCATGAGGCGTGTATGTGTGTGTATATATTTATATATAATATATAATATGTGAAACTCTAAAAATAGTAAATAGAGAAGTTTTATGATTGTTGTTTATGATATAATATGTCCGAGTGTGGCAATAATGCAGAGAAAAGAGAGATCAAATTAGTAAGACTTCACGCGCAAGTATTTACAGAAGCAAGTGACGTGAGTTAATTGTTCTTGGAAAATATCTTTGCTGCTTGACCTTACTAGTTGACACTGTTGACGTCTCAAGTGGTTTTAATTGACACAATTTCATAGTTTTAGGTTATACAGTAAGGTGTATAGGTATTGTTAAGGAGCGTGTATATCCTGATGTCACGGACGTGAGAACATAGATGGATTTATTCAAACTACAGTATTGTATTTTCTGCGTTTCCTGTATCGCCCTTGGAATTGTATATATAGATGGATGTATTTGAGGAATATTAGACCTCTCGTTCAACTCAGTGTTGTATGTCTCTCTCTCTCTCTCTCTCTCTCTCTCTCTCTCTCTCTCTCTCTCTCTCTCTCTCTCTCTCTCTCTCTCTCTCTCTCTCTCTCTCTCTCTCTCTCTCTCTCTCTCTCTCTCTCTCTCCCCCTTCCTCCCAAGGAAGTACAAGCAAGCCCCACCAAGTCTTCCCACGGTGCTTGCGTCTTCGGTACCAAGGTGAACTGGGTAATGCTGTATTGCCATTCCACCTCTCCACCTGACCCCAGCACCTCCCCACCTGACCCCAGCACCTCCCCACCTGACCCCAGCACCTCCCCACCTGACCCCAGCACCTCCCCACCTGACCCCAACACCTCCCCACCTGACCCCAGCACCTCCCCACCTGACCCCAGCACCTCCCCACCTGACCCTAACACCTCCCCACCTGACCCCAGCACCTCCCCACCTGACCCCAGCACCTCCCCACCTGACCCCAACACCTCCCCACCTGACCCCAGCACCTCCCCACCTGACCCCAGCACCTCCCCACCTGACCCTAACACCTCCCCACCTGACCCCAGCACCTCCCCACCTGACCCCAGCACCTCCCCACCTGACCCCAGCACCTCCCCACCTGACCCCAGCACCTCCCCGCCCGACCATAACTTCAGTTCGACCGACCCAACTTGACACCAAACCTCACCAGATACAAGTCTCGGGTCAAAGGCTGATTACGTGACTCTTATGGATATTTTGATGGTTAGGGGAGGGAGGGAGAGAGAGGGGAAGGAGGGGAGGGTGAGGGGATGGAGGGAAGGATAGGGGAGGGTGGGAGGGAAGGATAGAGGAGGGTGGGAGGGAGAGGGAGAGGGGAAGGAGGAGGAAAGGCCTTGGGTAGGCCTGAAAAAATTAGTGTTGGTGCCGGATTTTATTTGTAAAACCATTATATACTTTGTTGATATGACGTACCCGGCGGTGCCCGGGTCCACCCCAAAAGGTTGTGTTATGGGGGCCGATCACCTTTTTAAGGTGGCATTGGGGGTCGACACCGTCCCGTTTACTGTGAGCATTCTTGCTATATCCTGGCCCCCATCCTGGCCGGGGAGGATTGACCGGGCGCCAATCCTTAACTGTAGCCTCTGTTCACCCAGCAGTGAATGGGTACCTGGTTGTTAAACGATTCGGCGGGGTCGTATTCCGGGGAAATTAGGGTTAAGGACCTTGCCCGAAACGCTACGCGTAATAGTGGCTTTACAAGAATGTAAACTCTTGTATATGTATATATTCTGGTATGAAAACAAAAGGCTGACTGTGAATTACAGTGTACATCTGAACAGCTGAACTATTGTCGTATAGCAGAAGCCGTAGCTCCCTGAGATATATATATATATATATATATATATATATATATATATATATATATATATATATATATATATATATATATCCCAGTATTCTCAAATCCGATTCGTACATGTGTCTCAAGTTTTAAAATATATACAATAAACACCACTATTACGCAAGGAGAGATGACCAAATTTAACTCATGACGACGGAAATCATGTAATTCTTTTATTTATTTACTTTTTATAGTTTCCCAGGGGTGGGAAGACGTGGGGGGGGGGGGGTTTGTAATATTGAATATGTGTTACCGTCATGTCTATGGGTAGCTCTTGAGTAAACCATTTAAACGCTTATTAAGTTTAGAATGGTTACCCCCTGAACATGTGAAGTCGTTTTCGTTATTGTGGTTTTACAGAAAATGAATTGGTTTTAGGTATGACTCAATGAAATTGCATTCACTGTGTAATAGGTAGTCCAGTTTCGACAGGCTTCAAGTTAATAGTTAGGGAACATTGTTGTATGTGTGTTTAGCTTATAAGTTAAGAAAACGTACCGCCTAGAATGGATCATTGTTGGAATGGTCAAGATGATGTTTGACATCATAAACTGTCTTCGTTCAGTTTCATTTCAAGGACGTCTTTCATGTTTTTATTTTATTAATTTATTTATTTATTTATTTATTTAAGAGTTGTTACATTCTTGTACAGCCACTAGCACGCATCTAATATTCCCCGGAATACGACCCGCCAAATCGTTTAAAAACCAGGTACTCATTTTACTGTTGGGTAAACAGAGGCTACAGTTAAGGATTGACGCCCAGTAAATCCTTTCCCCGGCCGGGATATGAACCCAGGCCAAAGCACTCGCGAAACGCCATGCGAGTGTCTTACCACTTCACCATGGGGACTGTATATGTGAAATAATGTGTGTTGGCGCTGTTACCTTCACATATTACGGGAGGGAAGGGAAGGGAACTCTCAGGGATAGCGCCAAGCCATTACGACTATATAGCCCCAGAACGGGATCAGGAGAAGGATTTGGGATGGGACGGGGGAAGGAATGGTGCCCAACCACTTGGACGGTCGGGGATTGGACGGCATCCTGCATGAAGCGAGTGTTGTACCTGCTATTACTATTAAACTATTTTTATGTCCAAATTCTTTGTCGAATCTGGGCAAAAAGTTGTGGATGGAGGTGGCTTCTACAACCTTCTGTCAGTGCATGCCACTTGTTGACCGCCCGTACTGGGTACCAGTATTTCCTTACATTCCTTTGGCTCATTTGCGTTTCCAGCTTCCACTTTTATCCTCTTGTCCCTACTCTATTCAAAGAGATTATCCTCAGTATCTTGTATGATGTGATCATATCCTCTCCGTTCCTTCTATCCTCTAAGGATGTGAGATTTAGTTCCATTAGCCTATCCTCGTAGCTTAATCCTCTTTGCTTTGGTACCAATCTTGTTGCTAACCTTTGTACTTGTTCAGTTTAGGCTTTGGTTCACAAGGTGAGGATTCTATGCCGGTAATGCATATTCCAGTATTGGTCTAAGAAATGTGTAGAGTGCCTCGAAGAAGTCCTGATTAAGGTTTCTAAACAAATGTTCTTATATTTACCAGCTTCCTGTATGCTGCAGATGTTATCCTGTATACATGTGTCTCTGGTGTGAGTGTAGGAATTATATCCACTCCTAACTCTCTGATTCCTGTAGCTGCCTTCCCCTCATGGTGTAGGTGCCTTTCCCCTCATGGTGTAGCTGCCTTCCCCTCATGGTGTAGGTGCCTTTCCCTCATGGTGTAGGTGCCTTTCCCCTCATGGTGTAGGTGCCTTTCCCCTCATGGTGTAGCTGCCTTCCCCTCATGGTGTAGCTGCCTTCCCCTCATGGTGTAGGTGCCTTTCCCCTCATGGTGTAGGTGCCTTTCCCCTCATGGTGTAGCTGCCTTCCCCTCATAGTGTAGCTGCCTTCCCCTCATGGTGTAGCTGCCTTCCCCTCATGGTGTAGCTGCCCTCTGGTCTCCCCTCTCTCCCTTTCCCGTCCTCATTACCTTACTTTTGGGATTGAAGTGCACCAACCATTTGCCTTATCACTGCTGGAGTTTGTCAATGTCCTCCTGTAACTTCCTGCAGTCCTCCTCAGTGTTTACATTCCTCATTAGCTTCGCATCATCTGCAAACATTAACATCATTGCATCATTCATGCAGATCGGCGTTCAATCCCAGACCGTCCAAGTGGTTGGGGCACCATTCCTTCCCTCGTCCCATCCCAAATCCTTATCCTGACCCCTTCCCAGTGCTATATAGTCGTAATGTCTTGGCGCTTTCCCTTGATAATTCCTTCCTTCCTTCCCTCAATAAAAAAAAATATAAAAATATAAATCCACGCATAGAAAACGTAAACGTTTGTGATCCGCAATAGTATGTATAGTACATCATATTTTGCCTGTTGGGGATTTTTAACATTAAAATACTATGTATTATTGGAGAAGACTGTTTGAACTGACTGGAGCTCTCTGAATAAGTCCCAAAATACACACCATCAATGTTAACTGTGTAGTATTGTAGAGTTATTGAGACTATATTGAAGATGGCAAATTATAGTTTATTGAGACTTAATATATTTCGGGAGAGGAGGAAGAAGAGTAGGAGGATGTAACATTGTGATTAAGGGGGCATATCATTATAAATCGTTATAAATTAAAAGTTGTTCAATTTGCTTATAATTTTTTTTATGAAATGGTTATAGAAAGGGCTGCAACTGGTCCAGGTTTCACCATCACACCCTAAACAGAAAAGGAGAAAAAAAATGCACAACGTATTATGCAACGAATGTTCAACATTCTCAAATAATCTCAGGGAACACATGTGTCAACTAAAATGTCTATTATGTGCTGTAGAAGCACAAACTCTTGTAATAATTGTAATATGTATGTGCAATATATTTATATGTAAATTTTTTTTTTCTTTTTTTTTTTGGCCAATTTTTTTTTTCTCGTTTGTTATCAAGGGATTTGCATGAAACTTGCACACCTTGCTCAATGGATGCCTATCTGCAAGGGTGCCAATTATGAACGAAATCTGTCGAAGTCAAGCTCAGCTACAGGTGGCCGAACTTGGATCTTTATTTTACTCTGGAAAGTAATTTACACCTTCAAATTACTTCAGGGCGTTCATTTATTAATCAATTTACATGCAAATTACACCTTATATGTAGCGTTTGTGCTTCTACAGACTCTAGTAGACATTTTAGTCCAAAGTCTATTTGTTGATTTTATAAAAATTTATAAATATCATATATTGCATATTTTTTAGAAGGGTAACTTTGAATAATTATATTATTGCACTAAACACTTTTTTGATAAAACTGATCACTAGAATCCTTTATTATGTGCTTAATTTAATATCTGAGTGTTATAGAAATGATTTTAGTTGACACATGTGTTCCCTGAAACTATTTGAAAATTCGTTGCATAATTCGTTGTTTATTTTTTTTCTCCTTTTCTGTTTAGGGTGTGATGATGAAACTTGGACCAGCTGCAGCCCTTTCTATAACCATTTCATAAAAAAATTTATAAGCAAATTGAACCACTTTTAATTTTACATCGATATGCCCCCTTAATATCACAACGTGATAATATTTTTGCCAGTTTAATGCAAGTTTATAAGCTTGCAACACTGACAAGCATTAGGTGTATGACAATACTGACAGGTAGATGGCAGGTAGATTTAGGTAGATTGACGGGTAGATGGCAGGGTAGATTTAGCCTGTGGGTGTTGGTGCACATTATCTGATGACAGTTACTTGTCACATCTCGTATTCCTGATGGCGTCCACGGGTGTCTGTACTTGCGAGGTGCGGTCTTAGAGAGCCCTCCTGGAGCCAGATGCACGAAGCAATTACACAAGTACTTACGAACGTGTACAACTTTCCTCAATCTTTGACGGCTTTGGTTACTTTTATTAAACAGTTTGTATGCATGAAAACTTCCCAATCAGCTGTTGTTTTTGTTATAAACAGCCTCCTGGTGCTTCGGAGCTCATTAACTGTTTAATAATTGTAAACAAAGCCGTGAAAGATTGAGATACAGGTTCGCAAGCGCTTGCATAACTGCTTCGTGAATCTGGTCCCTGCGTCCTACGTCGCATCATTTACTTCCCGAAGACGTCTTCAGGGAGACTTGTAGCTCTACAGAGGTGGCGTAGCGTCCCAGAGGGTCAGCTGCGCGTCATCAGCGGCGATGACGACTACTCGAGGTCGTCCTGCGTGATCCTGCCGAACTCTGAGTTGACCAGGTCGTAGAGAGAGGCCGCCTGCTGGCAGGGAAAGGCGTCCTCTGCGGAGGTGCAGGTCAGCGACTCCTGGTTGAACACCGTCTGGTTGGGACACACGAATGTGAACTGGTCCACGGCGCTCGTCTGTAAGAGCACGACTAAATCAGAATATATAAAGAATCTTGTCATAAATGGAAGGTAAATAAATGTAAACACTAATTTGACGGAAGTAGAAAACAAAAAACATATCTAGAATTGTTACGAATCAAAGTTATAATATTGTGGCTCCAGATGTGGAAGTTCAGGTGTGTTAAGCAGTACAGTTTTAGGCACCAAGGTATGAAGAAAAGTATCAGGAGAAAGCGCCAAGCCATTACGACTATATAGCACTTCGAACGGTTCAGGAAGCGGATTAGGATGGGACGGAGGGGAAAGGAATGGTGCATAATCACTAAGTATGAAATGGCTGTAAGTTCTATGGGCAGTATAGAGGATGACCTCGCTCATCCCCGGCAGTGAGAACCTCCCTTGATGAACGCAATTCACATGCAAAACGCAGAGGAAAAGGTACATGATTGAAGTGTCCGGATGATAAGAAGCATTTGTGGTGATAAACAGCTGTAAGAACACCACTTTGAGAGTTACAACACGAAGCCATGGGCGAAGGAGATGAGGATAGAGCCTCACCTGGCCCAGGTCATCCTGGATGGGGAGACAGACGTGGAAGACCCTGCAGGCGTTGTCGACGTCGGCGTAGTACCCGTAGGGGCGGCCGTCGCAGCTGAAGCTCTGCGACACCTCACCGACCAGATCTTCGTACCCGGAGGGAAAGAAGTAAGCCATGCGGGCGGCGGCCAGGGCCACAACCCCACACAACACCACCAGTACTCTCATGGTGGGCGGCGTGTGGGCGGGTGCGGGCGGCTGGTCCGGGAGCACTTGTGAGGGCGGCGAACACCTGTAAAACAGACAAGGGTGAGTTGCTGTGAGCTAAGGTGAGGTAATTATCAAGAGAAAGTGCTAAGCCACTACACCCACATTCAGTATTTGTCTTTCACCCTTTCACCCGTTGTCTAACAACGGGTGGTAGGGTGCCACTGTTTGATGGCACCCTACCACCCACGGCACCTTCACTGTCCAGGACCACCCACCACCCATGGGCATGGTTTAAATTTTAAATTTTGCCCCAAGGGGCGAGTTTATTGGGCAGCGCCACTCATCTTGTGAGTGGACATAGGCAACATGGTGCTGTGGTCAGGAAGGTGTGAGTGTCCAGGGAGTGTTGTGAGTGTCCAGGGAGAGTTGTGAGTGTCCAGGGAGTGTTGTGAGTGTCCAGGGGGTGTTGTGAGTGTCCAGGGGGTGTTGTGAGTGTCCAGGGAGTGTTGTGAGTGTCCAGGGAGTGTTGTGAGTGTCCAGGGGGTGTTGTGAGTGTTCAGGGAGTGTTGTGAGTGTCCAGGGGGTGTTGTGAGTGTCCAGGGGGTGTTGTGAGTGTCCAGGGGGTGTTGTGAGTGTCCAGGGAGTGTTGTGAGTGTCCAGGGGGTGTTGTGAGTGTCCAGGGAGTGTTGTGAGTGTCCAGGGGGTGTTGTGAGTGTCCAGGGAGTGTTGTGAGTGTCCAGGGGGTGTTGTGAGTGTCCAGGGGGTGTTGTGAGTGTCCAGGGGGTGTTGTGAGTGTCCAGGGGGTGTTGTGAGTGTCCAGGGAGTGTTGTGAGTGTCCAGGGAGTGTTGTGAGTGTCCAGGGGGTGTTGTGAGTGTCCAGGGGGTGTTGTGAGTGTCCAGGGAGTGTTGTGAGTGTCCAGGGAGTGTTGCGAGTGTCCAGGGAGTGTTGCGAGTGTCCAGGGAGTGTTGCGAGTGTCCAGGGGGTGTTGTGAGTGTCCAGGGAGTGTTGTGAGTGTCCAGGGGGTGTTGTGAGTGTCCAGAGAGTGTTGCGAGTGTCCAGGGAGTGTTGTGAGTGTCCAGGGGGTGTTGTGAGTGTCCAGGGGGTGTTGTGAGTGTCCAGGGAGTGTTGTGAGTGTCCAGGGGGTGTTGTGAGTGTCCAGGGGGTGTTGTGAGTGTCCAGGGAGTGTTGTGAGTGTCCAGGGGGTGTTGTGAGTGTCCAGGGAGTGTTGTCAGTGTCCAGGGAGTGTTGTCAGTGTCCAGGGAGTGTTGTCAGTGTCCAGGAAGTGTTGCGAGTGTCCAGGGAGTGTTGTCAGTGTCCAGGGAGTGTTGCGAGTGTCCAGGGAGTGTTGCGAGTGTCCGGGGAGTGTTTTGGGGCCTGCCAGAGGCCAACAGTCAAGGCCACCGTTCAGCTGGACAGTGTTGTCAAGGTAAACGGGCAATAACTTTCAACCATAAACCTTTCTCTGGGATTACTGACCCACTCCCCCCCCCCTCCCCTCCGCCCGTCCCTCTCCCTCCCTCCCTCCCTCCGCCCGTCCCTCTCCCTCCCCCCTCCCTCCGCCCGTCCCTCCCACCGCCCACTCCCTCTCCCTCTTCCCTGGTCTCTGGTGAAGGGAGAGGCGTGGGGGGATGAGGAGGCCGTGGGCGTGACAAAGGCGGAGACTGTATAGTGAGGAGGAGCCAGGTGAAGATGGTCCCTCACCTTGCATATACCACCTGACCATCTTCCCACCTGAAGGGTGGTGGCACGTCGTCGTCTTCGTCTTTTTCTTCTTCTTCTTCTTTTTCTTCTTCTTCTTCTTCTGTCCTCCTCCTCCTCCTCCTCTAGTTCTCTTCTTCTTCTTCTGTCCTCCTCCTCCTCCTTATTTCTCTTCCTCCTCCGTACTTCTCCTCCTCCTCTAGTTCTCTTCTTCTCACCTGTGTTCCTAATTTCTCGTTTTGGTTATTTTGTCTCGTTTCTTCTCATTCTTTCACGGTATTTGTTTGATCTTTCCTGGCGTCTCCTGTGTGTTCTCCCCCTTCCCCACTCTTCCTTCCAAATTACTCGGTCCCTCCCTCACCCCATTATGACCCGACATCCCAGTGTCACTGTCACTCACAAGCACCGCCGTCACTCACAAGCACCACCGTCACTCACAAGCACCGTCACTCACAAGCACCACTGTCACTCACAAGCACCACCGTCACTCACAAGCACCACCGTCACTCACAAGCACCACCGTCACTCACAAACACCACCGTCACTCACAAACACCACCGTCACTCACAAACACCACCGTCACTCACAAGCACCACCGTCACTCACAAGCACCACTGTCACTCACAAGCACCACCGTCACTCACAAACACCACCGTCACTCACAAACACCACCGTCACTCACAAGCACCACCGTCACTCACAAGCACCACCGTCACTCACTAATACCACCGTCACTCACAAACACCACCGTCACTCACAAACACCGTCACTCACAAGCACCACCGTCACTCACTAATACCACCGTCACTCACAAACACCACCGTCACTCACAAACACCACCGTCACTCACAAACACCACCGTCACTCACAAGCACCGCCGTCACTCACAAGCACCACCGTCACTCACTAATACCACCGTCACTCACAAGCACCACCGTCACTCACTAATACCACCGTCACTCACAAGCACCGCCGTCACTCACAAGCACCGCCGTCACTCACAAGCACCACCGTCACTCACTAATACCACCGTCACTCACAAGCACCACCGTCACTCACTAATACCACCGTCACTCACAAGCACCACCGTCACTCACAAGCACCACCGTCACTCACAAGTGCCACCGTCACTCACAAGCACCACAGTCACTCACGAATACCACCATCACTCACAAGCACCACCGTCACTCACAAGCACCACCGTCACTCACAAGCACCACCGTCACTCACAAGTCACTATGAAGAGGGACACTTACCACTGGGTAGGTGGATAGAAGTTTTCCTGGTGTGAATGACCACAGTTCGAACCCCTGGTTTTTATACCCTGCGGAGGACGCGCCCCTTACTGCGCATGCGCCCAGACCCCTAGTGGCCTGGTCTGCGTTTTCTATGGTCTCTTCACTTCCAAGAAAAGAATTTTATAATATAATGTTTATTCAGGTAAAAGTATATACATTCAAAATGAATTACAATCATAATTTCGGATTTCTAGATAGAGCTATAACATACTATGTCTCAAGTCCCTAATACACACAGCGTTTCGGGCAAGGTGTGGGAAGAACACTTAGACTAAAACTTAAAATTGAGATCAAAAGTATAAATTGAAAAAAGGGGAAAAAATTATGATAATAATTAGATGATGAAATTTTAACTAAATAAAGAGACTACAATTTCCTTTAAGTTTATACGGGGCAGATATCAGCAGTTAAACAGATTGGTGAATAATGAATAGTGTTTGAAAATAGCAAGACCTGGGTTGACATTTAGGGGGTAAGGTAGGTTACATGGAGTGTATTAGGTAATACTTAGTCTCTTAAACTGGTTGAGAGAGGGACAGTCTTTGACATGATTGGGGAGGTCATTCCACATTCTGGGTTCCCAGATTTGTAGAGCATTTCCACCTATACCAATACACATATGTATAGAAATATACACATTTCTACAAGTCTACATACATTTATATATATAGAGTACACTTGAGACGATGTGCAGATTTAATATCTAACAGATTCAATAATTTATGTAGGGGGCCGAGTGCTGTCTGGGACCAGAGTTAGATATTGTTCTAATAGTAGATTTGTGTTGAGTAATTAGAGGACGTAAATGATTTTGGATAGTAGAATTCCCCCAAGCACAAATACCATAACTCATATAAGGATAGATGAGAGAGTAATAGAGCGTCACCAGGGCAGTTATCTTGAGATGATTTCGGGGCTTTAGTGTCCCCGCGGCCCGGTCCTCGACCAGGCCTCCACCCCCCAGGAAGCAGCCCGTGACAGCTGACTAACACCCAGGTACCTATTTTACTGCTACGTAACAGGGGCATAGGGAGAAAGAAACTTTGCCCATTGTTTCTCGCCGGTGCCCGGGATTGAACCTGGGACCACAGGATCACAAGTCCAGCGTGCTGTCTGCTCGGCCGACCGGCTCCTAGGGACATAATATCTGATTCTAGAAAGAATGCCGACAGTTTTAGAAACTTTTTGTTATATGTTGAATGTGGTCCTGGAAATTCGGCAGCTTGTTATCAGTGAGAACACCAAGGGATTCGCCGTTTACTTTGTTACTAATTTGTATATTTTAATGAGAAGTCAAACCTTAATATTGTTGATATTTGGTCTATTGTGTTTTCTGTTCCTCTTTCTTCTCGTCTACTCTGTCTCGACTTTCTTCTCCTCCTGTTTTCTTATCATCCTTTTACTGCTCATCGTCCTCCTCTTTAACCTTTATCTTATCCACCCTTTTTCTCTTCAGTTTCAATCTTAATTTTTGTGCTTCTAAACATATGCAGAAAGTTATTAACAAGTAATTAACAAGTAAATCACAGTTGTGAGAGCCCGACAGTCCAGTCTCGGACAGTGTGAGAAGGAAGCGCTCTACGGCCCTCTCACAGGGCTCTACGGCCCTCTCACAGGGCTCTACGGCCCTCTCACAGGGCTCTACGGCCCTCTCACAGGGCTCTACGGCCCTCTCACAGGGCTCTACGACCCTCTCACAGGGCTCTACGGCCCTTCTCACAGGGCTCTACGGCCCTCTCACAGGGCTCTACGACCCTCTCACAGGGCTCTACGACCCCTTCTTACAGGGCTCTACGACCCCTTCTTACAGGGCTCTAATCTACCTCAAGTCGCACCTCGAGCCGTAGCTAATGCTTGAACAACCGAGCTGCCAGGCGTCGCTTGGCAAAATGAATAGTCACTATCATTCATGTATTATTTTCATGTTCACTCACCCGTGAGGCGAGGGAGGGGGAAGGGGGTGGAGAGGTAGAGGTGGGGTGAGAGATGGATTTAGGGAGAGTGTGAGTGGAGGGATTGGGCGGGGGTGAGGGAGGGAGTGTGAGATAGTTCTCCATATTTCACAGTTTGCTAAGTTTAAGGGCATACTTTTATCACCTCGTCTTATCGTAACCATTGCCTCTCTCATCTCTCCCTCTACGAGGCTTTATATTCACTATCCCTTCTTCCTCTCTCTCTTATCCCCATCATTATTCCATCTTTTCTGTATATATTCCTAACATTACCCTCCAATGTGCTATGACAGCGCCCTGTGGACGTATACCTGGGCCCCTGAGAGCTCTGGGTCACCTTGTCAATACAGACGAGGTCAGACTGTTAATTTGATGATATTCCGGCCTCCTGCTGTCGCTCGGCAATAACATCCTCCTCTTGCCTGGTATTTTATGCCACAGCTCTTTCCCCCAAACAGGCTGCAGGAGAGCCCTCTTAATGGCACTGTGCCAGGTGTCAGTAGACTACGGTTTCACCTGACTGTACTCAGGCTTGCTTTTTCTACTATTTTGTATTTATTAACTTCATATTTGCTCTAGAATATTGGTATATAAGTTGCCGTAGTGTGTGTCAACACCGCTGGCCGCTGCTTGGCCCTGTTACATTATCTTCTCCGCATGGGAAAGGGTGAGGGAGAGAGATGAGGGAGGAAATGTAGAGGAGAGACGGGAAATGCGAGGAGGAGGTTGGAGTGAGAGGAGAATGGAGGAAGAAGGTAATAGTGAGGTAAGCAAGTGTGTTAGACGAGAGAGAGAGGAGGGGGGGGGGGAAGAGAGAGAGAGAGAGAGAGAGGTGGATGAAAGGTATTGTAGTGACGGAGAGTTAGGTAGCATTAAAGAGAAAGTTCCTGAGGTTGGCCGTGACCAGGTCTACGATAGCTGGATCTTTGTCGTTGGTGTGGCTGATATTGGTGAGGGTCCTGGTGTTGTGTTGAGGCCAGCAAGCCAGGTCTGGGTGGCCTGGCTTGCTGGCCACTCAGGCCTGGCTTGCTGACCACTCAGACCAGGCTTGCTGGCCACTCAGACCAGGCTTGCTGGCCACTCAGACCAGGCTTGCTGGCCACTCAGACCAGGCTTGCTGGCCACTCAGACCAGGCTTGCTGGCCACTCAGACCAGGCTTGCTGGCCACTCAGACCAGGCTTGCTGGCCACTCAGACCAGGCTTGCTGGCCACTCAGACCAGGCTTGCTGGCCACTCAGACCAGGCTTGCTGGCCACTCAGACCAGGCTTGCTGGCCACTCAGACCAGGCTTGCTGGCCACTCAGACCAGGCTTGCTGGCCACTCAGACCAGGCTTGCTGGCCACTCAGACCAGGCTTGCTGGCCACTCAGACCAGGCTTGCTGGCCACTCAGACCAGGCTTGCTGGCCACTCAGACCAGGCTTGCTGGCCACTCAGACCAGGCTTGCTGGCCACTCAGACCAGGCTTGCTGGCCACTCAGACCAGGCTTGCTGGCCACTCAGACCAGGCTTGCTGGCCACTCAGACCAGGCTTGCTGGCCACTCAGACCAGGCTTGCTGGCCACTCAGACCAGGCTTGCTGGCCACTCAGACCAGGCTTGCTGGCCACTCAGACCAGGCTTGCTGGCCACTCAGACCAGGCTTGCTGGCCACTCAGACCAGGCTTGCTGGCCACTCAGACCAGGCTTGCTGGCCACTCAGACCAGGCTTGCTGGCCACTCAGACCAGGCTTGCTGGCCACTCAGACCAGGCTTGCTGGCCACTCAGACCAGGCTTGCTGGCCACTCAGACCAGGCTTGCTGGCCACTCAGACCTGGCTTGCTGGCCACTCAGACCAGGCTTGCTGGCCACTCAGACCTGGCTTGCTGGCCACTCAGATCAGGCTTGCTGCATACTGAGATTATTACTCCTCATTTAACTATTCTGGCGTTCGAATTCTTTGTCGAATCTGTCCCTAAAGTTGTGGATGGAGGTGGCTTCCACAACTTACATCAGTGCTCTCCGCCTGTGGACCAGCCTCACAGGGTGGGAGTGTTTCCAGCTTCCACCTCTCTCTTCTCCTACCTGTTCTCATTTTGAACATTTCTTTGTCCTCATTGTCACACTCCCTCGGTGCCTTGGTGGAGAATGGCGCTGGAGAGAGTATCAAGTCCTTAACGAGGAATGAATGAGACGGAGGTGAGGAGGAGGAGGAATAGGAGAAAGGGGGGAGTAGTAGGAGAAGGGAGGAGAAAGGAGGAGGAAAACATTGTGTTTGAGGACGAGAGGAGAAAGGGGTCCCATCACTGACCACCATAAAGGAGAAACCCCCCCACAGTTGTGGTGAAGGGTGGGGGTCCCCCTCTCACCTTCCCCATTATTCTCTCTCTCCTTCCCTTTTCTCCGTTCCTTCTACTCTTCTCCCCCCTTCCCCCCCTCCTCCCCCCCCACACCAACTCCTCGGGTAGCGGGAGGTAGTAAAACTGGCGCCCAAAATTTGGATACTTTTCAATGAATATTAATGGAGACTAAACTTTAGGATTCTTTTATGGTGTTTAATCCTCTCCCCCCCTCCCCCTTCCCCCTCCCCCTTCCCCTTCCCCCTTCCCCCTCCCCCTTCCCCCTCCCCTTTCCCCCTCCCCCTTCCCCCTCCCCCTTCCCCCTCCCCCTTCCCCCTCCCCCTTCCCCCTCCCCCCTCCTCCCCCCCCTCCCCTCCTTCCTTAGCTTCTGACACTTTATGGGGAGTGGGTGTGGAGGGAGGGAGGGAGGGGGCGGGAGGGTTGTATGCTATTGAAAATTCTCCCAAATATACGTGTACATGTAGGAGCCTGACAGCTGAGTGGACAGCGCTTTGGATTCGTAGTCTGAGGTTCCGAGTTCAATCCTCGGTGGAGGATGAAACAATTGGGCAGATTTCTTTCACCCTGATGTCCCCTGTTCACCTAGCAGTAAATAGGTACTTGGAAGTTAGACAGCTGCTACGGGCTGCTTCCTGGGGATGTGTAACAAAAAGGTCTGTTCGAGGAATGGGCCGCGGGGACGTTAAGCCCCGAAATCATCTCAAGATAACCTTAGACCACATGTTCTGAACACTTTTATAATCAACATGAGTCGCAACAGGGGCAAGTAACGCTTATCTGACCTGATGATAATGTGATATTGCATATTGATATCACTGACTGCCAGAAAGTCTTCGACATTGTCCCCCTCAATCAGACCAATTAACCCGTTAGATAAACAGGTTACAGGTAAACAGGTTACAGATAAACAGGTTACAGGTAAACAGGTTAGAGGAACTGAGAAATGTGGGAACTTTTCTGCAAGAATACCTAACTGACAGCTCACAGAGGGCCGCGTTGAGAGAATAAATATAATAGGTGTAATAATCAGTGATCTGCAAGATTCAGTTCTAGGTCTCTTCCTGGGCATCAGACATACCCATGAGGCTGGTCAAAACATTATAGCCAGGCCTCGCTACCCCGGCGCTAACAGTACTGACCCTACGCCCACGGTCAGCAGGTGGGGGGAGGGGGGGGGACACACTTGTACTGATGCTGGTATCTTTCATCTCCCCTTCAAGGACACCACGACCACTGGGTACCTGACATCCAGGCTATGTTCCCACCAGTCACACACACGCACCCTGTTGTTTGTGCATTGTTAATCGCCTAGAAATAGACGTTGTTGTCTTGCCTATGTACTGAGATCTTTGGGGCTGACAGTCCCGAAGTGGGTATGTGAAGGCATAGACGATGTTGGTTTCTTTCAAGACGTTCTGTTTGGTGTCTGGAGAGTTCTCCACCATCACCATACTATCCACTCTACCATCACCATACTACCCACTCCACCATCACCATACTACCCACTCCACCATCACCATACTACCCACTCCACCATCACCATACTACCCACTCCACCATCACCATACCACCTATACAACTTCCACTTCACCTCTAAAACCACGACCATCACCATCCCTTCATTATTTGTATTTATATATTTATATATATACAAGAGTTCTTACAATCTTGTAGAGCCGCTAGCACGCATAGCGTTTCGGGCAGGTCTTTAATCCTAATTTTTCCCTGGAATACGACCCGCCACATCGTTTAACAACCAGGTACCCATTCACTACTGGGTGAAGATTACTGTAACTACCTTCACTATCACATCATCACACAATACCATCGGCAGCGTAATTACAAGCTGGAAACCATTTGAACATCATTTGAAAATCTAAGAATATATTACCAGGACTGGAATACGCAGCACCGGCATGGAACTCGCGGCTCTCGAAGTTCAAAATCAGAACCGAGAAAGAGCAGAATTTTATGGGTAAATTAATATCAAAACTTATAGAACTAATAAATTGTTAACCACAATAAACATGGGTAATAACATTACATTTACTTGGGATTCTCGGAGCCTCGAATTCCATTTACCACAAATGCAGAACACTGCGTTTCTACCTATTTATCTACCCACCCACAATACACTTCACAATAAGAACACCCACAATAAGAGAAGATCTCAGCCAGACAACTGCAGGGGCGGGGATCACCTAATACCTTCATACTCAAGTGGCATCTTAAGGAGTGCCTAAAGTCTCAATGCTTTTACATTTACGTTACTTAATGATTTAAGTAATGCATGCTGTCTAATGTCGCAGATGGTTCTAATTGGTGATTAGTGTTGAGTAACTGAGGTAATTCTGATTATTGTATGAGGCAGCCACCGTGGGAGTGATTACCAGAAACAGAATATACTATAATAAGGGCAGGGTTGAGGTACTATAATAAGGGCAGGGTTGAGGTACTATAATAAGGGCAGGGTTGAGGTACTATAATAAGGGCAGGGTTGAGGTACTATAATAAGGGCAGGGTTGAGGTACATTGTATCTGATTTAAGAGAACAAGCCTACAGCTTTAAGATGTCTAAATCTTAAAGATTTAAGATGTCTAAATCTAAATCTAAATATACTTTTTTTGTATATTTAGATTTAGATTTTTTATTCAGGTAAAGCTAGGTACATACATTGACGATGAGTAAATAAATAATAAAGATATTTATTATAGAGATATAAATAAATGAATATTAATAATAAATATAAATAAAGATATTTATAGATGATAATAATAATATATTTAAATAAATAATAGAGATATAATAAGTTAAGTTTGTTGCCATTGTGAATACCAAGAAGTATCCCTTCTGTACTCACTTTAGGTAATGTGTATGTCTATATTTGTATTTACATATAAACTAATATTTTTCATGGAAATATTTTCCTCTTTAATATTAAAATTGTAGACCAGCTGGCTCCCAGTCAGGTTAATGTGGCATACACAGAGAAGTGTAGACTACACCACTTCTGAGTCAAACCTCTGTAAACTTTTGTAAACCTCTGTAAACCAACACTTGCAGTTTACTTTAATAATGAAATAGATTTGTTGCTTATTTAATAGCCTTTGAGTCCCTTGATAACTAAAAATAGTGCTAGGAGTGCAATCAGTCCGTCCTCTAAAGGTTTACAACGTTAAGAAACTGTCGTACTAAAGTGACCCTTTTCCTAACCTACCAGAGGACCCACAACAGAAAACGGGATAGTAGGTCAATTTCGCCAGCCGCTACAATTTTCTAGTACGACAGTTTTTGGCCTTAAGTAGAGTATACGTCAAAATGCGACGTTCTATTAAAGAGGACGAGCTGGCATTATAACGAATACAGTAGTTACCCATTAACTATTTTTTCGGCGTGAAAGAAAACTTGCGTGATAAACTTTTGGGGTAACTTGTATATATTAACCAAAGAGACAAATGTCTAGGGAGCAGCATCCATCTTTTGTTTACAAACATGTATATACAGTTTAGAGTTAAGATGGAATGGCAACATGAGTAGGGTAGAAGGTCAAGTCTGACGCATAATCGCCAAAATGAAGACTTGGATAGTCTTTTAGAGTGGAGGAAGGGTTGGTTAGCGGAATAATAATAATAATAATAATATGTTTTATTTAGGAAAAGTACATACATGCAGAGTTACAAACATTCTGATTGATTTATAGATAGAGGTAGTACATACAATACCTAAAGCCACTAGTACGCATAGCGTTTCGGGCAACGAATATGAGTATAATTTGAGTATAAGAGAACATGAGTATATGAGTACAACGAATATAATTTCGAATATGAGACTTCGTGCTGTGTGTGAGAGTAAGCGATAAGTTGCCAGATATCATCTGGACATTGTTGTAATTGTCAATAACCGTTCCAAATTTACCAAATAAATACAAGCTTAAGTATTAATACATAAGCTTAAACAACAAAATTGGTGATGTCAGTTTATTATAGTGATGTACGCTGACATCACACAAATATACAATACTTATCAATAACACTATATAGTAAACACTGGTTATTGTTGAGTGGACTAAATACCTGCCTACTACTGTACAATGTAAAGGTAATGTCAAGACCTGTGTTTGACAGCATCTTACGTATAAAGATACAAATTGGCTTCATAAACCAAAAAAAACATTTTTTTCACTTAATATTGAACAAATAATCATGATTTCAGAAGCCAACTGCAGGTTTAAGCGTCAGTCACTATATATGTACTTGCTACTCAGGTTTGGTACAGTGTCCGGTGATGTGGCCGACCACACACTTGATGCCTGCAGGCGTCTCCTTCACGGTGCTGCTGAGGCGGCTTTCCGGAAGCCAGGGGTCAGATTCACGAAAGAACTTACGCAAGCACTTACGAACCTGTACATCTTTTCTCAATCTTTGGCGTCTTCGTTTACAATTATTAAACAGTTAATGAGCTCCGAAGCACCAGGAGGCTGTTTACAACAATAAAAACAGTTGAATGGCAAGTTTTCATGCTTGTAAACTTTTTAATAAATGTAACCAAAGCCGTCTATGATTGAGGAAAGATGTACACGTTCTTAAGTGTTTGCGTAAGTCCTTTCGTGAATCTGGCCCCAGGAATCTGTATTTCTCTTTCTCAAGGAGATCAGTGGAGACATAACCTGAGGAGAGACATTCCGTGCCCCTTACGCCAGGTTGTCGGTGCCTTCTGAGGACAGGACCTACAGTGGTGCTGATCAACAGCACAACAGCCGCGTCCAACAGCCTGGTTGATCAGTCCAGCAACCAGGAGGCCTTTTCGACGACCGGGCCGTGGGGACGCTCAGCCCCGGAAGCACCTCAAGGTAACCTCAAGGTAGGTATTCAGCCGACCTCGTATTTTATTTCTCCACGAGACGTATAGCTCTCAGTATGGGCAGACATCTTTGCCAGACTGGCGTTGCTTCACGTTGGCTGGAGGGATGTCGTTCAATAACATAGGATAGAGGCTAGACTGGCCATATCCCTGGAGAGGGATGAAGTGGTCATTGTCACCCAGTTCATGGTTTAGAGCCTTTGGGTTACTGGGTTTTGTGTGTCATTTCAAAGGCTTTTCAATCCATATCACTTTGTAAAAAAAAAAGGTCCCACAGCTGGTGTCCCAAGATGAGACACCCCACTCCCACAGCAGGTGGCCCAAGATGAGACACCCCACTCCCACAGCAGGTGGCCCAAGATGAGACGCCCCGCTCCCACAGCTGGCGGCCCATGATGAGACGTCCCACTCCCACAGCTGGTGGCCCAAGATAAAATGCCCCACTCCCACAGCTGGTGGCCCAAGATGAGACGCCTCACTCCCACAGCTGGTGACCCAAGATGAGACGCCCCACTCCCACAGCTGGTGGCCCAAGATGAGACGCCCCACTCCCACACCTGGTGACCCAAGATGAGACGCCCCACTCCCACACCTGGTGGCCCAAGATGAGACGCCCCACTCCCACAGCTGGTGGCCCAAGATGAGACGCCCCACTCCCACACCTGGTGGCCCAAGATGAGACGCCTCACTCCCACACCTGGTGGCCCAAGATGAGAGGCCCCACTCCCACACCTGGTGGCCCAAGATGAGACGCCCCACTCCCACAGCTGGTGGCCCAAGATGAGACGCCTCACTTCCACACCTGGTGGCCCAAGATGAGACGCCCCACTCCCACACCTGGTGGCCCAAGATGAGACGCCCCACTCCCACAGCTGGTGGCCCAAGATGAGACGCCCCACTCCCACAGCTGGTGACCCAAGATGAGACGCCCCACTCCCACAGCTGGTGGCCCAAGATGAGACGCCCCACTCCCACAGCTGGTGGCCCAAGATGAGACGCCTCACTTCCACACCTGGTGGCCCAAGATGAGACGCCCCACTCCCACAGCTGGTGGCCCAAGATGAGACGCCCCACTCCCACAGCTGGTGACCCAAGATGAGACGCCCCACTCCCACAGCTGGTGACCCAAGATGAGACGCCTCACTCCCACAGCTGGTGGCCCAAGATGAGACGCCTCACTCCTACAGCTGGTGGCCCAAGATGAGACGCCCCACTCCCACAGCTGGTGGCCCAAGATGAGACGCCCCACTCCCACAGCTGGTGACCCAAGATGAGACGCCCCATTCCCACAGCTGGTGGCCCAAGATGAGACGCCCCACTCCCACAGCTGGTGACCCAAGATGAGACGCCTCACTCCTTCAGCTGGTGGCCCAAGATGAGACGCCCCACTCCCACAGCTGGTGACCCAAGATGAGACGCCCCACTCCCACAGCTGGTGGCCCAAGATGAGACGCCCCACTCCCACAGCTGGTGGCCCAAGATGAGACGCCTCACTCCTTCAGCTGGTGGCCCAAGATGAGACGCCCCACTCCCACAGCTGGTGACCCAAGATGAGACGCCCCACTCCCACAGCTGGTGGCCCAAGATGAGACGCCTCACTCCCACACCTGGTGGCCCAAGATGAGACGCCCCACTCCCACAGCTGGTGACCCAAGATGAGACGCCCCACTCCCACAGCTGGTGGCCCAAGATGAGACGCCTCACTCCCACACCTGGTGGCCCAAGATGAGACGCCCCACTCCCACAGCTGGTGGCCCAAGATGAGACGCCCCACTCCCACAGCTGGTGGCCCAAGATGAGACGCCTCACTCCCACACCTGGTGGCCCAAGATGAGACGCCCCACTCCCACAGCTGGTGACCCAAGATGAGACGCCCCACTCCCACAGCTGGTGGCCCAAGATGAGACGCCTCACTCCCACACCTGGTGGCCCAAGATGAGACGCCCCACTCCCACAGCTGGTGGCCCAAGATGAGACGCCCCACTCCCACAGCTGGTGGCCCAAGATGAGACGCCTCACTCCCACACCTGGTGGCCCAAGATGAGACGCCCCACTCCCACAGCTGGTGGCCCAAGATGAGACGCCCCACTCCCACAGCTGGTGGCCCAAGATGAGACGCCCCACTCCCACAGCTGGTGGCCCAAGATGAGACGCCCCACTCCCACACCTGGTGGCCCAAGATGAGACGCCCCACTCCCACAGCTGGTGGCCCAAGATGAGACGCCCCACTCCCACAGCTGGTGGCCCAAGATGAGACGCCCCACTCCCACACCTGGTGGCCCAAGATGAGACGCCCCACTCCCACAGCTGGTGGCCCAAGATGAGACGCCCCACTCCCACAGCTGGTGGCCCAAGATGAGACGCCCCACTCCCACACCTGGTGGCCCAAGATGAGACGCCCCACTCCCACAGCTGGTGGCCCAAGATGAGACGCCCCACTCCCACACCTGGTGGCCCAAGATGAGACGCCCCACTCCCACAGCTGGTGGCCCAAGATGAGACGCCCCACTCCCACACCTGGTGGCCCAAGATGAGACGCCCCACTCCCACAGCTGGTGACCCAAGAGTCTCGATCTACTCAATGATAACCCAGCCCCACAGTACATAATTCCCAGATGAAATACTGACCACAAATCCTTCCTAAAAGTGTAAATGAATAATAATAAAATATAGAGTTTAAACAGAACATCATAACATGTTTGGAAACATCAGGTTGTGTATATATGCCTGCTACACAGAATTTATCTATAGATATCCATTTATGCTGAAACACATGCGAAGAACCTCTCACACACTCATAGCTCCCTGACAAGAGGGAGCCAGCTTAGCTTAGCTGCCAACACCCACACATCGTGTCAGCAAGGCGGACAGCCCGCCTGCTTTCATAACTCACTGTATTTCAAATTTATAAACTTTCTTTCACCTATGCCTCTCTATCCTCTTTACTCCACCCCCACCCCCAAAAAATGGGTGAGGAGGGTTTCTATGGGGGGGGGGGGGAGGTGAGGGTGTTGGACTTCTCTCTGGGGTTGTGTAATTGCTAGTGGAGGGTTTCCCACTCCCCTCTGTGATTGTTGGGTTGGGGATTTTGCTGTGGGACAGCTGTGTATTGTATGGGACTGCTCAGTCCCACAACCCTCAGCATGTGTGTGGGTTGGGACATGCTGGAAAAGGTGTTACTGGCTGGAACATGATTTGTTGGAGCTTAGGCATCTGTAGAACAGATGAGTATGAGTGGGCGGTGGGTGGGGTGGGGGGAGGGGGGTCAGGTGCGTGGGCGGGGTCGGGAAGAGGGCTGTGGGCGGGTGTGTGGGAGGACAGCGCGGGTGAGGGCGTGGGCGGGGTCGGGAAGAGAGGTGCGGGAGGGCGGCGAGGGTGTGGGCGGGGGGCGCGGGCGGGGCAGCTCCTCCTTCACCACGCCCAGGTCTGCACCCCTCGCCTCCCCTTCCTCACCTGTTCCCCTGAGTGGCACAAGGGAACATATACGTGCTCAGGTGGCGAGGAATTACAGACTTTAAGGAGCAGGAGTAGAAGGCGAAAATTCCCTTGCGCTCTCTCTCGACGTATCGATGGCCTTTGGCGCCTTACATCAGTAACTCTAAAGCTGCTAGTTGATTGGTCGAACCGCGAGCAGGCTCAACTCTGATTGGCTGCTGGCTTGGTCTCAGGCGCAGGTCCCCTCTCCTGAGTGTTGTGATGCGGAACGTTTGACCAACTCTGCTATGCAGTCTAACAACTTCCGTATTAAATAAACATGAATTCCAGTTGCTTATGTTTTTTACGAGTTACGATAACGTTGTGAGTGTTGTGGTTGTGAGCGACGTGAGGACAAGTGGCCGTAGAAGCGCCCACAACCGAGCCGTGGCTCCGGACGGTACAAAGTGACATTGAAGCGCTGTAGTGAAGAAATAGTGGCGGCTGATGTGCGAGCGGGGCGGCGTGTGTGGGTCTGTGTGGCGTATAAAGTGTAGAGACCGGTTATGTCCTCAGCAACCGGTGGCGGGCCAGCAAGCACGGCCGACCAGCACAGCTGTAGTTGTACACCAGCAGTGTCAACCAACTGTTGAAGGGGGAACACCTGCCATTCCCTGCTGCCTGGCTCAGCCTCTTGCGGTAGTTTGCTCGCGCAGTGTACGGGTTAACAGCTCTAGGAGAGACACACACTGCTGTAGGAGACATTGTGATACTCTTGTGGCAGCCTTTGGTCTCTTCTGACACCATGGCCCGCCCATCCTCCAGCCTGAGTCAGGGCCTGGCACTCCTCATGGTGCTCCTGGCGGCCTCCACCTCTGCCATTGATATAAGTCGCCTCCCAGGACATCGTCACTACACCAAGAGATCAGGTAGGTGCCTCCACCCGTACTTGGTTCACCTGGCCGCCCCTCAGGTGGCTCCACCCCCCTGATGGTTCACCTGGCCGCCCCTCAGGTGGCTCCACCCCCCTGATGGTTCACCTGGCCGCCCCTCAGGTGGCTCCACCCCCCTGATGGTTCACCTGGCCGCCCCTCAGGTGGCTCCACCCTCCCTGGTGGTTCACCTGGCCGCCCCTCAGGTGGCTCCACCCTCCCTGGTAGTTCACCTGGCCGCCCCTCAGGTGGCTCCACCCTCCCTGGTAGTTCACCTGGCCGCCCCTCAGGTGGCTCCACCCTCCCTGGTAGTTCACCTGGCCGCCCCTCAGGTGGCTCCACCCCCCCTCCCCGGTGGTTCACCTGGCCGCCCCTCACACCAGGAGCAGGTGAGTACTCCCCCCCCCCTCCACCACCTACACCCCCCACTGGTCAACACCCACCATTGTGTACAGGTCTCCAGAGGGGGCTGCTCCAGCACCTCTACAAGGTGTACATCTCTCAGTATACCTCTACAAGGTGTACATCTCTCAGTATACCTCTACAAGGTGTACATCTCTCAGTATACCTCTACAAGGTGTACATCTCTCAGTATACCTCTACAAGGTGTATATCTCTCAGTATACCTCTACAAGGTGTATATCTCTCAGTATACCTCAACTAAAGGGCTGTTGTGGGGGTCGATAAGGAGGCGCCTCTCTCCGTCGACATACAAGCAGATCGACAGTGATCAGCTTCAGCAGGTGCACCTGTGTTCTATGAGGTTGGGCCCGACAAGACGAAGGGCTACTCCAATACCCTACCAAGGGCAACAAGGTGCCCGCATTACCTGGCGTCTCACATATCAAAGAAATCCAATTCACAGTATTTTGCGTGGCGAGGTGAAGGGTGTTGCCGCCGCCTAAGGTGACCTCGACCTCGGAGGGGCCACTTTGGGGTCGTACACCGGGGTCAACACAAGGTAATTGGGTCACCTGGGCACTGGGCACGGAAGGCAGGCAGAGATGCGGAAGGGAATTGGTGTTACACACAGAGATCACACTAACGTGATGCATCAAATGAACAAGTCCACAAGGGCCGTGACGAGGATCCTCGTCACGGCCCTTGTGGATTTGTTCGAATTGGTGTTGTTATGCTTGGCTAGGCCACTTACAGGGAAGGGTAGAGGCCAGCAGGTGAGTGGGTATAGAGGGTAGGTACACTATACACTGATAAACATACAAGGAAACACTAGATAGAGTTGTGGGAAGTATCCAGCTTGATGGGCCTGTCCTTCTCTGCTCCACTCCTCCCTCTCTCCCCTCTCCCCTCTCCCCTCTCTCCCCTCCCTCTCTCTCTCTCCCCTCCCTCTCTCTCTCTCCCCTCTTCCCTCCCTCTCTCCCTCACATTGACAACAACAACATAAGACACCAGCTTCCACCACCAATAACCCAACAGTGGTGTGTTGTTGGTGGTCCTTCACCAGCTTGAGGGATGACCGCCACCGGACACAACCAGCCATTGTGAGATAGTCAACCATATCAGCAACACAATCACCACAATTAACTAGTAGCGGATATGGAAGCAACATCATCAATAACAAGAACACAATAGCAACAACAACAACAAGGTGATGCACTAAGTGTGCCAGGGATGAGGGTGCCTCACTCGTCCAGGATTATACTCATAGTGCCACTTGCTCACCCCTTCCGTCATGCCCCAGGGTGTATCCCCCCCCCTGGAACCCTGCACGCTTCATGGCACTCCCTGGCACCCTGCATCCTCCCTGCACCCTTCATGGCACTCCATGGCACCCTCCTTGCACCTTTATGGCACTCCCTGGCACCCTGCATCCTCCCTGCACCTTTCATGGCACTCCCTGGCACCCTGCATCCTCCCTGCACCCTTCATGGCACTCCATGGCACCCTCCTTGCACCCTTCATGGCACTCCCTGGCACTTTGCACCTTCATGGCACTCCCTGGCACCCTGCATCCTCCCTGCACCCTTCATGGCACTCCCTGGCACCCTGCATCCTCCCTGCACCCTTCATGGCACTCCCTGGCACCCTGCATTCTCCCTGCACTCATCATGGCACTCCCTGGCACCCTGCATCCTCCCTGCACCTTTCATGGCACTCCCTGGCACCCTGCACCCTCCCTGGCACCCTACACCCTCCCTGGCACCCTACACCCTCCCTGGCACCCTGCACCCTCCCTGGCACCCTGCACCCTCCCTGGCACCCTACACCCTCCCTGGCACCCTACACCCTCCCTGGCACCCTACACCCTCCCTGGCACCCTACACCCTCCCTGGCACCCTACACCCTCCCTGGCACCCTTCACCCTCCCTGGCACCCTACACCCTCCCTGGCACCCTACACCCTCCCTGGCACCCTACACCCTCCCTGGCACCCTACACCCTCCCTGGCACCCTACACCCTCCCTGGCACCCTACACCCTCCCTGGCACTGTGACAAACTAAGCTGGTTTTCTAAGCTTATAGATCTTGGATCACATGATTTACAGAGAAGACAAGTTAGTTTGGAGCCAGCGGGAACGTTTACCAGGGTGGCAGTAGAAAAGATTACATCCTAAGGGATAAAAGGGATTAGTGGGAGATTGAAATTTAAATTTAAATAAGTTTATTGAGATTAAATACACACAAAGGGATGAGGTAGCTCAAGCTATTCTCACTCCGTTTAGTGGGAGATGGTAGACCAGATGGCCGCATTTCCCTTGTGTTTAACTCATCAGTTTAGAGGAATTCAGTTAATTAAAAGTAAATGTAGTAATAATCAATCTTGCTTAAATACTTAGGATTAGCTGTCTCCATTAATCCTGGTTACTGGTGTGGCAGCCAGTAAGCTGGCGGAGTAATCCCAGGTGAGCTTGACAGGTGGGAGAGTGGACAAGAGACCACTGTGTTTTGGGGCATCCTGGGGGCTAGGTCTCGCCTCCAGAGGCAAGCCTGAACAACTGGCCTGGCTGTGGTGTTTAAGGTAAAAGTGGGCTCCTTGTCGTTTTTGTACAGTGTATTAGTTCACATTGCTCCATTTTACTTCTAAGACAGGAAGGTTTCAGATAGGAAGTGTTCATTCTTTGTAAAATCTATATCTTTCATTTTTAATAAATCTTGTTTTCAATTGATGGTGTTTAGTAGAATTTCCCCCGAGTACCTTTTATATTTTGTTGTGTTCAAGACCCTATGCTTTGGGCTAGGCGGTGCTGCAAGCAAACTCAGTCATTTAATACCTCATTAAACCACACTTAACGTAAATTCATTCCTCCTATTCAAGTAATTGGGGATCAGCCTTCTAGGAATTAATGTACAATTGATTGATCCAGCGCGCAATCAGTTAGTAGTTATCGGAACGTTCGGGTTGGTGGTGGCAGCTGTTAAAGAGGTCTCTAAGAGTTTTGTAGTGTAGCTGAGAAAGTACAGTGTCCTCGTGTCTTGTCGTGATATCTGGGCTGTTAAATGCCAAGGTCACAAGGATTGTTAGCTGAAGGTTACATTAAGAACTTTTAATAATAACTACCAGCATTTAACCAATTTAAGTAAGGTTAAAGGCTATCCCCCGTTACAGCACCCTGTACCCCTCCTGGCACCCCTGCACCCTCCCTGGCACCCTGCACCCTCCCTGGCACCCTACACCCTCCCTGACAAATATAGCGGCGGCCAGGAACATGATAGGATAGGTATTGACAATGTTCAAATCCAGAGACCCCACAGCAGTGCTAATACTGTTTAAATCACTGATGCTTTCCCGTCTTGAATATTGCTCGGTACTCACTTTCCCCTTCAGAGTGGGAGAGGTTGTTGAATTAGAGGGAATACAGAGAACCTATAAGGCACGCATAGACATGATAATACACTTAAATTACTGGAGCAGTCTCAAAGCTCTCTAAATGCACTCTCTGGAAAGGAGACGAGAGAGGTATCACATGGTATAGACATGGAATATACTGAAAGCCCAGGTCCCAAATTTGCACAGTAGAATAACAACGTACTGGAGTGAAATCTATGCAAGGAAAAGCAAAATAGAACCAGTGAGGAGTAGAGATGCAATAGGCACGACCAGAGAGCACTGCCTGAACATTGTCTGAGGTCCACGGCTGTTCAATACCCTCACAGCAAGCATTAAAAATATTGCCAGAACAAAGGTGTATGCCTCCAAGAAGCGTTTAGGCGAGTTCCTGCAAGAAATGCCGGACTAACCATGTTGTAGTGGATATGTGGGTCTTTGGGCCGCTCCAAGTAATAGCCTGTTGGACCAAGTTATCACAAGTCGAGCCTAGCTTTAGGCAGGGCTGAGGGAGTAGAACTACTCCCAGAACCCTCTCCAGGTATGCTCCAGATATGCCATAAAGGGGATGGTAGGTACTCCAGTCCTTTCTGATCAGCAGGACTACTCTGCCTGTTCCCTTGCGACCTCCTTCTGTACTAACTATGACACTCCTGAGGAAACACTGCATTAACTACGACATCTGACATTTTTGTTTCTATGATAGCAATTACATCAGGTTTTTCTTTGCGTAACACTTCTTCAAATTCACTTGCTTTGTCATTCCATCTACACGTGTGTACATTATGTCAAAGCTCACTTCTGTGCAGTCTCCCCCCCCCCCCCCACGCTGACCCTTGACCTCCGCTCCACTGGTGTTGGAAGTTTCTGAGAGTCGGTGGGGGTATTAGGGTGTGACAGGTTTTTGTTGTTGCATAGCGAGGTGATGCTGGGAGACTGGAGAGGTGTAAACTATGGGAATGGGGCAGAGGGGTGAATTATATTTTATTGGGGTGGGGAGTAGAGGGGTTTAGTTTTGAGTTACTGGGGAGAGGGTGGGTTAGAGTGAGGTTTAATATGTAGTTTTGGAGTGGTGGTTTAGTATATAGAGGAAGTGGTGTGTGGAGGAGGTAGTTAGCTAGGTGTGAGGTTTACCTTTCTGTTGTTAGACGGTAGGGTTGTTGACCTGGTGATGGTCAGACTCTGACCTCTGGAGTTGTGGCTTCCATTCAACCCCCTTCCCTCACCCCTTCCCCCCCCCCCCCCCCCGACCCGTTCCTCCAACATATCTTCTGACCTCCTCCACGACGGCGTCGCTCTCTGCCTCCGTTGTCTTCATCTGAAGAAATATTGATCTAATATTAAACATACGAAGGTCTGCTAAGCATTACTATGTTTCAGGTCTCGCTAACACTGATTTTATTTGTCGCAAATTTTCCTGTGTGTGTGTAATTACCTAAGTGTAGTTACAGGATGAGAGCTACGCTGGTGGTGTCCCGTCTTCCCAGCACTCTTTGTCATATAACGCTTTGAAACTACTGACGGTCTTGGCCTCCACCACCACCTCACCTAACTTGTTCCAACCGTCTACCACTCTGTTTGCGAAAGTGAATTTTTTTATATATTTCTTCGGCATCTGTGTTTAGCTAGTTTAAATCTATGACCTCTTGTTCTTAAAGTTCCAGGTCTCAGGAAATCTTTCCTATCGATTTTATCAATTCCTGTTACTATTTTGTATGTAGTGATCATATCACCTCTTTTTCTTCTGTCTTCTAGTTTTGGCATATTTAATGCCTCTAACCTCTCCTCGTAGCTCTTGCCCTTCAGTTCTGGGAGCCACTTAGTAGCATGTCTTTGCACCTTTTCCAGTTTGTTGATGTGCTTCTTAAGATATGGGCACCACACAACCGCTGCATATTCTAGCTTTGGCCTAACAAAAGTCGTGAACAATTTCTTTAGTATATCGCCATCCATGTATTTAAAAGCAATTCTGAAGTTAGAAAGCGTGACATATGCTCCTCGCACAATATTCTTTATGTGGTCCTCAGGTGATAGTTTTCTATCTAGAACCACCCCTAGATCTCTTTCTTTATCAGACTTCTTATACACACACACATTCGCGCGTGTGTGTGTGTGTGTGTGTGTGTGTGTGTGTGTGTGTGTGTGTGTGTGTGTGTGTGTGTGTGTGTGTGTGTGTGTGTGTGTGTGTGTGTGTGTGTGTACTCACCTACACACACACATATTAGTTGTTTCTTATCAGGGGCTGCTTCCTCATCTAGCTTTGGCAGCTATTCAGGCTCAGTAGTGAACACTCCATGGAAGCTGCCATTGAACTCCTCACAAATTTCTTTATCATTTTCTGTATACTGTCCTCCCCTTTTTCTTAACCTGGTCACTGTCATTTTCCTTCTTATATGGCTATGTAGGAGTTTCGGTTGTCTCTTTACTTTTGGAGGCATTATAATTTTCATAGTTTCTTTTCAGTTTTTTTTTGTTATGTGGTCATTCTTGGCCCTATTGCATCTAACTCGGTTTACCTCTGTCCTTTGTCTTCTGTATTTCCTCCACTCCCTCTTGCTTTTTGCTCTTGCCTCCTGGCACTGTCTATTGAACCACGGGGTTGGTTGTTGTTCTATTGTTTACCCTTAATGGTGGTATGATTCTCTCTTCTGTCTCTCTGCACCTCAGTTTGACTTGGTCCATCATTTCCTGGGCCGTCTTCCCTCTGAGTTTCTCCTCCCATTGTACACTTTCGAGGTACTCTCTTACTTTCATGTAGTCTCCTATAGCCTCGTGTGTGTGTGTGTGTGTGTGTGTGTGTGTGTGTGTGTGTGTGTGTGTGTGTGTGTGTGTGTGTGTGAGGGAGAGAGAGGGTGGGAAGGAGAGGCGTAGTAACTAGGGACAGTGGAGGCTGCTAAGTGAGGCATCCTGTCCACGGTGGCTAGCATCCACCTACCTAGGCTCCACTCATCTCCCCTCCACCCACCTACCTCCACCTCACCCACCCACATCCACACACCTTATCGTGGATGAACACCTTGAGAAGTGTGTCTAGCCTAGTGGGTTACTGTGGGAGCTGGGAGCATGTGAAATTACTCTCGATGTAACGTAAACATAGATATCCGTCACATATTGTACCTTTGCTCTCTCTCTCTCTCTCTCTCTCTCTCTCTCTCTCTCTCTCTCTCTCTCTCTCTCTCTCTCTCTCTCTCTCTCTCTCTCTCTCTCTCTCTCACCTGTGTCAGGGAGACAGGTGAGCAGGTAAGGAGTAAATAACTCATGTCTTCACCTTGTCTCTGTGTTGTGAGGGCGAGAATATTCTTTCTTATTCTCCACCTCCTGTTTTACCTTCTCTTCCTCTCCCCCCCCCCTTCTCTTATTCTCCTCCTGTTCTTTCTTCACCCCTCGTTTTTATTCTCTTCCTCTCCCTTCGTATTCTCTTCCACACTTATTCTCCTATTCATTCTCGTCTTCTTTTCTTGTTATTCGTCAAACAATATTGTGCTTCCACCTCCACCCTTCCATGCTCTTATACCTCTTATTCCTCTTTCCTCTGCTTACTTCCCTTTGTCAACTTCGGTCTCTCCCTCCTCTCACGTCTCCTCTCCTCTTCTTCCTTCTAATTCTCCTCTTTCTCCTGCTCCGCTTCTGAGTGCTTTATCTTGTATTTCAGAAAAAAAATCCATATTTATTGTTTTATTGGGAAACATTTCAAAGGGAGAGAGTGAGGGAGAGAGTGAGGGAGAGAGTGAGGGAGAGAGGGGAGATAGAGAGATTGTTTTGATTGATTTATTGATTGATTGTTAGGAGTGGAATTTTGAAATAAAGCCTGGAATGTTGGAAAGAAGGCTGGAATGTTGGAAGGAAGCCTGGAATGTTGGAAGGAAGGCTGGGATGTTGGAAGGAAGGCTGGAATGTTGGAAGGAAGGCTGGAATGTTGGAAGGAAGGCTGGAATGTTGGATGGAATGTTGGAAGGAAGCCTGGAATGTTGGAAGGAAGCCTGGAATGTTGGAAGGAAGCCTGGAATGTTGGGAGGAAGCCTGGAATGTTGGAAGGAAGGCTGGAATGTTGGAAGGAAGCCTGGAATGTTGGAAGTAAGCCTGGAATGTTGGAAGTAAGCCTGGAATGTTGGGAGGAAGCCTGGAATGTTGGAAGGAAGCCTGGAATGTTGGGAGGAAGCCTGGAATGTTGGGAGGAAGCCTGGAATGTTGGAAGGAAGCCTGGAATGTTGTAAGTAAGCCTGGAATGTTGGAAGTAAGCCTGGAATGTTGGGAGGAAGCCTGGAATGTTGGAAGGAAGCCTGGAATGTTGGGAGGAAGCCTGGAATGTTGGGAGGAAGCCTGGAATGTTGGAAGGAAGCCTGGAATGTTGGAACGAAGCCTGGAATGTTGGAATGATTCGTACAATGGTTTTGTAAGACATTTTGCCTGAAATATCGATTTTTTTGGCGGGAATACTGAATTATTTTGGCGCGAAAAGCGGATCGAAAATCCCGCCATGTAAAAACTGCAGTAATGGCGGTAAAACTGGAAAAAAAACAATAAATAATATACCAGTAGACCAACAATTGTATCATATAAAAATGGCTAAAAACACGTATATACAAACATATACAAGAACAGTATATATATATATATATATATATATATATATATATATATATATATATATATATATATATATATATATATATATATATATATATATATATATATATATATATAATATAAAATCTTCATCATATCTCAAGGACGCTTCTTGAAAAGGTCACTTCTGTAAATATATATATTTTTCATATTTTCTCGGTATTTTCCTTCAGAGGAAAGTTGTCTGGGATCTACGGACAGCTTTGTGGGAATTAAGATGGTGACTTGCCTGGTTTTACGGCAAAGATAAGCTGAGTGTCACATAAATATGTCCTGTTCCCTCAGGAGCCTTGGAGACATGGGTCAGTATGGCTGCTATACAAGGCTGAGACATGGGTCAGTATGGCTGCTATACAAGGCTGAGACATGGGTCAGTATAGCTGCTATACAAGGCTGGGACATGGGGGACATGGGTTAGTATGGCTGCTATACAAGGCTGGGACATGGGTCAGTATAGCTGCTATACAAGGCTAGGACATGGGGGACATGGGTTAGTATGGCTGCTATACAAGGCTGGGACATGGGTCAGTATAGCTGCTATACAAGGCTAGGACATGGGGGACATGGGTTAGTATGGCTGCTATACAAGGCTGGGACATGGGTCAGTATAGCTGCTATACAAGGCTAGGACATGGGGGACATGGGTTAGTATGGCTGCTATACAAGGCTGGGACATGGGTCAGTATAGCTGCTATACAAGGCTAGGACATGGGGGACATGGGTTAGTATGGCTGCTATACAAGGCTGGGACATGGGTCAGTATAGCTGCTATACAAGGCTAGGACATGGGGGACATGGGTTAGTATGGCTGCTATACAAGGCTGGGACATGGGTCAGTATAGCTGCTATACAAGGCTAGGACATGGGGGACATGGGTTAGTATGGCTGCTATACAAGGCTGGGACATGAGTCAGTATGGCCGCTATACAATGGCGGCGATAGCTGGTTGTGCTGCCTATGCACTCTGACTCTCTTCATCTTCGTCTGTCTCTGACCCTATCTCTGTCTCTCTCTCTGTCTCTGTCTCCCTGGCCGACAGACATTACTCCACCTTACAGTAAGTGTGTGTGTGTGTGTGTGTGTGTGTGTGTGTGTGTGTGTGTGTGTGTGTGTGTGTGTGTGTGTGTTGGTCCGCCACACAACGACACACCTCTGCTTGTCCGCACCATAGCTACGGTCTGCTTTTAGCTTTCCTCTGTCTCCTTACGTCTGACTTCCGGAGAGGAAAAACTCCACTGCTTCAACTGTTGTAAAGCAGTGACTCTGCTGTTGGATTACAGCTCTATATTACGACCTGTTTTGTCTGCCGGCAGACACAAGCGGTCAGCTTCCTGCTGACTTCCTCTCAATGCTGCTTCAAGCAGACGTGATATGTCTGGCGGGTCGGGGTCATCCCCCACCCTGTGTGTTGGAAGGGAGTCGATGGGGGCCACTCTGCTTCCATCATCACTATCCTGTACGCTATTACAGGTTAATGATAATATCACCATCGTCTCACCATCAACACATCTCTTCACTACCATCAGTGTTGTGTAATGTTTACATACATCATATCCCCATACCATGCATCCCTCAAGCTTCCACCACACCATCTCTCCTTCATCACACATTCACTGTTACCACTACATAACCATTCCACTGCATCATTACCATACCACTGCATTATACTGCACCTTAACACTACACCATCACCACTACACCATCACACCATCACCACCACTACACCATTCCACTGAGAGCCCTGAGCCCTCCAAGAGCCGTGGGATTTAAGCGCATTAAATGCTTAGGTGTGAGCTCGAGTAAGGTAATAACAGAAGGAGGTTGTGAGCCCCCCAACCCCACCATCTCTACCCCCTCCTTCCTCATAACACAAGAGTTGTGAGTCGACCACCAGCCTCACGAGAGGAAGGTTGTGAGTCGACCAGCAGCCTCACGAGAGGAAGGTTGTGAGTCAACCACCAGCCTCACAAGAGGAAGAGGTTGTGAGTCGACCACCAGCCTCACGAGAGGAAGAGGTTGTGAGTCAACCACCAGCCTCACAAGAGGAAGAGGTTGTGAGTCGACCAGCAGCCTCACAGCAGCCTCATTTTGTGAGTCGATGCATCCCACAAAACATGGGTTTAACGATGTCAACAGAGGCATAAGGGGAGAGGAAACGTTGCCCAAACGCTTCTGTCCTAACCGCGAGATCGAGCCGACAACATAGCCCACTTCGTGTGCGCTTGTATGGAGACGCAGAACTTTTAAAAGAGTTCGGTGATGCTACATCGAGCACAAGGAAGGTTCTTCGGCCCGCCCTTCCTCGTATACCTGTGGACATTTTAGACTTTTTGGGGGTCTTAGCCTGCTGCAGGTGCTCGGTCCTGCAGGAGGCTCTTCCTGTGGGATGGTGGTGCCCCTCGAGGGCATCTGGGAGAGGTTTATTTTTTCTTATTATTCTCGAGAAGTTGATGTTGGGTCATTAGCATAATGGTGGAGGGCGGGCCGGGCCCCGGGGCGCTGCTGAGGGAGGGAGGGAGCTGGTACTTGTTGGGTGGGGGGTGATGGTACCCTAATGTGGGCCCGTGGTGCACTGTCACCCATGGTGGACTGTCACCCATGGTGGACTGTCACCCATGGTGGACTGTCACCCATGGTGCACTGTCACCTATGGTGCACTGTCACCCATGGTGGACCATCACCCATGGTGCGCCATCACCCATGCTGGCGTCAGGATATTGTAAAATTCAAGGTGTTGTGTGAGGTGTATACCACAGCACTGGTGCCTCTGGCTGTGGTATTGGTTCTTGCTGGTGTGTCTTCTGCCTGCATTCATGCCACCACCACCACCACCACAACCACAGCCTCCAGGTATCTGGACCCCTGCAGCCACCAGCGATGTTCTTGGCTGTTTGACCTTACGAGACCAAGCCAAGGCCACAGTGACCCCAGCTGACCGCTGTGCCCAACAAATAGGGAGCTTCCACCCGTGATCCGGGGCTCTGCACCTCCTCCCGGCGACAGATTAAACACTGAGCCTCATTTTGTTTTGCTCAAGGTAATGGAAGACAACCATGGGAACTGTATTGTGGACAGCCTAGTGGACACACACACACACACACACACACACACACACACACACACACACACACACACACACACACACACACACACACACACACACACACACACACACACACCGTCCCACACGGACTGGGAAAGTAACCCAAGCCAGCCAGCCCACAGTCACCACCACACCCTCGAAGAATACCAACTGACTCAATAGAACTATTCAGCAAGTCTAAAATATTTTGCGGTCAGAAAAATATTCATAACTCGACGCCAGGCAAGAAGATCGCGGGAGTTCTTTGGCCAAGTTTTCGAAAACTTTATAAGTTTCCAAGCTAGGATCTTGGCGCCTTTTTCTTCTTTGTATTATGAGAGCGTCCCGGCGGACCAAGATGGCTTCCATCCCGAAACTGAGAAATGAGCAAATCCCAGAGATACCGGGATTTACAGGTCCCAGTATCCTACAAATCCCCTTTATCCTGCAGAGAGGGGGGAGCGGGAGCCTTCTCCAATGTTGTGAATGATTTAATGTTATGCAATTGTTGAAGGTTGCACAGACAGGATTTTATATCTGTTGGAAATTGTCTCTGGAAGATTTTGTATCTGTTAGAAATTGTCTCTGGAAGATTTTGTATCTGTTGGAAATTGTCTCTGGAAGATTTTGTATCTGTTGGAAATTGTCTCTGGAAGATTTTGTATCTGTTGGAAATTGTCTCTGGAAGATTTTGTCTGCTGAAGGATGAACAAGAACGAGATGGTCTGCTGTAGGTTGTGGGAGAAATATTTCGTCTGCTAGATGTCTGCATTACTTGTTGATTTGGTCAGGGGGGCAGCAGAAGAGGAGGGGGTGAGGGGGCAACAGAAGGGAAGGGGTGAGGCTTCAAGGAAGGGAGCCATGATAGAGGGAAGGGCGGGGGGGGGGTGGTGGTGGAGAAAAGGATGGTGGCGGTGGTGGCACTGTGCCAATGTAGGGGAAGCGAGGCGGGTGCCACTGGACACTGCGGCACCCATAGCTCTAAAGCAGCAGGTTCATGGTCGTCACAGCCGAGGTGGCACTCACACACGCCCACACACACACACCCACACACACACACCCATATGGCTACTAGAATATAATATCAATAAGTGTAATGTCATGAAAACTGGGGACAGACACGAGCGGAAGCTGGAGACACATGACACACGCATACGAGATACATGACACATCGTAAGCTAACACAGCCCAACTTAAGTTAATACATTCTAATCTAACAATACACACGGTTTTATCATATCCATATGTAATGGGGAATGGTTGAGACACACACAGGACGTCAATGGGTTAGTACGTAACCCATTGACTAACCTTAGGTTAGTCTGGATTAGGCTTTAGCTGGGTTAAGCTCAGCTAGGTTAGGCTAGTTAGGCTCCGCTGGGTTAGGCTCCGCTGGGTTAGGCTAGGCTGGGTTAGGTTAGGCTGAATAAAGTTAGACCTGTTAAAGTTAAATCAAAGTTTGCTGACTTAGAATAATTTACAACTACTTAATATTAGCATGACAATTTTGAATTAATAAATCATAGCAGATTAAAACGAAATCCACTTTTGATGACCCTATTTTGTGCGTTTTGAGATAAAACCACGGTAATATATTTGTCAAATTATATCCCTATTTTATTTGTTCTATTATTTAATTGTTTCGCAAGGTGGATGCAAGGGGAGCCGGATGGATGCCTGGCCGCAAGAGCAGCCGGATGGATGCCTGGCCGCAAGAGCAGCCGGATGGATGCCTGGCCGCAAGAGCAGCCGGATGGATGCCTGGCCGCAAGAGCAGCCGGATGGATGCCTGGCCGCAAGAGCAGCCGGATGGATGCCTGGCCGCAAGAGCAGCCGGATGTAGCCTGCGCGCGCTGGGAAATTCTTTGTTTATATAATGGCCGGAGCAGACCTCCAGTGGTTTATTTTCCCGCCAGTGGGGGGCAGCGCCCCCTCGTCCTCTGCGCATTGTGCTTTAATCCTAATGAGAATAAAGTATATCATATATCCTAATGAGAATAATATCCTATCCATTCAACCGTATATCCTAATGAGGATAAAGTCCAATACTCAGAATTAGCGTTGACCAAATTTACAGCTCTTAAGTCGTCAATGCTCTATTGAGGTCAGAGAGATTTACTGATCTTAAGTGTTTACGATTTATTGCGATTGCCACCCCCAGCAGCAGGGGGAGGGGGGGGGGGCGTCTTGTGCAGTGGCAGCTTGTTCTAGAGGCAACCCAAGCTCAGCCTATGGTTATCCAAGCTGGGACCGTCCCCAGCTCAAGCTCAGCCTATGGTTATCCAAGCTGGGACCGTCCCCAGCTCAAGCTCAGCCTATGGTTATCCAAGCTGGGACCGTCCTCAGCTCAAGCTCAGCCTATGCTTATCCAAGCTGGGACCGTCCCCAGCTCAAGCTCAGCCTATGGTTATCCAAGCTGGGATCGTCCCCAGCTCAAGCTCAGCCTATGGTTATCCAAGCTGGGACCGTCCTCAGCTCAAGCTCAACCTATGGTTACCCAAGCTGGGACCGTCCTCAGCTCAAGCTCAGCCTATGGTTATCCAAGCTGAGACCGTCCTCAGCTCAAGCTCAGCCTATGGTTATCCAAGCTGAGACCGTCCCCAGCTCAAGCTCAGCCTATGCTTGCCCAAGCTGGGATCGCCCCCAGCCCAAGCTCAGCCTATACTTGCCCATATTGAGGAAACTATACCAATTACTGCATTTTCAGACACTATTACATGCCTCTTGGTATAATTATGACCCTTTGCGGTATAATTTATCATCAGCGGATAATTTATTACGTTATATAATATTGGTTCGGCCTTACGGGCCATAAATAATGTCTGTTAGGGAACGTTAATTATTTGGAGCACGTTGATTGGTTGACTCAGTCGGTGAAGCGCTCTAATTGGTTCATCAAATCGTCTCGTGCGCTCATTGGTTAATTTGATGGCGCGAGATGCTTGGGGGCGGAGCTTAAACCACCTTTGACGTCATTAGTGTCTGAACTAACACTTCCCTAGTCACTCTACACTAGTGAGGTCAGCTCGAGAGGTCACACTAGTGAGGTGTGGAATGTAATAGAGGTTAGTGAGAGAGATCAGAGGGGTGGAATGACCTCCCAGAGCCAATAGACGAAACTACAAGGAAAGGTTTTAACAGCCATTAGCGAACAATTAACGTGGCGTTGTTAGGGCAGTGTTGGCCATGTAGCCGTTAGCGTGAGGTTGAGTGAGGTGGTGTTTTGGGTGGATGAGGTGGTGGTGGGGGGGTTTAGTGCCAAGACTGTGGCACTGTGCCAGAGTCTTCCTTGGTGTCTCCTTCCATCAGGATGGAGCTGGATGCTCCAGCCTCGTCCTGGGGGATGTCTAGGCGCCTCCTGTACCCCTGTGCTTGTGAATATAGTCCCCCCCCAGTTCCCCCCCAGCCCCCCCTAGTTAGTGTGAGTGTATTTTAGCCCTCCCTCTAGGTAGTGTGAGTAGATTTTAGCCCTCCCCCTAGTTAGTGTGAGTGGATTTTAGCCTTCCCCCTAGTTAGTGTGAGTAGATTTTAGCCCTCCCTCTAGTTAGTGTGAGTAGATTTACTCACACTAACTAGACTCCACTCACACCCTCTAGTGTGAGTGGATTTTGCCAGCCCTCTGGTTAGTGTAAGTAGATTTTGTCACCCCACCTCCACTCAGCGTGAGTGGATCCCACCATCTCCCTTACATTCCATCCACGTTTCTGGAAGCTCGGGGGTAAGCGGATTATAGAGGATTTACACTGGCAAAGCCTCTAGCACTAGTCTGCATTACTCTTTGTTGACGTTTTCATAAACATTGATTCGAGCGGATTACTGTCGTCTCAAAGTTTCCGTCCCAAGAATTATGCTTAATTGATTTAATGTATGTTATTGTTCTTTCATATGTTCGACACGTTTGTTTCTGCAGTGGAGATGGATTTATTGGGATTATTTGTCGTTATTTTTCAAGCACACACTGATGGCTGTTAATGGTTGGTGAGGTTATTTTAAGAGCAAAGAAAGAAGTCGTGAGAGATGAGTGCGGATTTGTCTTTGTTTACGTTCTTGCAACGGAAGGAGGATTTGTTCGGATTTTTGCTCTTCATATTCCCGAGTGAGCAGACTGCTTTAGTGATGGTCAAGGGGAGTGTGTTAGGGTGGGGTCAAGGCGCGAGGGTGGGCCTTGGGGTCTAAGCCGTCCCAACATGCAGGGAATACATATTAGTGATTCAGGTGTGTAATAGAGTGACTCCCGTCTTGCCTGTATATGGGTGCCCCACATTAGCCATCCGCTGATGGACTGGTCGGTACTACGAGGGCCTCGCTACAAGCAGGACGGTCGTTAGATGCCTGAAGGTCCAAGAGGATGGGTGCCATGCCATCTCTCCCCTATCCCAGCCTCCTTGTTCTCCTATCCCCCTTCTGTAGTCATGCTGGCTGAGCGCTTTCTCCTAATTTTTACCTTTACTTTCCAGAAATCTGGAAGTTGTTACATTTCCAGTGTGGAGGCGAAGACTATTGGCATGGTTCATCGGAGTGCTTGCACTCACAGTTAGCGTGATCAGTGATGCGTTGGTCTGTGGCTTGTATCACACCCTCCTCTTCTAGTTTGTGTCTTCCATTGCTTTGAGGCTTATCTTAGGAAAGGTGGAAGAAAGTGTTATGTTAAGTATCTTGGCTTTCATTATGAACTTTGTCTACTGCCTTGTCATGCTGTGTGTGTGTGTGTGTGTGTGTGTGTGTGTGTGTGTGTGTGTGTGTGTGTGTGTGTGTGTGTATGTATGTGTGTGTGTGTGTGTGTGTGTGCGCGCGTGTGGTGGGAGGGGGGGTACTTGCTGTGGCTTTTGTACTATTCTCGTGTGTAACACTCTCGTTTTGACTGAGTCAGTCGCACTTGTACTGTCACTTGCACTTGTTATCACTCAAAATTATACTTGTTATATACTCGTGTTCATTCACCCTCATAACTCTCACTTATTTGCCTTTCACACTCACACTTCAGCCCTGCCTTTCACACACTCACACTCATTTGTGCCTAGATCCTCTCTTGCACTCTCAGGGTACCTCACACACTTCCCTTCGTTCACTCAAGCTCATTTTCACTTCGACACCCGGCTTTATGTTTCTCCACTCGCTGCCTCATGCACTCAAACCCTTCTCCCTCTTGCACTCGAGGACAATCTCATTATGGGGCGGCTTTACCTGTCCCCGGTAGCTTTCATTACCTCTACGTCCTTTCTCTCACCCACCCTGGCCTCTCTCCTCACCCTCTGATCAAAGCCCAGGGTGGTAATGGACGGTGAGGGAGAGAAGGAAGGTGAGGAGGGAGGGAAGAGTGAAGGGGAGAGGGAGGTGGAGAGAAACAGAGAACCATGTGGCCAGTCTCTCTCTCTCTCTTAAGTGGGGGAGATGTTTGCAACAAGTGAGGTAGGTGGTGGGGGGGGAGTAAGAGATACACTTGCCACTAGAGGGCGCTGCAGAGGACCTGTTGAACTATAAGAGGCAGCTCCTGTTGGTATTAATGTTGTATTATGGTACAAGCTCCTGTATTGTTGTGTATTATGGTACACGTGTATTTGCGTGCTGTATTCAAGCTTATGCATAATGTATTATGTATTCAAGTTCATGGGGCCTCTCTAGGAAAGCCTCTGTATTGGCCAGGCAACTCTGGCTGCTCTATAGGGGTACCACCTCTGGTGCAAGTGTAGGGACCCATAGCCTCGGAGAAGAAAATAGAGAGTACTTAGAGAAGACCTTGTGGATCCTCACTGAACACTTTAACATTTTCTTCTCCTACCACCCCTATTGTTTTAGTATGTGTGTATATATATCTAACTTTATTTTTAAAATGTCATTACACAAAAAGGGTTACAACATTGGTTACATGCAGGGTACACGGCTACTTGTCACAGGTTGTAAAGCTCCTCCAGCTCCTCAGATGGCGGGCAGGGACCATGGATGCCGTGAGCATTTCCTCTCTGGATCGCCACACTAAAGCGCTCTATATATATATATATATATATATATATATATATATATATATATATATATATATAATATATATATTTGAGTGAGGTGGGAAGGGTGATGTGGCATAACACAAGACAGAACAGGAGGGGATATTAATAGGGTATTAAAAGTATCAACACAAGACAGAACAGAAACAATGGGTATTGAATAGAAGTGTTTGTAGAAAGCCTATTGGTCCATATTTCTTGATTCTTCTACAACCACTTCTATTCAATACCCATTGTTTCTGTTCTGTCTTGTGTTGATACTTTTAATACCCTATTAATATCCCCTCCTGTTCTGTCTTGTGTTATGCCACATCACCCTTCCCACCTCACTCAAATGTAGATATAATATCAGAGAGACGTAAATATATATATATATATATATATATATATATATATATATATATATATATATAATATATATATATATATATAATATATATATATATATATATAGTAATGTCTAACCTACTCTTGAAACAATCAAGTGATTCTACGTCTGTTATGTTATCCAGTAATTTGTCCCATAGATCAACCATTGGTGATCTCAGGGACACATTGTATAACCAATTGTGTATATACCAATTGTATACCAATGTATAACCAATTGTATAGCAATGTATAACCAATTGTATACCAATGTATAACCAATTGTTTGTTTTTGTTACAGGTGAGAGTGACGTGAAGCTGAAGGGACCATACCTTCTCTACTTACTATCCTCCCCGCACAACATGCATGCAGGTATGTCAGTCTGTCTGTCTGTAACTGTCTGTCACTGTCTGTCTGTCTGTCTGCTTGACTGATTCATGTGGTGAGGGGACTTTCACCTTAACCCTCATCGCTTTTGGGTTTGTTTTTCTTTTTCCCTCTCTCTTGTTTTTTGTTGTTGTTGTCCTTGTGTCGTGTTGGTGTCTATCCTGTCTCTTTATCTATGTCTGTATTTTCCTATCTGTCTGTATACGGTCTCAGACTCACTCTCTCTCTCTCTCTCTCTCTCTCTCTCTCTCTCTCTCTCTCTCTCTCTCTCTCTCTCTCTCTCTCTCTCTCTCTCTCTCTCTCTCCATCTAATTACCCAAAGCTACCTAAAACTTCCTAGTATTACGTAAATAATGAAGAAATATGATATATTTACTCACTATAATGTTGGTGCTGAATGTAGAACATGGGAAAAAACATATTTTTACTCCGAAATAATATAAGTTTATAAAGAAATTAGACGAAAGTGACGTGAGAGGCCATAGGAAGTCGACGATCCAAGCGACAATGTTGTGGAGCGACTTATCCAAGATATACTCTTGCCTACAGGTTATATCAAGTTAGGTTTGGATAGGTTAAGTTTAGTTAGGTTACGTTAGATTTTGTTAAGTTATTTTTGGGTAGGTTGGTTTAGTTAGGTAGGTACAGAAGGCTGATATGCCAGCAAACACTCTCCGAGCAACATTGTCTTGGATAAGTCGCTCCAAAACATTGTCGCTTGGATCGTCGGCTTCCTATGGCCTTTCATGTCACTTTCGTCTAATTTCTTTATAAACTTATATTATTTCGGAGTAAAAATATGTTTTTTCCCATGTTCTACATTCAGCACCAATATTATAGTGAATAAATATATCATATTTATTCATTAATAACGTAATATTAGGAATCTTTGTGTAACTTTGGGTAATTAGACGGACCTCCCTCTCTCTCTCTCTCTCTCTCTCTCTCTCTCTCTCTCTCTCTCTCTCTCTCTCTCTCTCTCTCTCTCTCTCTCTCTCTCTCTCTCTCTCTCAGCTTCCACTCCCACTACCGCCAGTCTACCGCGTAACACCGGGTAGATGAATAAGCTTTAATAACGACTAAGATCTCATCATAATAAAGTGTTACTAACCTGTGTTCATCCGTTAGTGTCGGCTGCCAAATATACCCTGTGTTACAATGTTTTCATGATCCATTTTTTGTAACTAAAATATTAACATTATTGTGTATAATAAGTCAGGTTTATTAACATTAGGTTCTCCCATCTAATGTTTCAATGTTTACATTAATTTTTGTGTATACTCTGATGTTTGTTGTTGATTAACAATTGTTGAAATGTGTTTGTTGCATCAAATGTCATCAAAAACAATGATCACCCAGTGGCAACATTTGTATTTTTTTGTGGGGGTGGGGAGGGGGGGTTGACCCCTGGGTTCCTGTCCCCGAGGGGGGTAGAGGGGGGCGTTATCCCTTGGGTCCCTATTTTATGAGGTGGGGGGGGGTCACACTTTCCTGCCTCCCCCCCTCCCTTAGAAAGGAGTCTGATAGCTGAGTGGACAGACCTCGGGATTCGTAGCCCTGAGGTTCCGGGTTCGATCCCCGGTGGAGGCGGAAACAAATGGACAGTTTCTTTCAACCTGGTACGCCTGTTCACCTAGTAGTAAATAGGTACCTGGGAGTTAGACAGCTGCTACGGGCTGCTTCCTGGGGGATGTGTAACAAAAAGGTCTAGTCGAGGACCGGGCCGCGGGGACGCTAAGCCCCGAAATCATCTCAAGATAACCTCCTTTCTCCCCTTTCGTCGGCCCCTTCTCTCTCTCTCTCTCTCTCTCTCTCTCTCTCTCTCTCTCTCTCTCTCTCTCTCTCTCTCTCTCTCTCTCTCTCTCTCTCTCTCTCTCTCTCTCTCTCTCTCTCTATCCCCCCTCTCCAACACAGACATTTCCATTTATATATGTACAAATTACCCGGTTGTACCCGAGTCTCTCTTCCCCCCCCCTTGTTTACTCATGTCTGCCCCCCCCCTTGTTGACACGTGTCTTGTAGGCCTAAATATTTTATCGTGTGTTAGAAACTCTACATTATAAATGGTGACGCTGAAAAAATCACCATTTGAAATGTTTCCACATTGTAGGTGCCAATGTCATCGGTGAAAATGTTGACACTTGAAACATTGTCCGTATTTAGTTACAGCGAACATTGCAATGTTTTAAATATTACAGCTCTGTGATGTTTACTCCGTATATTTAAACACAGCAGCTTTAAATAGTTGAGATTCATGAGTAAATACTTGTCAACATTACAAACTCGCTTCGTTTGCGAAGGGTTCTCAACATCCATACATACCTCGTAGGCTGCAACATTGACATCGCGAGAGACGAATGTTTACATAGGTAATCACCCTCCCTACCTCTTCCCAGAAGCGTATTATGACGTTATGTAAACATCTCGAACGTAAACAGAGCCACGTGGGCAAAGGGCCAAGCAGCTCTCAGCTGGGCCACATATATATATATGTACACTTTATCGTCACATGTTGTCAATAACTTCCTTAGTCTTATGTTTAAAACGATCTGTGGAGCACAGTAGCTTTGTCTGGGTACAAGTGACAGGATGAACAACCCAGCGGGTTTTCTTCCTATTGGGGGAGTGTTGTTCATGCTGGTATGGCGGTGTGTTCATTCACAGGATGAGTGACGCTGCCCAATACTGTCACTATGGCGGTGTGTCCACTCACAGGATGAATGGCGCTGCCCAATACTGTCACTGTGGCGGTGTGTCCACTCACAGGATGAGTGGCGCTGCCCAATACTGTCACTGTGGCGGTGTGTCCACTCCCAGGATGAGTGGCGCTGCCCAATACTGTCACTATGGCGGTGTGTCCACTCACAGGATGAGTGGCGCTGCCCAATACTGTCACTATGGCGGTGTGTCCACTCACAGGATGAGTGGCGCTGCCCAATACTGTCACTATGGCGGTGTGTCCACTCACAGGATGAGTGGCGCTGCCCAATACTGTCACTATGGCGGTGTGTCCACTCACAGGATGAGTGGCGTTGTCCAATACTAGTCACTATGGCGGTGTGTTCACTCACAGGATGAGTGGCGCTGCCCAATACTGTCACTATGGCGGTGTGTTCATTCACAAGATGAGTGGCGCTGTCCAATACTGTCACTATGGCGGTGTGTCCACTCACAGGATGAGTGGCGCTGCCCAATACTGTCACTATGGCGGTGTGTCCACTCACAGGATGAGTGGCGCTGTCCAATACTAGTCACTATGGCGGTGTGTTCACTCACAGGATGAGTGGCGCTGCCCAATACTGTCACTATGGCGGTGTGTTCATTCACAAGATGAGTGGCGCTGTCCAATACTGTCACTATGGCGGTGTGTCCACTCACAGGATGAGTGGCGCTGTCCAATACTGTCACTATAACAGTGTGTCCACTCACAGGATGAGTTGCGCTGTCCAATACTGTCACTATGGCGGTGTGTCCACTCACAGGATGAGTGGCGCTGTCCAATACTGTCACTATGGCGGTGTGTCCACTCACAGGATGAGTGGCGCTGCCCAATACTGTCAATATGGCGGTGTGTCCACTCACAGGATGAGTGGCGCTGCCCAATACTGTCACTATGGCGGTGTGTCCACTCACAGGATGAGTGGCGCTGTCCAATACTGTCACTATGGCGGTGTGTCCACTCACAGGATGAGTGGCGCTGTCCAATACTGTCACTATGGCGGTGTGTCCACTCACAGGATGAGTGGCGCTGCCCAATACTGTCACTATGGCGGTGTGTCCACTCACAGGATGAGTGGCGCTGTCCAATACTAGTCACTATGGCGGTGTGTCCACTCACAGGATGAGTGGCGCTGCCCAATACTGTCACTATGGCGGTGTGTCCACTCACAGGATGAGTGGCGCTGTCCAATACTGTCACTATGGCGGTGTGTCCACTCACAGGATGAGTGGCGCTGCCCAATACTGTCACTATGGCGGTGTGTCCACTCACAGGATGAGTGGCGCTGCCCAATACTGTCACTATGGCGGTGTGTCCACTCACAGGATGAGTGACGCTGCCTAATACTGTCACTATGGCGGTGTGTCCACTCACAGGATGAGTGACGCTGTCCAATACTGTCACTATGGCGGTGTGTCCACTCACAGGATGAGTGACGCTGCCCAATACTGTCACTATGGCGGTGTGTCCACTCACAGGATGAGTGACGCTGCCTAATAAACTCGTCCCTCGGAGCAAAATTTAAATATTTGTAAAGGACAATAAGGCCCCTGGGGATGGACAAGAAGATATAACAATAATAAAGGGTAAATAATATATATTTACAGAAAGAGAATATGAGTCTGGATGTAATTGAAAAATACGACTCAAGCGATAGTCAAAATATGGACTATCGGGAACACCAAAGTTTCCCTAGTTCTATACAGTCTCAACACACGTTATGTTAAGTACGTAATCGACTAGTTACGAGCGACTAGTGTTTAATCTAGTTACTTGGCCAGCCCAGGCGTGTTAGAGGCGCCGGGGCGTTCAGTCACCGATGCTAACAGAGTAACCTGGAAGGTTCTACTGCATTTACCATAGAAAACCTTCGTCTGGTAACACGGGTCTGTAGGGGAGACTCGTCTAACCGTAATGTATAGTCATCAGGTCCATGCAGGTAGATGAGCCCCTCATGTGTGTCTTGTACACGCTGTCCTCATCAACTAAGACCAAATGCTCGTTAATCGAGCCGCCAAACATCGCTGTCTATGAGTGAAAAATACTTTACATTCTACTCGCAACTGATCACGTTTGAGCTTTCTCGAACAGTGCTTCGCTGACGTCAACTGTTCGAATCGCAGCTCTGTAAACCAGCCCGTCCTCCAAACAAAGATCCAAAAGTGATTCCATGCACCCGCCAAACCCCCAGCTGTTTATGAATGAAAAGCGGTTTACACACGACTCACAACTGCTGACGTTCGAACACTTCCGGAACAAGTGCTTCACTGACGAATTTTGTTCGAACCACAACGCTGTAAATGCTTCACCCACGTACTACTAATACAAATAATCGCCAACAGAACCTAAACACCTAACCAGTGCCAGAATATGCACAAATATGCTAATATATAATAATAATAATAATAATAATTTATATGTGAGAAAAGTTGTGTTTTGAAGGAACAGCATGCAGGCGATGAGTCACAATAACGTGGCTAAAGTATGTTGACCAGACCACACACTAGAAGGTGAAGGGACGACGACGTTTCGCTCCGTCCTGGACCATTCTCAAGTCGAATGTGTCAAGTCATTCTCACAATCGACTTGAGAATGGTCCAGGACTGACCGAAACATCGTCGTCCCTTCACCTTTTAGTGTGTGGTCTGGTCAATGAACAACATGTTAAAATTGATGAATGCGTCTGTGGGAGCGCCCGCTGGATGGGCAACCCGTCCTCGACTCAAGTCCATTACATCCAGCGGTCGACCCCACAGACGCATTCATAAATTTTAACATGCTGTTCATTCAAAACGGGAATTTTCTCAAGTATAAATATTATAATACATTAGCATATTGTGCATATATAGGCATAGGATAGGTTAGGTTAGGTGTTTAGGTTCTGTTGGCGATTATTTGTATTTGTAGTACGTGGGTGAAGCATTTATAGCGTTGTGATTCGAACAAAATTCGTCAGTGAAGCACTTGTTCCGGATATGTTCGAACTTCAGCAGTTGTGAGTCGTGTGTAAACCGCTTTTCATTCATAAACAGGGGGTTTGGCGGGTGCATGGAATCACTTTTGGATCTTTGTTTGGAGGACGGGCTGTTGGAGGACGGGCTGGGATGGGAATGGACTTGATCCGAGGACGGGTTGTAAATGCTTCACCCACATAATGCAAGTAATTGCAAACAGAATCCAAAACAACTAACCCAAACTAAGCGGACCTCGGCCCTGACTATACACCAAATGATAATACACAATAATAATACTGTATACTTGACCAAAAATACAGATTTTTAATACACTATACGTTTAAATTTGTTAAGGTCCGAGGGAGGGGGGGGGGGACGCCCGCAGCCTGGCCGAGCGTAACCTGGCGATGAGTTGTTTTTATAATTGTCAAACTAACATGTTTCCTAATCGTTATACCCTTGTGTGCTTCATGGGGGGGAGGGAGGGGGGGTTGTCAAACAATTTACAGTGTTGATACTAACGAGGGTAAATATTGGCCCATGTAAATTGTCCAATTTACGAGTGGACCCAACCAGGGGGAAGGGAGGAGGATTGGGGAGTATTGGTGGTGTTGATGGGGTTGTTGTAGGGGGGTGTAATTGTTGTGGGTGGGTGTTCTTGTGGTGGTTGGTGTGGTGGCAGATATGTAGTTGTTCCTGTGTGTTTGTTTCCGTTTTGGATGTTTTTTCCCCCCTGGCTGTTTTTTGAGGGGTTTTGTTTTTGCTTCCGAAGGTAAAAAATGTGAATTTCAGAGAGAGAGAGAGAGAGAGAGAGAGAGTAGGATAAAGTGCGACAATGTAGGTGGATCAGTAACGGATGTGAAACCATTACCACCGCCCTCCCCCCCACCCCCCAACCCCAACCCCGAGGGATGGGAGGGGATAGAGGTTATGGTCACCGGTGATATTTTGACCATCTCCCCGTCCCACAAGCAGGTCTGTTCCATCTTACCCGTCCCACAAGCATGGTCTGTCCCATCTACCGTCCCACAAGCAGGTCTGTCCCATCTCCCCGTCTCACAGTCACGTCCCAACACCGTCCCTTCCTCCCTCAAAGGCACAGCAAACTACCAATTCCTTCACCGTTGTTTCACAGTAAATAACCAGCCACGCGCCCTTCACTGCCCGGCAGGTGGCTGTAGTAACGAGGCCGACTATCAACTATCGCTTGTAGTCGAGTAAAGCGAGCGGGAATTAGGCTCTAACGACCGGTAAATCATGGTCCATGGGGCCAGCAGGGCGCAAATGGCCTGCTTCTGGTTCTCCCGCCATATTTTCCCGCCTCGTTTTCTCTCCATATTTTCCAGAAGCATTTTTGTAGAGTGTTTTCCCGCCACTTTTATGCGTTATTTTCCCCGCCTGATTTTTTCCCGCCACATTTTCTTGCTTGATGTTTTTCCCGCCAGAGTTTTCCCGCCACATTTTCCCACCAGAGTTTTCCCGCCAGAATTTTCCCGCCACATTTTTCCGCCAGAGTTTTCCCGCCACATTTTCCCGCCAGAGTTTTCCCGCCACATTTTCCCGCCAGAGTTTTCCCGCCACATTTTCCCGCCAGTTTTTTCCCGCCAGAATTTTCCCGCCATAATTTCCCGCCACATTTTCCTGCCAAATTTGTACCGCTACAATTTTCAAGCAGAAAATTCTGGATGGAATGTGCAGTGAAACATCATCGATGACATCACACTGCTCACCAAGTTGATCCCATAAGTCACGATATCTTTCATAAGTTACAGGACAAGGCTCCACTGGTCTGTACCTAGATACAGCAGTACCCCCAGGGGCCTGTAGCCGCAATCTTTTGGTTAGGCCAGGCTTGGTTAGCGTAGGTTAAGTAAAGTTATTCTTAGAGTCTGGTGTTTCATTCTGTGAATAAAACACCCTCATAGTCATTGTAATACACAAAAATACAGGTGGTTTATATTGATGTGTATAGTGTATAGTGGCATGATATTGATATGACCATTTCAATGCTGGTTTAGGTTTTTGGTTTTAACCCAAAATGCCTAATTAAATTTTAAATGAAATTTATGGTGGGTCATTTCCCATTCATATTTTACCGTCATGTATGCCCAGTCAGTTTTCCCAACCATGCTTTCCCAACACAATTTCCCATCAAATTGTCCTGGCGTGTTTGCCCCGTCCCTTCATATGGAACGGGGGTAAGGAGTGTTTGCGCGGGAAAATGTAATCAAGAGCGGTGATTGGTCGACATCTCGTGCTGTGTATTCTAGGGGAAATTTATGTTCGTTGACACCTGCAAATGTCAACATTGTTTTGATAAATATTTTCAATATAACATGGAAAACTAAACATGGATGTAATTTTCATATTTTACGTATCATATTTTACGTATTTTACGTATTTTCATATTTTACGTATTTTCATATTTTACGTATTTATATTTATAAATAAATATAAATATACATTCTGAAGATGAATGGACCTTCTGAAGATGTATTTAATATACGAAAGTACTTAAGGAAATTTCCTGTTTCATTTTTCCTCCGTGGTCTGACATTGTCACATTCTTAATCACGTGTTTATTTTCGTGATATACACACATGGATGTAATTGTGTGTTTTATTATTTGATGCGCGCACGCGCGCGCACACACACACACACACACACACACACACACACACACACACACACACACACACACACACACACACACACACACACACACACATCAGACACACACACACAGCAGATACACACACAGCATCAGGGACCTCCAGCAGACACACACAGCATCAGGGGACCTCCAGCAGACACACACACACACACACGCACACACACACACACACACACACACACACACACACACACACACACACACACACACACACACACACACACACACCATAAGTTCAACGGATAAGGGAGTACCTATGCAACAGGAAGCAGAGAGTTACTGTGAGGAGTGAGACCTCAGAGTGCCATGATGTTACAAGCGGAGTCCCGCAGGGTTCTATACTCGGACCTATCCTGTTTCTGATATACGTAAATTATCTTCCAAAAGGTATGGACTCATTCATTTCAATGTTTGCTGACGATGCTAAAATTATGAGAAGACTTAAGACAGATGAAGACAGCTTGAGGCTTCAAGAAGACCTGGACAAACTGATAGAATGGTCCAACAAATGGTTGTTAGAGTTGTTAGAGCAAATGTAAAGTAATGATGATAGTTGTAGGGAGCAGGAGGCCAGATACAAGGTACCAGATGGGAGTTGAAATTCTTAAAGAATCAGAGATAGAAAGAGACTTGGGGGTTGATACCACGCCAGACCTGCCCCCTGAAGCCCATATCAAGAGGATATCATCAGCGGCATAGGCCAGGTAGTCACGTCTCTGGTGCCTCTGTCACGTCCCCTGGTGCCTCTGTCACGTCCCCTGGTGCCTCTGTCACGTCCCTTGGTGCCTCTGTCATGCTCCTGAACCTCCATAACACTGGCAGTGTGTGTGTATGACACCCCACGGAGGTCTCCATCACTCATTCTGCCAGGTTCTTCCCGGAAGCTCCCTCGGGAGATGCCTCCAGGCGGGTCCCACGAAGAGAAATCTTTAGAGAGATCCCTCAAGAGTCTAAGACAGTGGTTCTGGACCTTGACTACCACTACCAGTATCACCATTATTTTAGCCACTGAGGCACCAGCAGACAGGTAAGGCTGGTGGAGTTTGTTAGTCGTCATCTGTTCTTAGATATGATCAGCTGTGACACCACAAGGTGACATTATGAGTCGTCAAGGTGTTCATGATGACTTGGACCTCCAGCAGACACACAGAGCATCTGGGGACCTCCAGCAGACACACACACAGCATCAGGGGACCTCCAACAGACACACAGAACATCAGGGGACCTCCAGCAGACACACACACAGCATCAGGGGACCTCCAACAGACACACACACAGCATCAGGGACCTCCAGCAGACACACAACTGTGTGTGTCTGCTGGAGGTCCCCTGATGACCTCCAGCAGACACACACACAGCATCAGGGACCTCCAGCAGACACACACACAGCATCAGGGACCTCCAGCAGACACACACACAGCATCTGGGGACCTCCAGCAGACACAGAGCATCAGGGACCTCCAGCAGACACACACACAGCACCAGGGACCTCCAGCAGACACACACACAGCACCAGGGACCTCCAGCTGACACACACACAGCACCAGGGACCTCCAGCAGACACACACACAGCACCAGGGACCTCCAGCAGACACACACACAGCGCCAGGGACCTACAGCAGACACACAGCACCAGGGACCTACAGCAGACACACAGCACCAGGGACCTCCAGCAGACACACAGCACCAGGGACCTCCAGCGCACACACACAGCACCAGGGACCTCCAGCAGACACACAGCACCAGGGACCTCCAGCAGACACACAGCACCAGGGACCTCCAGCAGACACACACACAGCACCGGGGACCTCCAGCAGACACACAGCACCAGGGACCTCCAGCAGACACACAGCACCAGGGACCTCCAGCACACACACACAGCACCAGGGACCTCCAGCAGACACACAGCACCAGGGACCTCCAGCAGACACACACAGCACCAGGGACCTCCAGCAGACACACAGCACCAGGGACCTCCAGCAGACACACAGCACCAGGGACCTCCAGCAGACACACAGCACCAGGGACCTCCAGCACACACACAGCACCAGGGACCTCCAGCAGACACACACAACACCAGGGACCTCCAGCAGACACACACACACAGCATCTGGGGACCTCCAGCAGACACACACACACACAGCATCTGGGGACCTCCAGCAGACACACAGCACCAGGGACCTCCAGCAGACACACACACAGCACCAGGGACCTCCAGCAGACACACAGCACCAGGGACCTCCAGCAGACACACAGCACCAGGGACCTCCAGCACACACACAGCACCAGGGACCTCCAGCAGACACACACACAGCACCAGGTACCTCCAGCAGACACACACACACAGCATCTGGGGACCTCCAGCAGACACACACACACACAGCATCTGGGGACCTCCAGCAGACACACAGCACCAGGGACCTCCAGCAGACACACACACAGCACCAGGGACCTCCAGCAGACACACACAGCACCAGGGGACCTCCAGCAGACACACACACAGCACCAGGGACCTCCAGCAGACACACACAGCACCAGGGACCTCCAGCAGACACACAGCACCAGGGACCTCCAGCAGACACACACACAGCACCAGGGACCTCCAGCAGACACACACACAGCACCAGGGACCTCCAGCAGACACACACACAGCACCAGGGACCTCCAGCAGACACACACACAGCACCAGGGACCTCCAGCAGACACACACACAGCACCAGGGACCTCCAGCAGACACACACACAGCACCAGGGACCTCCAGCAGACACACACACAGCACCAGGGACCTCCAGCAGACACACACACAGCACCAGGGACCTCCAGCAGACACACACACAGCACCAGGGACCTCCAGCAGACACACACACAGCACCAGGGACCTCCAGCAGACACACACACAGCACCAGGGACCTCCAGCAGACACACACACAGCACCAGGGACCTCCAGCAGACACACACAGCACCAGGGACCTCCAGCAGACACACAGCACCAGGGACCTCCAGCAGACACACACACAGCACCAGGGACCTCCAGCAGACACACACACAGCACCAGGGACCTCCAGCAGACACACACACAGCACCAGGGACCTCCAGCAGACACACAGCACCAGGGACCTCCAGCAGACACACAGCACCAGGGACCTCCAGCAGACACACACACACAGCACCAGGGACCTCCAGCAGACACACACACACAGCACCAGGGACCTCCAGCAGACACACACACAGCACCAGGGACCTCCAGCAGACACACAGCACCAGGGACCTCCAGCAGACACACACACACAGCACCAGGGACCTCCAGGAGACACACACACAGCACCAGGGACCTCCAGCAGACACACACACAGCACCAGGGACCTCCAGCAGACACACACACAGCACCAGGGACCTCCAACAGACACACACACACAGCACCAGGGACCTCCAGCAGACACACACACACAGCACCAGGGACCTCCAGCAGACACACACACAGCACCAGGGACCTCCAGCAGACACACACACAGCACCAGGGACCTCCAGCAGACACACACACAGCACCAGGGACCTCCAGCAGACACACACAGCACCAGGGACCTCCAGCAGACACAGCACCAGGGACCTCCAGCAGACACACACACAGCACCAGGGACCTCCAGCAGACACACACACAGCACCAGGGACCTCCAGCAGACACACAGCACCAGGGACCTCCAGCAGACACACACACAGCACCAGGGACCTCCAGCAGACACAGCACCAGGGACCTCCAGCAGACACACACACAGCACCAGGGACCTCCAGCAGACACAGCACCAGGGACCTCCAGCAGACACAGCACCAGGGACCTCCAGCAGACACAGCACCAGGGACCTCCAGCAGACACAGCACCAGGGACCTCCAGCAGACACACAGCACCAGGGACCTCTCTGATGCGTGTCATCAGGGAAAGTCTCTCTGCACACAGAAGGTTTTTTGAAAAGTTCGACAGACAAATGGAATTGTTAATTCAGTACGTATGAGTATTGTATTTTTTATGAGTGCTGGAAAGGTGAGTACAATGGTGGCAGGTCCAGTGGTGCCTAACACGGGTGGTCCAGTGGTGCCTCACACGGTGGTCCAGTGGTGCCTTACACGGTGGTCCAGTGGTGCCTTACACGGGTGGTCCAGTGGTGCCTTACACGGTGGTCCAGTGGTGCCTTACACGGCGGGTCCAGTGGTGCCTTACACGGTGGTCCAGTGGTGCCTTACACGGGGGGTCCAGTGGTGGCTTACACGGTGGTCCAGCGGTGCCTTACACGGTGGTCCAGTGGTGCCTTACACGGTGGTCCAGTGGTGCCTTACACGGCAGGTCCAGTGGTGCCTTACACGGTGGTCCAGTGGTGCCTTACACGGTGGTCCAGTGGTGCCTTACACGGCGGGTCCAGTGGTGCCTTACACGGTGGTCCAGTGGTGCCTTACACGGCGGGTCCAGTGGTGCCTTACACGGTGGTCCAGTGGTGCCTTACACGTGGGGTCCAGTGGTGGCTTACACGGTGGTCCAGTGGTGCCTTACACGGTGGTCCAGTGGTGCCTTACACGGTGGTCCAGTGGTGCCTTACACGGGTGGTCCAGTGGTGGCTTACACGGTGGTCCAGTGGTGCCTTACACGGTGGTCCAGTGGTGCCTTACACGGTGGTCCAGTGGTGGCTTACACGGTGGTCCAGTGGTGCCTTACACGGTGGTCCAGTGGTGCCTTACACGGTGGTCCAGTGGTGCCTTACACGGGTGGTCCAGTGGTGCCTTACACGGTGGTCCAGTGGTGCCTTACACGGTGGTCCAGTGGTGCCTTACACGGTGGTCCAGTGGTGCCTTACACGGGTGGTCCAGTGGTGCCTTACACGGTGGTCCAGTGGTGCCTTACACGGTGGTCCAGTGGTGCCTTACACGGGTGGTCCAGTGGTGCCTTACACGGGTGGTCCAGTGGTGCCTTACACGGTGGTCCAGTGGTGCCTTACACGGGAGGTCCAGTGGTGCCTTACACGGGTGGTCCAGTGGTGCCTCACACGGTGGTCCAGTGGTGCCTTACACGGGTGGTCCAGTGGTGCCTTACACGGAAGGTCCAGTGGTGCCTTACACGGGAGGTCCAGTGGTGCCTTACACGGGTGGTCCAGTGGTGCCTTACACGGGAGGTCCAGTGGTGCCTTACACGGGTGGTCCAGTGGTGCCTTACACGGGTAGTCCAGTGGTGCCTTACACGGGTGGTCCAGTGGTGCCTTACACGGGTAGTCCAGTGGTGCCTTACACGGGTGGTCCAGTGGTGCCTTACACGGGTAGTCCAGTGGTGCCTTACACGGGTGGTCCAGTGGTGCCTTACACGGGTGGTCCAGTGGTGCCTTACACGGGTGGTCCAGTGGTGCCTTACACGGGTAGTCCAGTGGTGCCTTACACGGGTGGTCCAGTGGTGCCTTACACGGGTGGTCCAGTGGTGCCTTACACGGGGGGTCCAGTGGTGCCTTACACGGGTGGTCCAGTGGTGCCTTACACGGGTGGTCCAGTGGTTCCTTACACGGGAGGTCCAGTGGTGCCTTACACGGGTGGTCCAGTGGTGCCTTACACGGGGGGTCCAGTGGTGCCTTACACGGGGGGTCCAGTGGTGCCTTACACGGGTGGTCCAGTGGTGCCTTACACGGGTGGTCCAGTGGTGCCTTACACGGGAGGTCCAGTGGTGCCTTACACGGGTGGTCCAGTGGTGCCTTACACGGGGGGTCCAGTGGTGCCTTACACGGGTGGTCCAGTGGTGCCTTACACGGGTGGTCCAGTGGTGCCTTACACGGGTGGTCCAGTGGTGCCTTACACGGGAGGTCCAGTGGTGCCTTACACGGGTGGTCCAGTGGTGCCTTACACGGGGGGTCCAGTGGTGCCTTACACGGGTGGTCCAGTGGTGCCTTACACGGGTGGTCCAGTGGTGCCTTACACGGGTGGTCCAGTGGTGCCTTACACGGGTGGTCCAGTGGTGCCTTACACGGGTGGTCCAGTGGTGCCTTACACGGGAGGTCCAGTGGTGCCTTACACGGGGGGTCCAGTGGTGCCTTACACGGGTGGTCCAGTGGTGCCTTACACGGGTGGTCCAGTGGTGCCTTACACGGGTGGTCCAGTGGTGCCTTACACGGGTGGTCCAGTGGTGCCTTACACGGGTGGTCCAGTGGTGCCTTACACGGGAGGTCCAGTGGTGCCTTACACGGGTGGTCCAGTGGTGCCCTACACGGGGGGTCCAGTGGTGCCTTACACGGGTGGTCCAGTGGTGCCTTACACGGGTGGTCCAGTGGTGCCTTACACGGGTGGTCCAGTGGTGCCATACACGGGAGGTCCAGTGGTGCCTTACACGGGGGGTCCAGTGGTGCCTTACACGGGTGGTCCAGTGGTGCCTTACATGGGTGGTCCAGTGGTGCCTTACACGGGTGGTCCAGTGGTGCCTTACACGGGTGGTCCAGTGGTGCCTTACACGGGAGGTCCAGTGGTGCCTTACACGGGGGGTCCAGTGGTGCCTTACACGGCAGGTCCAGTGGTGCCTTACACGGGAGGTCCAGTGGTGCCTTACACGGCAGGTCCAGTGGTGCCTTACACGGCAGGTCCAGTGGTGCCATACACGGGAGGTCCAGTGGTGCCTTACACGGGTGGTCCAGTGGTGCCTTACACGGGTGGTCCAGTGGTGCCTTACACGGCAGGTCCAGTGGTGCCTTACACGGGAGGTCCAGTGGTGCCATACACGGGAGGTCCAGTGGTGCCTTACACGGGGGGTCCAGTGGTGCCTTACACGGGTGGTCCAGTGGTGCCTTACATGGGTGGTCCAGTGGTGCCTTACACGGGTGGTCCAGTGGTGCCTTACACGGGTGGTCCAGTGGTGCCTTACACGGGAGGTCCAGTGGTGCCTTACACGGGGGGTCCAGTGGTGCCTTACACGGCAGGTCCAGTGGTGCCTTACACGGGAGGTCCAGTGGTGCCTTACACGGCAGGTCCAGTGGTGCCTTACACGGGAGGTCCAGTGGTGCCATACACGGGAGGTCCAGTGGTGCCTTACACGGGTGGTCCAGTGGTGCCTTACACGGGTGGTCCAGTGGTGCCTTACACGGCAGGTCCAGTGGTGCCTTACACGGGAGGTCCAGTGGTGCCTTACACGGCAGGTCCAGTGGTGCCTTACACGGCAGGTCCAGTGGTGCCTTACACGGGGGGTCCAGTGGTGCCTTACACGGCAGGTCCAGTGGTGCCTTACACGGGAGGTCCAGTGGTGCCTTACACGGGAGGTCCAGTGGTGCCTTACACGGGGGGTCCAGTGGTGCCTTACACGGCAGGTCCAGTGGTGCCTTACACGGCAGGTCCAGTGGTGCCTTACACGGGAGGTCCAATGGTGCCTTACACGGGGGGTCCAGCGGTGCCTTACACGGCAGGTCCAGTGGTGCCTTACACGGGAGGTCCAGTGGTGCCTTACACGGGAGGTCCAGTGGTGCCTTACACGGGTGGTCCAGTGGTGCCTTACACGGCAGGTCCAGTGGTGCCTTACACGGGAGGTCCAGTGGTGCCTTACACGCTCTCTGAATATAGGAAAAGATTGCCTGGCAATGTTGCTTACTGCTCTGATGCTGTGTGTCTGCTGGAGGTCCCTGATGCTGTGTGTGTGTCTGCTGGAGGTTCTTGGTGCTGTGTGTGTCTGCTGGAGGTCCCTGATGCTGTGTGTGTGTCTGCTGGAGGTTCTTGGTGCCATTAAGGAGTCATTGTTCCCTCCATGTTCAAGTATTGGCAGGAAAGGTCAAATTCTTTTACTGTTTGAAGTAAAAATATTTACTCTGGAAAAATCTTGGCCTCTAAAATCTTTTTAAAAAGTTTGCTGGAATTCTTGAGGTCGGAAAAGAACGGGATCAAGTTTTGAAGAAATTTTGTAGATTTTGTTTTAGCAAGGAGGAGCTTAAGGCTATGCTGGAAAGGCTGGTAATCTTTGTCTTGAAAGTCTTGTGCCGAGTTTCCAGGTGTTGAGGACCGTCTTCCAGGAAATGAATCTTGTCTTGCAATTGCAGAGCGCCCCTTAGGGAGAGGATATGTGATATTACGACGCGTTGTTGAAATGGGCTTCAGAACATCTTGTAAAAGGTGCGAACGTAACTGGGAAAGGCTTCCCCGGCTTCATGGGAGGGAGAGGGAGAGGGAGAAAGGAAGGGAGAGGGAGAAAGGAAGGGAGAGGGAGAAAGGAAGGGAGAGGGAGAGGAAGAGAGAGAGAGAGAGAGAGAGGGAGAGAGGAAGGAAGGGAGAGGGAGAGAGAGAGAGAGAGGGAGAGAGGAAGGAAGGGAGAGGGAACTTGACGAAAGAATTATCCTAACACGCTCCAGAAGTGCCGCTGGAAAGATGAGTGTGAACGCTGGAGTCATTTTTGTTTTCTTACTGAAAATGAAGTTAGGTGATAATGAGAGAGGAAAGTACACACCGCCATGTTATTATTATTATCCACCACATAGGGTGCTCTGAGGGCCTCATGGTGGACCACATAAAACACTCAGGACCACATGGGACACTCAGGGCCTCATGGTGAACAACACAAGACACTCGGGACCTCATGGGGCGCTCACTGCTGTAAGGGAACTCACAACACACTCCTTGGACTCTTGTGGGACCCGTAACTCCCCGAGGCAAGACATTATCAACATTTTGGTCACCTTTTGTACACCCTTCGGGACTTACTTTGTCAAAATGTTTATCTTCCTTTCATTGTTACTTTCCATTCCTCCCCTTCTAATTTCTCCCCCCCCCCTCCTCGTCCTCGTCCTCGTCCTCCAGAGCCTCGTAAGCATGTCATTCCGTGTCAATAAAGAGAGCGTGCCGCCCCTAACTCCTCTGTCCTTCTTGTTAACCTAGACAACTTTACCAATTTTCTCGCTTCGTTCCCAGAACGAGAAGCGTACGAGAGTTTAGGTCGTTGTGTAGCTTGGCAGCGCCGGACACCCACTTCCCGCTGCCAGACGCACAGTCGTATAGATGATTATATATGTATTTTTAACCCGCCATTCTTCTGCGTCGTGCCCTCCAAGATCCTCAGTTCTCTCGGCATGTGTCGTGGGCTGTACCCGACACGTCTCTGTCTCTTTCTCTCTCTGTCTCTTTCTTTCTCTGTCTCTGCCTCTTTCTTTCTCTGTCTGTCCGTATCTCTCTCTCTCTCTCTCTCTCTTCCCCTCTTCGCTGTGATTCCCTTGTATTTGCGTTTCCTTTCTCTTTCTGCTTCACCTCCAGGATCTCATTCTCCGCGGCCCTCTCATATTTTTACATTAGTCCCCCTTCATCACCCTCGAGTTTTCTCTGGATGCCTTGGTTCCTTCCCTTTCTCTTTTACACAGTAATTTCCCTCTCATTCTTGTCCTCGTAAATTCCCCTTCTCTCCCTCATTCCCTCCCTCTTCCCTTCCTCTCCCATGCTGTTCCATTATCCAGTAAGCGGCGAACCAATTAAGGCTAATTTCCCATGTTAGACATCGGCTCCCACACACTTATCAACACCCTTCCGCCTGACCTAATTATTCCTACTTCCTTTTATCCGGGTCCCTTGCGCCCCAGTAAATTATCCGGGGTGCACTGTATGTTACATAATTATAGTCCCTCTTAATTAAATAATTGGTTTATGCGTTAAGAGTTTGTTTTATCATGGATAGTTCGAAACCTCGTTTGAATGATCTCACTTCCTGTTCGAAATCTCGTTTGAATGATCTCACTTCCATTTCGAAACCCCTGTTATTGTAATTCAGCTCGTTCTCGCATACAAAGATCCAAGCTCGTTAATCATGCCGCCAAACCCCCCTGTTTATGAATTAAAAATTACATACGACTCACAACTGATGACGTCCGAACACTTCCGGAACAAGTGCTTCGCTCACGTCTTCTGTTCGAACCAAAATTCTATAAACAGCCCGTCCTTCAAACAAAGACCCAAAAGTGATTCCATGCACCCGCCAAACCCCCTGTTTATGAATTAAAAACCCATGTTAGAGATTGTTAATGTATAATAATATTAATTTATATATGAAAGCTAACCAATTTTGAATACGCAGTGTGTTATAATTGATGAATGCGTCTAGGGAGGACGGTTTTGGGATTCGGATTGGAATTAAATATTCTCTTTATAATGGACACAAGAGAAATGTTGACACACACACGATTTTGAGCGATTATTCAAAATGTTACACCGTGCCTACCTGGTCTGTATCCAGCGGTCTGGTACAGGCCTTGTAGCTACAGTATCTACTCGAATTATTTCTACTTTATTGTTTTACTTTGTTATGGTGTTCTACTTTGTGGTGTACACACACACACACACACACACACACACACACACACACACATACACACAAGGGCCGGTGGCTGAGCGGACAGCACGCTGGACGCGTGATCCTGTGGTCTCAGGTTCGATTCCGGGCGCCGGCGAGAAACAATGGGCAGAGTTTCTTTCACCCTGAATGCCCCTGTTACCTAGCAGTAAATAGGTACCTGGGAGTTAGTCAGCTGTCACGGGCTGCTTCCTGGGGTGTGTGTGGTTTGGGGGAAAACAAGAAAGTAGTTAGTAACAGTTGATTGACAGTTGAGAGGCGGGCCAAAAGAGCAGAGTTCAACCCCGCAAGCACTACTAGGTGAATACAACTAGGTGAAATACACACACACACACACACACACACACACACACACACACACACACACATGTACGTTACATTCCTTGTGTGTGGCCTGATAGCTGAGTGGACAGCGCTGTGGACTCGTAATCCTAGGGTCCGGGTTCGATCCCCCGGTGATGAATGAAACAAAAATGGCCAGAGTTTCTTTCACCCCTAATGCACCTGTTCACCTAGCAGTAAACAGGTACCTGGGAATTAGACAGCTGCTACAGGCTACTTCCTGGGGATGTGTGTGGGGGAAAAACAAACAAAAAAAACAATTGATTGCTTGAGAGTTGAGAGGCGGGCCCAAAGAGCCAGAGCTCAACCCCCGACGAGCACAACTAGGCGAGAACACACAGGACAAAGGCCCCTCGAGCACGACAACTGCCAGGATGTATGTTAATTTAGACTTGTGTACGAGAGCGAAGAGTCACGTTAACTGGACGGTGGTACCGTAAGACCAGTCGCTCTTCTGCCCTGCTGCTGTTGTTGTTGTTGTCTTCTGGGTCGTGGTGTGGGGGGGAGGGGGTCAGGCTTGCTTGTGGTGTGGGGGGCAGGCTTGCTTGTGGTGTGGGGGGGCAGGCTTGCTTGTGGGCTTGTGGTGTGGGGGGCAGGCTTGCTTGTGGTGTGAGGGCAGGTGGTTAGAAAAGCGGCAACATCGCACCATATGCTGGTTGCTAAGCAACGGAGACGCTAGAGGTGGCCAGCTCTTGTTTACATCCCCGCCTGACCCGCCAAAATTCATCAAGCATTTACTCAACCATCTACAAAACCTGTACATCTTCCAACAATCATGGCGGCTTTGTTTACATGTATTACACAGTTTACGAACTTGCAAACTTCACAACCCAATGTTATTATTATTATCATCAACCTCGTAGTGCTTGGTGCTCGTTAACTGGTTATTAAATTTAAATAAAGCCACTATGATTGTGTAAGGATGTATGGGTTTCGTAGGTGTTTGTGTAAATGATTGGTGAATGTTATTGTATCCCATCATACATCATACACGCAGGAGACAGTTGTATAACCAGCTATGTATTAATATACGTGCTGTATGGGCCTGAAGATCTCCATGTTGGTGGGGGACTTGGGGACTTGGAGGAGACTCAAGGCGTACCGGTGGAGGAGACTCAAGGCGTACCGGTGGAGGAGACTCAAGGCGTACCGGTGGAGGAGACTCAAGGCGTACCGGTGGAGGAGACTCAAGGCGTACCGGTGGAAGAGACTCAAGGCGTACCGGTGGAGGAGACTCGAGGCGTACCGGTGGAGGAGACTCGAGGCGTACCGGTGGAGGAGACTCAAGGCGTACCGGTGGAGGAGACTCAAGGCGTACCGGTGGAGGAGACTCGAGGCGTACCGGTGGAGGAGACTCGAGGCGTACCGGTGGAGGAGACTCGAGGCGTACCGGTGGAGGAGACTCGAGGCGTACCGGTGGAGGAGACTCGAGGCGTACCGGTGGAGGAGACTCGAGGCGTACCGGTGGAGGAGACTCGAGGCGTACCGGTGGAGGAGACTCGAGGCGTACCGGTGGAGGAGACTCGAGGCGTACCGGTGGAGGAGACTCGAGGCGTACCGGTGGAGGAGACTCGAGGCGTACCGGTGGAGGAGACTCCAGGCGTACCAGTGGAGGAGACTCGAGGCGTACCGGTGGAGGAGACTCGAGGCGTACCGGTGGAGGAGACTCAAGGCGTACCGGTGGAGGAGACTCGAGGCGTACCGGTGGAGGAGACTCGAGGCGTACCGGTGGAGGAGACTCGAGGCGTACCGGTGGAGGAGACTCAAGGCGTACCGGTGGAGGAGACAAGGCGTACCAGTGGAGGAGACTCAAGGCGTACCGGTGGAGGAGACTCGAGGCGTACCGGTGGAGGAGACTCGAGGCGTACCGGTGGAGGAGACTCGAGGCGTACCGGTGGAGGAGACTCGAGGCGTACCGGTGGAGGAGACTCAAGGCGTACCGGTGGAGGAGACTCAAGGCGTACCGGTGGAGGAGACTCGAGGCGTACCAGTGGAGGAGACTCAAGGCGTACCGGGGGTATAATAAGGGGGCCACCTGACTTAACATTAAAGACCCATTATCATTACTGTGCCGCCCATTAGAAGGAATAATAGAGCTGTCACCACTGGCACAGATAATTCCCGCTATGTCCTGCCGCGGGAATCGAACCCCGGACCATGAGCTTGTGACTTAACCACCCAACTATGTGCTTACAGTTCTTGTTACATTATAAATATACAATGTGCACACATTACCATATTTCTGTACAAAATGGCCGCCTTTCATTATATTTAACCCCTTTATTAGGTCATTATTTACAAATGTTGCCACATCACCTATTACAGTGTTGCCATATCATCGCCAATGTACACTGGTGCCACATCATCCCATCGCCATGTACACTGTTGCCACATCCTGCCCCGGCCATATATATGTAGGTGTGGTGGAGGCATTATGTACGTCAGTGGTTGTACATGAGCGAACATGTGTACTGACGTGCATGTTTCCCTGCAGCGTACGGAGGGTACGGCTACAGGCAGCACGACTACAGCGCCGATACAAAAGGTACTGTAACCCTTTTTTTTAATTCTTGCCACTTCTCGTTTTCTCTCGGTGCTAGAGGTAATGTTCTCCCGTTTTCTGACTTTTTTCCCGCTTTACGACGTACAGATTTTCTGATGCTTTTCGTTTTTTTGACGCTTTCCGTTTTTCTGACTCCGTTTTCTGACGCTTTCTGTTTTTCTGACTGTTTCCGTTTTCTGACGCTTTCCGTTTTTCTGACTTTCCGTTTTTCTGACTTTCCGTTTCTGACGCTTCTGTTTTCTGACGCTTTCCGTTTTTCTGACTGTTTCCGTTTTCTGACTCCGTTTTCTGACGCTTTCCGTTTTCTGACTTTCCGTTTTCTGACGCTTTCCGTTTTTCCGACGCATTCCGTTTTCTGACATTCCGTTTTCTGACTTTCCTTTTTCTGACGCTTTCCGTTTTCTGACGCTTCTGTTTTCTGACGCTTTCCGTTTTCTGACGCTTTCCGTTTTCTGTCACTGTGCTTCTGTTCTCGTTCTCTTTCTGTAATACGCGCATGTGACTTATTTCCCAGGGATGACATTTGTATTTTAATGTTTACACCATTTTCCTTTCCAGATGTTTTCCCATTCTCATGTATCCCATTTTCTATTGTAATTGGATGTGATTTCTCAGTTTTCTAGGAGAATATGTAGCGTATACCGTTTTCTGTTGAGGGTGTGACCCCTTTCCCGTTCTCTGTTGCATAATGCCTTGTCTGCATCATTGTAGACATGATTGGTCATGCTTACTTTTTTGCATAATAAAGCAACTTTCTTGGAACAACTTAGTTACAACTGCCTGAATTGATGTTAAGCAAAATTTAAGGGGTAGTGTACATTGAAGTGCACCCCCCTCAACACATACACCCTTGGGGGGGGGTGTCGGGGGCCCCATTACCCTTGACGGGGGTGTGGGGACACCCCCGTCAAGGGTGGGGGGGGGGTGGAGTGGTTTGGTCTGGCTATATCTGGTTTGATCAGACGTGGCCTAATGGAACTGGCTTGATCTGACCCTGTTTGGCTAGGTCTTGCTTGGTTTGGTTATGTCTAGCCGGGGCTGGCTGGGTCTGACTAGGTGGTGGTGGGTGGGGCTGGTGGTGGGTGAGGCTGGTGGTGCTGGGTGGGGCTGGTGGTGCTGGGTGGGGCTGGTGGCGGGTGGGGCTGGTGCTGGGTGGGGCTGATGGCGGGTGGGGCTGGTGGTGCGTGGGGGTGGGTGCTGGGTGGGGGTGGGTGGGGCTGGTGCTGGGTGGGGCTGGTGCTGGGTGGGGCTGGTGCTGGGTGGGGCTGGTGGCGGGTGGGGCTGGTGGCGGGTGGGGCTGGTGGTGGGTGGGGCTGGTTCTGGGTGGGGCTGGTGGCGGGTGGGGTCGGGTGGGGCTGGTGCTGGGTGGGGCTGGTGGTGGGTGGGGCTGGTGCTGGGTGGGGCTGGTGCTGGGTGGGGCTGGTGCTGGCTGGTGGTGGGTGGGGCTGGTGGCGGGTGGGGCTGGTGGTGGGTGGGGCTGGTGCTGGGTGGGGCTGGTGCTGGGTGGGGCTGGTGGCGGGTGGGGTCGGGTGGGGCTGGTGCTCGGTGGGGCTGGTGCTGGCTGGTGCTCGGTGGGGCTGGTGCTGGCTGGTGGCGGGTGGGGCTGGTGGTGGGTGGGGCTGGTGCTGGGTGGGGCTGGTGCTGGGTGGGGCTGGTGGCGGGTGGGGTCGGGTGGGGCTGGTGCTGGGTGGGGCTGGTGCTGGGTGGGGCTGGTGGCGGGTGGGGCTGGTGCTGGGTGGGGCTGGTGGTGGGTGGGGCTGGTGGCGGGTGGGGCTGGTGGCGGGTGGGGCTCGTGCTGGGTGGGGCTGGTGCTGGGTGCGGCTGGTGCTGGGTGGGGCTGGTGCTGGGTGGGGCTCGTGCTGGGTGGGGCTCGTGCTGGGTGGGGCTGGTGCTGGGTGGGGCTGGTGCTGGGTGGGGCTGGTGGGAGCGACAGTGTGGGAGTTCCAGTGAACTAAGTCAGGCTGTTCACTTGGGTTAAAGCTGACCTTCCCGGCGTGTGTGTGTCTGTGTTCTCCCTCTCTCACGCTCTCCCTCCCTCGCTCTCCCTCTCCCTCTCTCCCTCCCTAACCCTCCCCCCCCCTCTCTCTCTCTCTCTCTCTCTCTCTCCCTCTCTCTCTCTCTCTCTCTCTCTCTCTCTCTCTCTCTCTCTCTCTCTCTCTCTCTCTCTCTCTCTCTCTCTCTCTCTCTCTCTCTCTCTCTCTCTCTCTCCCCTCGTCCCTCTCTCTCTCTCCCCCTCTCTCTCTCTCTCTCTCCCTAACCCTCCCTTTCTCTCACTCCCCCTCTCTCTCTCCCACAGCAACATATAATCTTCTACAAGATGTCATATTACCTCTTTTGACTAAATTACTCTAATTCCTAGAAATAAACGAATATAGCCGAAGCTGACCTCTGTTCAGTACTAACTGAACGACTCTTGTCTCTGGCTGGCGGATTACCCGGTAGTTACATCATGAACCACCGTTACAGAGGGCATCTTGAAGGTAATTACTGCACCTGTAGAATACCACCTGTGCAGGTACGCCGTCAGGAGGCCTTGGTACGTGTACCACAGCCTATAGAACGAACTGTTGACATTGAGAAGTGGGTCCACAGTGTTTCAGACACTGGAACACTGTGTTCCAGGGTATTAATATTCTTCTGTACTCTTGGCAAGAGTCTGTATTGATTACTGTATTGATTACGGACTGGGGGAGTCTGTATTGATTACTCGGTGAGAGGCTGTGGCCCCGCATAGTCCGTGGTCCATAGTTCGTGGTCCATAGTTCGTGGTCCATAGTCCGTGGTCCATAGTTCGTGGTTCATAGTCCGTGGTCCATAGTTCGTGGTCCATAGTTCGTGGTTCATAGTTCGTGGTCCATAGTTCGTGGTCCATAGTTCGTGGTCCATAGTTCGTGGTTCATAGTCCGTGGTCCATAGTTCGTGGTCCATAGTTCGTGGTTCATAGTTCGTGGTCCATAGTTCGTGGTCCATAGTTCGTGGTCCATAGTCCGTGGTCCATAGTTCGTGGTTCATAGTCCGTGGTCCATAGTTCGTGGTCCATAGTTCGTGGTTCATAGTTCGTGGTCCATAGTTCGTGGTCCATAGTTCGTGGTCCATAGTCCGTGGTCCATAGTTCGTGGTTCATAGTCCGTGGTCCATAGTTCGTGGTCCATAGTTCGTGGTTCATAGTTCGTGGTCCATAGTTCGTGGTCCATAGTTCGTGGTCCATAGTTCGTGGTCCATAGCCCGTGGTCCATAGCCCGTGGTCCATAGTCCGTGGTCCATAGTCCGTGGTCCATAACCCGTGGTCCATAACCCATGGTCCATAACCCATGGTCCATAGCCCGTGGTCCATAGTCCGTGATTCATCGACCTTCCGTGTGTCCTCCCCTGTCTCCCCCTCTCCCTGTCTCCCCTCTCCCCGTCTTACATGTATACTCCCCTTACTTCATACAGCTTCTCTGTATACATTGTAAATATTTGCATACGTATTAAACCAAAGTTTAATTAACAGTTCCGATTAATCTCTTGTTCATGAATACTGCATTGGTATGGCGGGAGTGTTGTGGTTTGTATGGTGTTGTGGTGTATGTTGTGTTGTGGGGGGTGTATGTTGTGTTGTGGTGGTGTATGTTGTGTTGTGGGGGTGTATGTTGTGTTGTGGGGGTGTATGTTGTGTTGTGGGGGTGTATGTTGTGTTGTGGGGGTGTATGTTGTGTTGTGGGGGGTGTATGTTGTGTTGTGGTGGTGTATGTTGTGTTGTGGGGGTGTATGTTGTGTTGTGGTGGTGTATGTTGTGTTGTGGTGGTGTATGTTGTGTTGTGGGGGTGTATGTTGTGTTGTGGGGGGTGTATGTTGTGTTGTGGGGGGTGTATGTTGTGTTGTGGGGGGTGTATGTTGTGTTGTGGTGGTGTATGTTGTGTTGTGGGGGGTGTATGTTGTGTTGTGGGGGGTGTATGTTGTGTTGTGGTGGTGTATGTTGTGTTGTGGTGGTGTATGTTGTGTTGTGGGGTGTGTATGTTGTGTTGTGGTGGTGTATGTTGTGTTGTGGGGGTGTATGTTGTGTTGTGGGGGGTGTATGTTGTGTTGTGGGGGTGTATGTTGTGTTGTGGGGGGTGTATGTTGTGTTGTGGTGGTGTATGTTGTGTTGTGGGGGGTGTATGTTGTGTTGTGGTGGTGTATGTTGTGTTGTGGGGGTGTATGTTGTGTTGTGGGGGGTGTATGTTGTGTTGTGGGGGGTGTATGTTGTGTTGTGGTGGTGTATGTTGTGTTGTGGGGGTGTATGTTGTGTTGTGGGGGGTGTATGTTGTGTTGTGGGGGGTGTATGTTGTGTTGTGGTGGTGTATGTTGTGTTGTGGTGGTGTATGTTGTGTTGTGGTTGTGTATGTTGTGTTGTGGTGGTGTATGTTGTGTTGTGGTGGTGTATGTTGTGTTGTGGTGGTGTATGTTGTGTTGTGGGGGGTGTATGTTGTATTGTGGGGGGTGTATGTTGTGTTGTGGGGGGTGTATGTTGTGTTGTGGGGGGTGTATGTTGTGTTGTGGTGGTGTATGTTGTGTTGTGGTGGTGTATGTTGTGTTGTGGTTGTGTATGTTGTGTTGTGGGGGGTGTATGTTGTGTAGTGGGGGTGTATGTTGTATTGTGGGGGGTGTATGTTGTGTTGTGGGGGTGTATGTTGTATTGTGGGGGGTGTATGTTGTTGTATACTGACCTATTTGTGCTTGCGGCAGGATTGAGTTCCTGCTACTTCTCTTTTTTTAGCCCACTGCGCTCTTTCATAGCTTGATTACTATATTTGAAGCTGTATGCCATCTGTCTTCCCCACTGCTTATTGCATTCCATTATTCACTTCTCAAACACTGATCAGACACTATTCCGTCTCTTAACGGGTTATTCATGCCCGTGCCATCTATTGGGCGGCTTAATCTTTCATCAATCAACTACCGTCTCTGTAGCTCATTTGGGTACTCTGTTGCCACCTGTGTCCTATAATTTGTGTACCACAGGTGCTAGACCTTCTCTTGTCTCCTCTCGTCAATCATGTTAATTCCCTCTTAGGATTTTGTAAGTATTAATCATGTCTCTTTTTTTTTAACTCTTCTGCCTTCATGTGAAGTGGTTTAATTCTTGTGGTCTTCCTTGTAGCTCATGCCTCGTAGCTCCGGGACTAGTCGCTCCGGCATTGTTAATGTCATTGTACCTGTGTGTATATTATAGGTTCGTCTCTGGGATGGATAGACATTCGTCTCCTTGCATGCCTATCCTTCCCATCCACTATACCATCATGTTAGGCATCTTCCACCGTGTATATACGTGTATATAGTGTGGCAGAGCCTGTGTATACAGAGCCCCAGGAGACACTTGAAGATGTTATACCACCGGAGACACACATTCACTCCAAGCATCTATACCAGCTACGGGGCTATTCATGCCCGTGCCGTCCTCTTGATCAGCCAATCAGGCGGAACACAGCCCGCACACATGAGGAGTGACGGGGGCTTCTGTCTCCACAACTTCCCCGTCTGTCTCTTTGATTTATCGAGGGGTTCTGTCTCTTGAGGGGCAGGAGGGGAAGGTTTAAGGGGGTTTAAATTTAATAGTAAGAGAGTGGTTTTCCTCTATTTTCCACTGTGGTAGTGTGGTTGATGAGGCCGTGTGGGGGTTGTCAGGTTCCGTCCCTGGCCTCTATTGGTGTGCTGCGAAAATGTGTAGTTAAGTGTGGTTGAGGAATTGAATAGGTTGAGGAGGAATTTGATTGGTTGGGGTGAAATCTAATAGGTTTGAGAATAATTGATTAGGTTTGCGGTTTGTGTAATTGGCTGGGGATTATTTATATAGATTGGGTAGACGCTTAATAGACCGAGTGATATAATTAGCCAGGATTCAGTTTAATAGGTTGGATGAGTTTTTAAATGTGTGTGAGAAGGGCTGGCTTGTTTCATGGTTGTTCACGTGTTCTTGTGAATGTTCACCCCGGCAGTAAGTAGGTACTCAGGGGTTAATCACCTTGTGGGAAGGCATCCTGGACGGGATCAGTAGTTCGCCCTTGTTATGGGGAGGGGAAACTTCGATATAAGTCTAACATGTATATATATTCACTGGCTACATGTCCCCTGAGACAATTATATAACACTTGGAGGGGATGTAGGGACGAGGAACTGGGATAGGAAGCAGGGAAGGGATGGTGGCAGCCACATAGGCATCGGGGGATTGAACGCAGACCCGCAAGAAGCCACACTTCCCCGTGTATAGCGACCAATATGGTCGAGTGCTGTCACACCTGTGTTTCTAACCCCTGGCAGATCCTCACGCCCTCTACCCTTGTTCATGGTAAACATTTAACTGGTATCCACTTCGCCCATATCTCTGAATCTTTCAGGCCGTGATCATGTTACTACTTGTTCCTCTGGTGTGTCCAGCATAGTGAGGGCTTGCTTCCCCTCGTGGTAGTGTCATAGACCAGGACTGTACTTCCATGGACCGGTGTTGTGGACGATCTGATGGACTTTGTGTACTCCTTATTTGTTGTTAAGTTAACACTACACTTTATATATTGGTGATAGATCATGGTACAACGTCCTGTACTCTCTCTCTCTCACTCTCTCTCTCTCTCTCTCTCGTGATGCTGGAAGGTAAGATCCCTTGTCTTACATCCGTTGTAGAGGTGAATCTTGCGGCTGGTTCTCTTTCCCTGTCCAGAGTTGTGGCCGTCCTGGAAAGTCGTCCATAGGGAAGATGGGAAGCTACTTGTACCTTGTGTAAAGTTTGCCGCCTGCCTGTCTCTCTCTCCCCTGTCTCCCCTGCCTGTCTCTCTCTCTCTCCTGCCTGCCCTGCCTGTCTCTCTCTCCCCTGTCTCCCCTGCCTGTCTCTCTCTCTCTCCTGCCTGCCCTGCCTGTCTCTCTCTCCCCTGTCTCCCCTGCCTGTCTCTCTCTCTCTCCTGCCTGCCCTGCCTGTCTCTCTCTCCCCTGTCTCCCCTGCCTGTCTCTCTCTCTCCTGCCTGCCCTGCCTGTCTCTCTCTCCCCTGTCTCCCCTGCCTGTCTCTCTCTCTCTCCTGCCTGCCCTGCCTGTCTCTCTCTCCCCTGTCTCCCCTGCCTGTCTCTCTCCTGCCTGCCCTGCCTGTCTCTCTCTCCCCTGTCTCCCCTGCCTGCCTACATTTTTCCTTCCTTCCATTGACATTTTCCACTTGAGGGGGGAGGGATGAGCCATGATAACCCGGTTGCTGCACGATCGAGGGAGCGGGGAGGGAGGGAGGGGGAGAGGCAGAAGGAGGGGAAAGGAGAGAAAGGGAAAAGAATATGGAAAAGTTCGAAAAAAAGGGAGAGTAGGAGGAATGGAAGATGACGAAAGAGAAAGGAACCAAGTGACACGACAAGAGAGAGACAGTAGATTATTGTGGTGTTCTTTGTTATATCCTTCCCCTCTCCCCTCCCTTGTCTCCCCTCTCTCCCCTCCCTTGTCTCCCCTCTCTCCCCTCCCCTCCCTTGTCTCCCCTCTCTCCCCTCCCTCAACCCCCCCCCGGGGAGGGGCGGGGTGAGAACATTGGGGGTGGGGCTGGTAGACACCTGTTATTGATCCTTGCCAGGTGTGTCTCCTCCCCCCCCCCTCCATCCCCACCCCCCCTACCACCACCCCGTACACTACACCCGGAGACTGGTACACCAGGAGACTGGTACACCAGGAGACTGGTACACCAGGAGACTGGTACACCAGGAGACTGGTACACCAGGAGACTGGTACACCAGGAGACTGGTACACCAGGAGACTGGTACACCAGGAGACTGGTACACCAGGAGACTGGTACACCAGGAGACTGGTACACCAGGAGACTGGTACACCAGGAGACTGGTACACCAGGAGACTGGTACACCAGGAGACTGGTACACCAGGAGACCGGTACACCAGGAGACTGGTACACCAGGAGACTGGTACACCAGGAGACCGGTACACCAGGAGACTAGTACACCAGGAGACTGGTACACCAGGAGACTAGTACACCAGGAGACCGGTACACCAGGAGACCAGTACACCAGGAGACTGGTACACCAGGAGACCAGTACACCAGGAGACTAGTACACCAGGAGACTGGTACACCAGGAGACTGGTACACCAGGAGACCAGTACACCAGGAGACTGGTACACCAGGAGACCAGTACACCAGGAGACTAGTACACCAGGAGACTGGTACACCAGGAGACTGGTACACCAGGAGACCAGTACACCAGGAGACTGGTACACCAGGAGACCAGTACACCAGGAGACCGGTACACCAGGAGACTGGTACACCAGGAGACTGGTACACCAGGAGACTGGTACACCAGGAGACTGGTACACCAGGAGACTGGTACACCAGGAGACTGGTACACCAGGAGACTGGTACACCAGGAGACTGGTACACCAGGAGACTGGTACACCAGGAGACCGGTACACCAGGAGACCGGTACACCAGGAGACCGGTACACCAGGAGACTGGTACACCAGGAGACTGGTACACCAGGAGACTGGTACACCAGGAGACCGGTACACCAGGAGACCGGTACACCAGGAGACCGGTACACCAGGAGACTGGTACACCAGGAGACTGGTACACCAGGAGACCAGTACACCAGGAGACTGGTACACCAGGAGACCAGTACACCAGGAGACTGGTACACCAGGAGACTGGTACACCAGGAGACTGGTACACCAGGAGACTGGTACACCAGGAGACTGGTACACCAGGAGACTGGTACACCAGGAGACTGGTACACCAGGAGACTGGTACACCAGGAGACCGGTACACCAGGAGACCGGTACACCAGGAGACCGGTACACCAGGAGACTGGTACACCAGGAGACTGGTACACCAGGAGACTGGTACACCAGGACACTGGTACACCAGGACACTGGTACACCAGGACACTGGTACACCAGGAGACTGGTACACCAGGAGACTGGTACACCAGGAGACTGGTACACCAGGAGACTGGTACACCAGGAGACTGGTACACCAGGAGACTGGTACACCAGGAGACCGGTACACCAGGAGACTGGTACACCAGGAGACTGGTACACCAGGAGACTGGTACACCAGGAGACCAGTACACCAGGAGACTGGTACACCAGGAGACCAGTACACCAGGAGACTGGTACACCAGGAGACCAGTACACCAGGAGACTGGTACACCAGGAGACTGGTACACCAGGAGACTGGTACACCAGGAGACTGGTACACCAGGAGACTGGTACACCAGGAGACTGGTACACCAGGAGACTAGTACACCAGGAGACCGGTACACCAGGAGACCAGTACACCAGGAGACTAGTACACCAGGAGACTAGTACACCAGGAGACCGGTACACCAGGAGACTGGTACACCAGGAGACTGGTACACCAGGAGACTGGTACACCAGGAGACTGGTACACCAGGAGACCAGTACACCAGGAGACCGGTACACCAGGAGACCAGTACACCAGGAGACCAGTACACCAGGAGACCAGTACACCAGGAGACTAGTACACCAGGAGACCAGTACACCAGGAGACTGGTACACCAGGAGACTGGTACACCAGGAGACTGGTACACCAGGAGACCAGTACACCAGGAGACTGGTACACCAGGAGACCAGTACACCAGGAGACCAGTACACCAGGAGACTGGTACACCAGGAGACTGGTACACCAGGAGACTGGTACACCAGGAGACCAGTACACCAGGAGACTGGTACACCAGGAGACCAGTACACCAGGAGACTAGTACACCAGGAGACTGGTACACCAGGAGACTGGTACACCAGGAGACCAGTACACCAGGAGACCAGTACACCAGGAGACCAGTACACCAGGAGACTAGTACACCAGGAGACCGGTACACCAGGAGACCGGTACACCAGGAGACTGGTACACCAGGAGACTGGTACACCAGAGACTGGTACACCAGGAGACTGGTACACCAGGAGACTGGTACACCAGGAGACTGGTACACCAGGAGACTGGTACACCAGGAGACCAGTACACCAGGAGACTGGTACACCAGGAGACTGGTACACCAGGAGACCGGTACACCAGGAGACCCCGTACACAAGCAAATCGTGGTTCCCCCCTGATAAGCATTAATACCCCCCCCCCCTGGGGCAGTAATGCCCCCTACCCCGGATGTAATTCAGAGTTGCATGCAACAGTGCAATACAGAGGAACTTCAGGTATGTAATCATACTCCCCCCCTCCCCCCCCCCCTCTTGTGGTGCGCTGTAATTGGCTTGGAAAGGTCGTGGATAGTTACCTGTGATTACTTGTAGAGGCAGGACACAGGTGCACGGAACCGGTATTATACCTGTTATTTAAACCCTTAATTGACCTCTAGTGGAATTCCGTTGCAATTCCAATAAACCCAAGTCGAAGCCCCCGTCGGGATTGGGTCGTTTGAGGGTAGAAATAACGGTCGTGGGATGTATAACCAGCTTGTTAAAAGTTGTGACTTGTGAGGAGGTCCCGCTTGTAAAGAGGCCATTAAACATCCTGTAATCATCTCGGGTTGTAAACTACAGGGCAAACTCTTGGTTTAACTTATGGTTTACGAGTGGTTTGTAGGGAGGCTTCTGCTAGGGTTGTTTGCTCTCCTGTCTCTGTGTGTCTACACCCAGGGCTGCCAGAACCCTGGTTCGCATCCCCTCAAGAGGAATGTTCTGGCTCATAACACTGTAGTGAGGAAATATGGACCAGAGGAGACATGATCACAACATATAAGATCCTGACTGTGATATACTAGGTGGATAATGACACTATTTTCCCACGTAAAGGGAAGTAGAACGAAGGGATGCAACAAGTAATTTACAACCTAGAGAGGCATGTAGAGAAGTACTGGCATACACAGCAACTGGAATGCCTGTGAAGCAGAGGTGCTGGAAGCCACCTCAAGTCAAAGGCTTCAAGAATAAGAAGACTGGACCATTGTGAGGTATTAACAGGTTCAGTAGATGGGAGGCGGGGCCCTAGAGCTAAGTCTCCAACAGCTAGAATAGTTTTTTGTTGTCGATCTGTCGATATGTATACAATGTTATTTTTGTTGACTGTGTGTGTGTGTGTGTGTGTGTGTGTGTGTGTGTGTGTGTGTGTGTGTGTGTGTGTGTGTGTGTGTGTGCGCTCAAACAAGTGTGTGTAAATATGATAGTAATGATTGTTTATGAAGATCAATACAGAGTCATTACTGACTTCCGGGATGTGTGTTTTATTTGGTGGGATACCCGCCCGACCTACGGCGTGGGGCTCTGTTTATATCTGTGGGGCTCTGTGGGGCTCTGTTTATATCTGTGGGGCTCTGTAGGGCTCTGTTTATATCTGTGGGGCTCTGTAGGGCTCTGTTTATATCTGTGGGGGCTCTGTAGGGTTCTGTTTATATCTGTAGGGCTCTGTTTATATCTGTGGGGGCTCTGTATGGTTCTGTTTATATCTGTGGGGGCTCTGTAGGGCTCTGTTTATATCTGTGGGGGCTCTGTAGGGCTCTGTTTATATCTGTGGGGGGCTCTGTTTATATTTGTGGAGGCTCTGTAGGACTCTGTTTATATCTGTGGGGGCTCTATAGGGCTCTGTTTATATCTGTGGGGGCTCTGTAGGGCTCTGTTTATATCTGCGGGGCTCTGTAGGGCTAATTGGGGCTCAGTATAGAGCTCTGTGAGGCTGTCTGGCTCTATTCAGCTTTTGGATGTCTCTAGGGAGGGGGAGCTCTTTTACTTTGCTCTATATTCGGTTCTGTCGATACCTTATATACAGTCTTGAGTTATGGCTTGGCTTTAGTGGAATGTGTTGGGCTCTGTTGGTTGAGCCCTTGTGAGCTCTATTGATCTCTCGTGGATTACAGAAGGTTCCGAGCTCTGTGTGTGTTTGTGTGTGTGTGTGTGTGTGTGTGTGTGCGTGTGTGTGTGTGTGTGTGTGTGTTCTCACCTAGTTGTGTTTGCGGGGGTTGAGCTCTGGCTCTTTGGTCCCGCCTTTGTGTGTGTGTGTACTGCTAGACTTAGTATTGGACTTGTGCGTTCGGCTTCCGTTGGGACTGAATAGCTTATTGCGCTGTGTGAGTGCAATTGTTTACCTTTGTTCTGTGTGTGTGTGTGTTGTTGTAAATGTGTGTTATAGACGCGAGTGGTGTGCTGTGCCACACCAGGTGTTGCTCTTGTGATAGTGAATATGGTGTACAGAGATGAGATGGAAGAGAACCGTGGAGAGCGTGCCAAACTGGCACGACTATATAGCCCTGGAAAGGAATGTGAGGACAAGGGCGCAGGGGGAGCAATGGTGCCCCGCCACAAAGACCATTGGGGATTGAGCACCGAATCTGCAAGAAGCTTGATAGTCGCTTTCTTTTCACTCTTTCTCTCCCTCTCTGTCATTCGTCCTTTCCCGCTGTTTCTTCATGCTATCTCCTTCTCTCCCTTGCGCCATCACCGTGGTGGTGCAGTGACCTAACTCACCGTAACTTTCACTAAACACAGACCTCACACTACTAACTTGCTTACTCCTGTGTTGCACCTCCTCTCTCTCTCTCTCTCTCTCTCTCTCTCTCTCTCTCTCTCTCTCTCTCTCTCTCTCTCTCTCTCTCTCTCGTCAACCAGCCTCACCCCACACTCTCCCACCTGTCCCCCACCTTCCCCCATAACCTAACCAGCTCCCCCCACCTATAACCCCATGTGTCCCATTATCTTCCCTCTGCCACACACTGCTCCCCCCCTCCCTCTCCCCGTCCCCTAACTGATCCACTTCCCCATCTCATTATCCACCCTGTTCGCCCACTAACTGCATCTCTTGCCCCTCTAATTGAGCTGTTGGAGGTCGGGGTGTTTCTGGTTATGGTCGTCGGGGTTCCACGGTCTGGTTTTGGGTTACCAGGATGGGGTCAAGCTCTTGACCTCTGTTTGGCTGTTACCGTTCTCTAGTTGCTACTGTGGTGTCCGTTATGCGGGGGTTATAGTTGATTGTGAAAGTGCTCTTCGGCTCGTTGAGACTTGTTTGATGGTTGTCTCTCTTCCTTGTCTCACTCCCCTTCCTTGTTTACAGCTTTTTAACAAGAGTTACTCGACTGAGTAAACTTTACGACGGTTCCAACAATCCCAAATTTGTAATAAGTTCCTTGGTAGAAGGAACTTAGCCTCAATAAAGGCTAACCGTAAAGGGAAAATTCGGCCAAAGGAAATTGGATAACGTATTTTTGGCAAAATCGTAATCTTATAGAAGAATGCTTTTAGGAATCCCAGTCTTGGAAAAACAAAGGAAATATGATATCTGTTTGGGACTGCAGGCGCACAATGCTCTTGTTAAATCATAACAAAGGTGAATGTATCATATTTTGGTATATCCGATTTTGTCTTGTATGAAATAGATTTTATATATCTTTTGGAATTTTAATGTTTTTTTTGTATTTGATTTCGTATTTCATGTTTTATATTCTGCTAAAAAATATTATGAGAACATATTGGATGTTCATTTATTCGATTTTTTTTGAGTCGTATGGAAACGTTAGATTAAAGTAGTGAATTCATGATGCTAATACATTTTGACTAATACACTGACACTAATACAGTATGATACTAATACAATATGACACTAATACAGTATGACAACTGTGTGTGATTGCTCACACACACACCCACACCCACACACACACACACACACACACACACACACACACACACACACACACACACACACACACACACACACACACAGTCACAAAGGATTACTTCATATCCATTACACAAGAATAAAGTAAACATGTGGATTTATTATTCCTTCTGGCGGGAGAGAGACGGACAGATGCAGACACAATTACTCACTGGGTCTGACACTGATGTTGGTCATCAGTCTTGATGTGGACCGCCATAGAAGGAAGACGCAGGGGGGGGGAGGGGAGGGAGGCTACGTGCCTGCCATCTAGCGGTTGGGCGCCTCAACTCACACAAAGGCGTCACAAAACATACTAGGGGAAATCTTGAACTGTTTCCACTTTTGATGCCCCCAATATTTTTCTCCCCGTCTCTCTTAATCTCTCTCATCACTCTCTCTACGCCTCTCTACTCTTCCCCCATAAAAATATAATAATCTTGGCCAACAAACTTGATAACAAGAAAAACGATACTTTCAAAATTAATTTGTTTCCAACATTTTTGTATCGGAATGAAACAAAAATAGTGCAACGGTTCCAAAGAAAATGGGAAACATTAAAAGAAAACTGTAACGCAGGAATACAATTTATGACACACGAAAGAGAAAGTAAAGGTAATATTTACCCGCGCAAGGCTGGCTAAAAACAGGAGCTTGGAGTGTTTGGCGACGCAGTAGACTAGAGTTTACCTTGCTATAGGATGTGTGTGTTTGTTGTGGTTGTTTGTTTAGGTCATTGTTGCTTGTTTGGTTGTGAAGGAGTGTGTGTCCAGGTTCGATAGTGGAGAAAAGTTTGTGGAGGGGTTATTCTGAGCGGCAGAGAATGGTAGGGAGCGAGAGCTAGGGAGAGGCCTCAGGTAGGGAGAGGAGCAGTATATGTTAGAGCTGACGTGGCACCACTCCACCTCTCCTACTCCACACGACCAGACCCTCATATCCATGCATCCCATACCTTCCCTTACCATACCACCACAACCACCACCACCACCACCACTAACGCCTGCTCCTCCTCCCCTGCAGGTATACCGGCTGTTGCCGCGGCTCCATCTCTCCTGCTTCTAACTTAAGTATTATATAATACATTATCTCCTTTGGTTTGTATACGCAATTATCTATAGTCTCTCTCTCTCTCTCTCTCTCTCTCTCTCTCTCTCTCTCTCTCTCTCTGTCTCAAGAAGGAACAGAGTAAATAGTCACGATACATCAGGAAACATGTCTTCTGTGCTTGCTATTACAACCAGGTATAAGGTGATGGTATTATCAGGATGTGAGGATAGAGTTGGCGAGATAGAGATGCAACTAAGGAACGGTGCAAATCCACTTGTACCATCAAGGATCCAGCGCCGGTCCTACAAGAAGCGAGCCATTTTATATACTATCCGTTGCAGGTGGATAGGTTAACCAAAACGTATAACCAACTGTGTTGTAGCCAGGGGTAATGGCCACCAACTGTGGTAGCCAACTAGGGTTAGCGTGATCATCACATTCAGCCGCCGCTGGTCGTTAGGTATGGTAGTCAACTGTGGGTAGCAGAGACCGTAGAGTTTATCGTTATTTTCATGACATCGCGAACGGGTATTTGCATTCATTTACATAATACCGTTGTCGAGTATGTGGAGGATGTGTCAAGCTGTGCCTGGTACTGGGGGGAGGGGTGTGCCAAGCTGTGCCTGGCACTGGGGGAGGGATGTGTCAAGCTGTTATTATTTTTCTACCACACACGTGGCCACACATTGACAATGCTAACCAGCATATACACATTTTCTTCTGTCCTCCATGGACAGGGTTGGAGAGCTGTTAAACATACAGTTCAATGATTTATTGCACAATCAACCACAGAAGGTGATTGTAGTGCTTTTAAAATGCAATCTAATCTACATACATAAATACACAGTTACGTCTGTCCTCCATAAACAGTGTTGAAAGGGTCTTTTTACATAGTGTCTTGTGTAAATGTGTGTTTACAAAAGTGAAATGCAATTCTGATCAGATTACATATGTCCTGTACACACACACACACACACACACACACACACACACACACACACACACACACACACACACACACACACACACACACACACTTACACACACACTTACACACACACTTACACACACACACACACTTACACACACACACACACACACACACACACACACACACACACACACACACACACACACACACACTTACACACACACTTACACACACACTTACACACACACTTACACACACACACACACACACACACACACACACACACACACACACACACACACTTACACACACACTTACACACACACACACACACACACACACACACACACACACACACACACACACACTTACACACACACTTACACACACACTTACACACACACACACACACACACACACACTTACACACACACACACACACACACACACACACACACACACACACACACATATATATATATATGTGTGTGTGTGTATGAGAGAGGATCTAGTTCCATTACATACATTGTATAACTGTTGTATTACATAGTCATTGTTGGGTACAAGACCAATATATCATCAAGTGGTGCAGTATGCATACATTACGGAGGTCATCATACCTCAGCCCAGGAGGGCCAAAGTCACTGTGGGAAATTCTACAATATAATATGCCAGGGAGAACATGTTTTTCCCACTTTCCTTAAAACCTCCAATGTAACTCTCTCACAAGGGCAAAAATACAGTACAAGCACTTTCAGCAGGGGAATTGTTTTTGTCTATATGACAGGATTTTGACTGCATGAGGTGTGAGGTGTGTGGTGTGGGGTGTGTGGTGTGAGGTGTGTGGTGTGGGGTGTGTGGTGTGGGGTGTGAGGTGTGAGGTGTGAGGTGTGAGGTGTGGGTGTGAGGTGTGAGGTGTGAGGTGTGAGGTGTGGGGTGTGAGGTGTGGGGTGTGAGGTGTGAGGTGTGGGGTGTGGGGTGTGAGGTGTGAGGTGTGAGGTGTGGGTGTGAGGTGTGAGGTGTGGGGTGTGAGGTGTGGGGTGTGAGGTGTGGGGTGTGAGGTGTGAGGTGTGAGGTGTGGGGTGTGAGGTGTGGGGTGTGAGGTGTGAGGTGTGGGGTGTGGGGTGTGAGGTGTGAGGTGTGGGGTGTGAGGTGTGAGGTGTGGGTGTGAGGTGTGAGGTGTGGGGTGTGAGGTGTGGGTGTGTGCTGGCGGTGAGGAAGTTGAGATCCAGTTGACAACGCAGGGACAGGAAAGGACGAGTGGCGGTGTAAAATACTAAAGCTTTTAGGCAATTTAATGCGTGTTTGGTGTAAAACTAGAAACGTTTAGGGCCTTTAAGACATATTTCGAGACTGTAGTAAGCAAAAATACACTAATACAGTCTCATACACACTGTCATACAGGTTGTACACAATACAGCGACACTGAGTCAAATGGATGACAATTGAAGGGTCAGAGTGTTGTAGTAGTAGTGAGGTGCTGAGGGTGGAGGCGTGTCCCCCCCCAGCACCCCCCTCTTGCTGCCTTTATTGTACCTGGTGCTCGTAACTCGAGAGTTATGGCCACTTCCCTGCATCCTCAACTCTCATTTTGTTATATGTGACCGCTAGCGAGGAGGGGGTGTGAGGGGGGGGGAGGACATGGGGGGGGGGACATAACAGCTATTTCAGATTTGTGTTTATTCTCACGCCTGTGTGTGTGTGTGTGTGTGTGTGTGTGTGTGTGTGTGTGTGTGTGTGTGTGTGTGTGTGTGTGTGTGAGGGGGGGGGGTAGAACTCTTGTTTTATTCTACAGGAAAGGAAAATAGAGATGTTGTCACACACACACACACACACACACACACACACACACACACACACACACACACACACATGCCAATCAGAGAGCACAAGATATTCAAGCAGTAATTACCACACGTCCCCCCCCCCTCTTGACTCCCCTCCCAGCTGACAGGTCTTGATGCGTCAACAGATATTGACGTCAACACCTGCACGTGGTGCCATGTGTACGTGTCTCCAGGCACGCACAACACCACGGGTCATCAGATACACGTGTCAAGAGATACACGGGTCATCAGATACACGTGTCAAGAGATACACGTGTCATCAGATACACGGGTCAAGAGATACACGGGTCAAGAGATACACGGGTCAAGAGATACACGGGTCATCAGATACACGTGTCAAGAGATACACGTGTCATCAGATACACGGGTCAAGAGATACACGGGTCATCAGATACACGTGTCAAGAGATACACGTGTCTAATTATAGGTGAGATATGTCAATAAACAAGGGTGGAGAAGGGCACGGACCTGTGAACCACTGGGAGCACTAACAAGCACCTCCTGCAGCAGGTCACCAGAGACAATGACCCCGTGACCACCAACTGCACCACCGCTAATTGCTCACTTTTCTATACAAACAACATCATTAATTCGGTGACTGAGAACCCTTATCAAATGTATTATAGTTATACAAAAAAAGCACAGCGTTGGGCAGTCTGATTCTTACTTGACTGCCAGGAAGCAGTTAACATAGTACCAAATGATTTTAATAATGCTATGTAATGGTACTGGCTTGGCGAAAATGATAATTAACCTGATAACACGTTTCACCTGATAATTAACTGTAGGACACAGGAGACCTCTCCTTAAGTAATGGAAGCCGCCTGGTGAATCAGGGAGAGTGGTGATTTAATTAGGTGATGGAGCACCTGGAAGGTAGGAGAGAAAGGGTCACAGTGAGAGAGGGAGAAGTCATAGTGGAGAGAGAGGTAACGAGTGTGGCACCACATGGGACGGTAATGGTGCCAATCCTGTGTCCTATTATACCTTAACGACCTGACAGGAAACTGGGTCCTTCGTGTTAATGCTTGTTGAGGAAGCTAAGCTAATGAGAAGAATGGGAACAGAGGGGGAACTGAGCTATACTCTCAACTAGACACTCTTAAGATAAAAAATAAATTATAGATAATATTTCAAAATTATGAGGATAGAGGAGGAGCGAGAAGAGCCGTAGTCTCCAGAGTGAGAGACTATAGCTGTGAGTGAGTGAGTGAGTGAGTGAGTATGAGTGAGTCTCGTGTCCCGAGAGAGAGCCAGATACCTACACAACCCCTGATGAGCCTAAACTCTGTATACCTAACTTTCTCGACGTCCGGAGAGCCTTCTGGGTTCACATACGAAACATCTACATCATTCCTCAATCATTGAGGCTTCATTTGTACACACACACACACACGTGTCACTAAACGCAAACACTTAAGAACGGATGTTAAAATATATCACAACTCAGTCATCCCACAACACGAACACACAACAAATTCTCTACCTGAGAGAGAACGAAACACAAATTTCATTTTTTCCTCAACGAGGCTCGGCCACGCTACATTAGTCACGTGAACACAGCAGCACAAACAATTTCTCACCACCGGTTACCACCGTAACCGGTGGTGGTAACCGGCCCAGAACCTATAGCAGCTGCCCATGAAGGTGACTTCCTATTAGCAAATAATGTCATTTACCTGGCTGTATCTTGCATGCCATCCTCCTGTGTTCTGGCAGTAACCACCGCTGGTTACGGTGGATACGGTTACCACTGTAACCGGCGGTGAGAAACGGCTCTGGCCAGGTTACGTATTGGCCGTACACGCTTAACTCACGGACACTTAGTGGAGCGCCGCCCTGCTCCTTATTGTCAAAATTGCATCGTTCCTCTTACGGTCGTATATATCCTTGTTGATTGTCCTGAACATTCATACTACAAATGATCCCTCAAGGACTCGAACCTAGGCCACCAAGGTAGTATCTCATCCCGTTCCTGTTCCTCCAACACTGGCACTAGAGCAGAAAACAAATAATAAATATGACCTCGTTGCCATTGGTGCAAGACTGGCACTGGAGGAAGACAATACACAGGTGATGAAGGTGTCAGACGAGCACCGTGGCACTCCTCTGGTAAATGATTAAAGATGGTTGTCAGCCGGGGCCGGCGTCCGTCTTCATTACCTGGAGACACAACCGGCACCCAGGGCAGCTGACGGCCAGGGCAGCTGGGGACGCCCAGGGCAGCTGACAGCCAGGGCAGCTGGGGTTCGCCCAGGGCAGCTAGGGACTCCCAGGGCAACTGGGGACGCCCAGGGGCAACAAGGGACGCCCAGGGGCAACAAGGGACGCCCAGGGGCCGCTTTATCCCAAACTTGCCACCAAGAGTTAAGAGGAAGCAAGAGTTGGCATCATCCAAGTAATAAAAACCTTTTAAGTTCCAATGAGATTATTCTCATTTGCATATTATATGCATATAACTAAAGCCATGAATAATGATTGGGCATTATACATTATAATGGGCTCGGTGATGACCTCAGGGCCAGGCCTCTATCTTCTCTCATCCCAGCACGATTTTTAGATATTTTTTGATGCGTTATTGAAAGTTGCGGACTCATGATGGCGTCTCCTGCTCCAGCAGGATGAGAGTCGTATATTTACTGGTCAATGGATCTTTCTCTCCTCGCTTGAATCTGACGGTGTTGTACCTCCGTCGCGCAGGGGTCAGAACCAACCTGTCCTCCTACAAAGAACGTCGCATTTCGTTCGTATGCGTTACATAAAACCAAAAATTGTTGTACTAGGAAATGGAAGCGGTTCGCTAAAGGGACGTACTATCCCGTTTTCTGTTTTGGATCCTCTGGTACTAACCTTAGGAGGACTGGTTGCAGCGCTCCTGGCTGCTGGCTGGTCCCTGTTGTAAGGTCGCCGCTCCTGGCTGGTCCCTGCTGTAAGGTCGCCGCTCCTGGCTGGTCCCTGTTGTAAGGTCGCCGCTCCTGGCTGGTCCCTGCTGTAAGGTCGCCGCTCCTGGCTGGTCCCTGCTGTAAGGTCGCCGCTCCTGCTGTACTTACTGACTGGTGTTTCACATTCTCTGACGCGGCCGCTACTTCATCATCTTGTCTGCATTTGCAAAATTCTTTTCCAAATTTGTATATAATATACTGCCTGTTATTCCAGAATAACTGAGGTCTTCCCCAAGTCCTCAAGAAGCAGCATTATAATCTAGAAATTCCCGTTACTCTTCCCGTCAAAGTTCCTGCTCAACACCCGGCAGGATCTTGAAAATGAACATGATTTAATGTTTGGATTCTGGTTCAGTCTGGCGTGTTCTGAATTTAATTTAATTATGTTGCAAAACCTTTATGGGAAAATTATGCAAGTCGCGAATGACGGTTCATCTATCTCTGGGAGCAGATTATACAAGCTGTGCAAGTAGTGCAGTCTGGGTCTGGAGATGAATGTGTTGGAGGAGCCCGGGGCCACATTCACGAAAGCCCTTACGAACCTGTACATCTTTTCTCAATCTTTGGCGGCGTTGTTTCCAATTATGAAACAGTTAATGAGCTCCGAAGCACCAGGAGGCTGTTTATAACAATAACAACAGTTGATTGGCAAGTTTTCATGCTTGTAAACTGTTTAATAAATGTAATCAAAGCCGTCAAAAATTGAGGAAAGATGTACACGTTCGTAGGTGCTTGCGTAACTGCTTCGTGAATCTGGCCCCTGGTCTCCGGAGTGTGAGGAAGTTACACGGTTCCTCCCGAGGACTCTCCTGCTGTGCTAGGCAGCAGGCGTGCCACACCTGGGAGGGAGCCGGTTGGCCGAGCGGACAGCACACTGGACTTGTGATCCTAGGTTCAATCCCAGGCGCCGGCGAGAAACAATGGGCAGAGTTTCTTTCACCCTATGCCCCTGTTACCTAGCAGTAAAATAGGTACCTGGGTGTTAGTCAGCTGTCACGGGCTGCTTCCTGGGGGTGAAGGCCTGGTCGAGGACTGGGGGTCGGGGACACTAAAGCCCCGAAATCATCTCAAGATCACCTCAAGATAACCACCCTCTGGCACCCGATGTTCTTGACACCCTCGGTGTTCTACGGTGGCACATCGTTAACGTTTCCTGCAGCTCGTTAAGGCTTCGCGACGCTTGTTAATTAAGGCTTCACGGCGCTCGCTAATTAGATTGACCTTTACTATTAACTCTCGTAATAATACTCATCTGTAAAGAATGACAAAATCAGTAATATAATAAATTCATTATTATTTAATATACAAGAATATTTCTTGTATTTTTAATACTGCCAATGACAGTTTAACTTTATTTATCTGCTTGAAGAGTGTCACGAAACTAATTCTACAAGAGAAATAACGTGGAAGCTTAACGTGGAAGTCTACCGTGGAAGCCTAACATGGAAGCCTAACGTGGAAGCCCAACGTGGAAGCTTAACATGGAAGCCTAACGTGGAAGCTTAACATGGAAGCCTAACGTGGAAGCTTAACATGGAAGCCTAACGTGGAAGCTTAACATGGAAGCCTAACGTGGAAGCTTAACATGGAAGCCTGACGTGGAAGCCTAACATGGAAGCCCAACGTGGAAGCGCAACGTGGAAGCCCAACGTGGAAGCCCAACGTGGAAGCCCAACGTGGAAGCCCAACGTGGAAGCCTAACGTGGAAGCCTAACGTGGAAGCCTGACGTGGAAGCCTAACGTGGAAGCCTAACGTGGATGCCTAACATGGAAGCCCAACGTGGAAGCCCAACGTGGAAGCCTAACATGGAAGCCCAACGTGGAAGCCCAACGTGGAAGCGCAACGTGGAAGCGCAACGTGGAAGCGCAACGTGGAAGCGCAACGTGGAAGCGCAACGTGGAAGCGCAACGTGGAAGCGCAACGTGGAAGCCCAACGTGGAAGCCTAACGTGGAAGCCTAACAAGAAAGCGCCGCCACGCTGCATCCGTCATCCCTCCCCTCCCCCTTCTCTGGCCCGCAGTATTTTACGGCTAATCGACGCTAATGGCACGGAAAGAAAGGTCAGCTTTTATTTATTATAGCTGAGGATATTGCACTAAGGCTTTACTGTACAAAAGAGGTCTTTATCCAGGCTCCGGGAACTGTTTAAAGCCACCGTTATGTTTCGCGTGCATCGTACGTCTGCCAGGTACGACGGCGACGTAGCCTCGTGTGTGTGTGTAGACATCAAAGAACTTCAAGTTTATTTTTCCCGGGAACACAAACTTGCTTGCATTTCCTAGTGAAAACTTCAGTTGTAAATGTCATTGCAAATCAGATTTGGGCGCCGCCGTCATGCAATATTCCAAAAGACTATGCTTAGTTTACTGCAAGGAGTTTACTCCCAGTCAGATGTTACAGTAACTGCAACGGTGCAGTTATTATGCACTGTAACGGTACAGTTGTAATATAGCAATATAACTGGTCAGTGCACGTTATATAGAGGTGTTCCCTGTTTCTCGGTGACTATACACTGAGTATACTTTAGTCCTGGAGTATGTCCGGGACTAAAATATACTTGTTGGTTGGTGAGTAAGTTATTGTAGTGGCCTTAATAACCCTCGTGTGGTTGATAGCCCCTAAGTCTAATACTCAAACTAATTGCATTGAAATACGGCCAATAAAATATTTTAATACAGCATTACAGCTGTAACTTAATGTATAGGAATACAGCTACACTGTTGTATTATACATTTGCACTATACTACAACATTCTGCTGCAATGTAATAGGAAAATACATCTGTACTATAACATATAAATGAATCTGTACTAAATAAACCCACATTTGTTCTCTCAAGTTGTCACTCCGTAAGAAATGTAACTGTTTTGCCTGATTTAAAACTACATTGAGAACTACTACATAATTAGTACTATTATCTCCTTTCTATCCCCCCACCGTCCCATCCCAAATCCTCATCCTGACCCCTTCCAAGTGCTATATAGTCGTAATGGCTTGGCGCTTTTCCCCCTGATAGTTAGTCCCCCCCCTCCCCAGTCTTACTATCTAGTCATGGTTAGGTCAGGTCAGTGAACAACCTTGTTTTTCACTCTGGAAAATATGAGCGCTTGGGAACGTTAGTGGGGTCCTGTGAGCGGTTGACAACGTTGGAGATCTGTGAGCGCTTGATAACGTTGGTGGAGAACTAATAACGATGATGTTATTAAAAACATAGGAATGTAATTTATGATCCTAAGTTTGATAAGACCCTCAGGATTTAAAATGTGATTCAATATTACTGTGATTCTGACAATTGTATAATGCTGGGTGGTATGGTGCTGGGCTGAAGGTCCATCGCCCTCTGTAGGGTTAGTAAGGTCTTCACTGCACCTTAGTGACCCACCAGCAAGTAACTCTTGATCGTGGATCAAGACCAAATTCTCCTCGGCTCTTAGTTTATAACGTGTAGCGACTTCACCGGGATATGACAGCCTTTAACTTTACAAAATACTGCATACCTAACTTGTATACATAAATAATATTCAGACAGTAGGCAGACAGATGATTGAATACATTTCACTCAAAGTCGAACTTTTCAAGTTAAATGTATGAGAAATTTTTAGAATTTCTTGGCATTGCGGTGTGTGTGTGTATTCACTTAGTTGGTCTTGCGGGGGATGAGCTCTGCTCTTTCGGCCCGCCTCTCAACTGTAACTAACCACTATCCCCCCCCCCCCCACATACACGCCCAGGAAGCAGCTCCGTAACAGCTGCCTAACTCCCAAGTACCTATTCACTGCTAGGTAACACCAATGTGTGTGTGTGTAAAACGTACTTGCTGCGCTTAAAAAAAAAAGCATCTGTACGATACGTTTTCCTTTATTTACGGCGTCGTGTTTACATCGCTTCAATCATTCCAAGTTTATGAGCGCAGGGACGAGCTGCCTCCAGGTGTTTCCTCTTGTTTACTGGGGTAATGTTCTCATAATAACTTAACATTACCATCTGGCTTTAAGGTGATAACCGACTTTTATGTTGGAGGCTTGGGAGCGCGCAGCTAAACAATGAAAGATGTGTAGCCTATCTATAGTTAATTTCATAGGCTTCAGTAATTTGGGAACCAATTTAGTAATTAGATAATTATCACAGAAATTGCGTATTCAATACAATTTATGCAGTTACTGAACATGTTGTTATTGCCTACAGCAATAACATAACTATAAATGTAATACAGTTTGTTCATTGAACAGCGCAGGAAGTTATCAGCGAGAGAGGGTCCCCTCCAGACACTCACCAAGCTGCCAGCTAAATTGTTATTAGTACTGTAATTATTGAGGTACTGTTATTAGTACGCTGTTACCGTCCGGCAGCTGCCGTTCATTACTCATTACTAATTACCCTTCCCCACACTCCAACGGATCCAGTACCCCACCACTCCAACAGACCCAGTACCCCACCACCACCACCAGCCAGCCTGAGCGCCACCATTAACGCCCGGACCAGCGTGTGAGCGGGGCGCGTCTGGCCCGCCTGCCTTTTTATAGGAGTGTATCTGCTGTTGTTGTTACTGCCGCGTGTTAATGTTATGTCCGTACAAATGAGTGTGGTCTCTTTAGTGCGTTTTCTATTGTTGAGAAGTTTGGTAGGTGATGGTGGCTTGCCTCTGGTGTCTTTACCATGTATTGTGTTATTCTTCTACAAAATAGTTTAAACGTTACTGAATTCATAACTTCGTAGTCTCCAGCCCCAATATAATATTCCATTTCTCTTACTGGATGTTCGTCATGTTTGTTTCCTGCATTGTTGTTCTCCACTGATGGGTTTATAGCCTCATGCTCCTGGGATCAATTGTCGCGTAGAATAGATCCGTTTGGGCACGATTTATGTAGCCTAATGCAGCTGTTCACCTAGCATTAGTATAGATGCCCGAAAGTTAAGCAGTTGTGGGTTACATTCTGAGAAAGGACAGTCGGTGAACTATGGGAGACCTCACTAAACCTCACAGGTACTGGGCCCCGTCTCCCATCTACTGGCGAACCACCATTTTCATCTGGCAGATTAACTTCTTGGCATGATAAAATTCTCTCTCCAAACTATTGACATGTTGTGTTATGTCGTCACTCGAGACAAGTACCACACGCACCTTTAAACATGAATTTCCCACATACGCAGCATGAAGTGTTCCACAAGATGTCAAGTCTTTATCCATTAACAAGACTAATCGTTCCACACTTCTCTCAAATTCTTAGAATCCTTGGATCATTCCACTCAGCCTTCCTCAAACCTTTGTCTTTCACAAGCCTAGCACATCAGACATCCTTTAAATTTGCACCACGTCCATTCTCTCTCGTTCTCTCACACTCCTGACAGCCGCTTTTGTTGTCAATGGCAAGTGCAGGCGCCGATTTTGCTCTTTGTGGGGAGGAGTGTAGAGAATGGGTCACACCACAGCTGCCCTGAGACACTGAGCTGTGAACATATGCTTGTGGCTCAGGGACTCGAAGCTTACTTACGCCATTTTTGTTACAAAAATATGTAGTGATAAATTATATTTTTAGTGTATAATAAATTATTCTTTTGTTCGTCATCGCTGCCAGACAGCGGCTGAGGGTTCATTAGTTTATACAACAGCTTCAGTATATCTGAATAAAGTCCTCGTTAAATATTCAGAATTTCATCTCTCGTTCTGCTATTTTTAATGCTCAGGTTCCTAACTAACACGAGAGACAAGAGGCACCTGGGATGGGACAAGAGGCACCTAGGATAGGACAAGAGGCACCTGGGATGGGACAAGAGGCACCTGGGATGGGACAAGAGGCACCTGGGATGGGACAAGCGGCACCTGGGATGGGACAAGAGGCACCTGGGATAGGACAAGAGGCACCTGGGATGGGACAAGGGGCACCTAGGATAGGACAAGAGGCACCTGGGATGGGACAAGAGGCACCTAGGATAGGACAAGAGGCACCTGGGATGGGACAAGAGGCACCTAGGATGGGACAAGAGGCACCTGGGATGGGACAAGAGGCACCTAGGATAGGACAAGAGGCACCTGGGATGGGACAAGAGGCACCTGGGATGGGACAAGAGGCACCTGGGATGGGACAAGCGGCACCTGGGATGGGACAAGAGGCACCTGGGATGGGACAAGAGGCACCTGGGATGGGACAAGAGGCACCTAGGATAGGACAAGAGGCACCTGGGATGGGACAAGAGGCACCTGGGATGGGACAAGAGGCACCTGGGATGGGACAAGCGGCAACTGGACAAACAGATGCTACCACATTCAAGAACAATCATGCCCATTTAATGGAAGGAGGTAGAACTGGAGGTGGATATAAACAGCTGCTTCGTATGGACCCACAAGCGTTCTATAGTTAACTCAAATCTTCTGTTCACCAGTACACGTTATCCATATGGGACCTGAGACCCTTTGTGGGGGGGGGGGATCTTCTGGAGTATCCTCAGGGGTCAAGACTTATCTCAACAAGAGGTCTTAGAGTTACCAGCTTTCTTTTCCAGCGTGATGCCCGAGCCTCCCTGGAGGGGGAGGTCCAGCTCACCCTCGGCTCCGGTCACTCCAGCAGCCCGCACAAATGTACAATATATATTCTTACATATAAGAATATATATAGAGGGAATATATATTATGAGGGCGAGAGAATCTTCTATGCTCCATCTGGGCATAGAAGTGCCCAGATGGAGTGCTAAATGACTTCGAGGAATGTCACTTATTCTCTCCTCAAAGCCCAAGGGACCCCTCATTAATACAACCAGAGGTGGTATCCCTTATATGATGTATATATGTGTGTGTATATATGCGTTTATGTAAAATAAAAGTGCCTAGTGCGAGACGCAGACCGTGACGCACGACGACAACTCCCGTACAGTCAAGACATGTGTTAATTTCCTGTGTTGACAACTAGCGGAGAAATGGTTCATTCCCTCAGTTGTTTAGAGGTTCCCGAGGCGCGGAGCTCTGGTGGGGTAATGGGGCGAGAGCGGCCGTCGGGTGCTCCCCTGGCAACCCTCCCAAACATTGACTGTGACTGTTAACAATACTTTTGACGGCGTATAAAGCTCGTTTGTTTCAGACTACGAACAATGATGGCCGACGTTTCAGTGCTCTTAATAATACATTTTCTGAGAGAAGGGGAATTGGGGTAGGATGAGGGGGGAGGGATGACGATGGGGGGGGGCAAGAAGGGGGGAGATGGGGAATAGATCTCGGGTATGTATTTATTTTTTTATTTTCTTTATTTTTTTTTTGAGATATATACAAGAGTTGTTACATTCTTGTAGAGCCACTAGTACGCGTAGCGTTTCGGGCAAGTCCTTAATCCTATGGTCCCTGGAATACGATCCCCTGCCGCGAAGAATCGTTTTTTCATCCAAGTACACATTTTACTGTTGCGTTAAACAGAGGCTACAGTTAAGGAATTGCGCCCAGTAAATCCTCCCCGGCCAGGATACGAACCCATGACATAGCGCTCGCGGAACGCCAGGCGAGTGTCTTACCACTACACCACGGAGACTGCAAATATATATATAATGCAATTTATATATATATATATATATATAATATATATATATATATATATATATTTATTTATATGTATATTTATATATATTTATATTATATATATATATATATATATATATATATATATATATATATATATATATATATATATATATATATTCTATCGTCCCTGACTGCCGCTTGTGGGGCCAAGTTGCCATACCAAAATGTTTTTATTCTTAATATTTTCTGTTATTGATATTTTTATTATTAGATCTATTATCTACGTTGTCATCATCATCACGTTTATGTTATAAAATGACATTTATCAATAAAACACAAAAGGATAACACAAGTCAGCTGATTAGTGTAAACAAAGGACCATCAGTGAGAATCGATTAACGTAAACGCACAGCCACCAAGGAGGAGGAGAAGGAGGAGGAAGCTATGCAATATTCAGGGTTCCGAGAAGCAGGACTGGTCGTTACGAGTGGACGAGGTTACGTATGACGGAGGGAGGACAGGTTGGTGGTTGGCTAAGGGAGTGCGCATACGGTGAGTTGGGTTGTGGTGGTCTAATAGGTGGGCCAGCGGTGGGTAGTGGTCTGAAAAATGATTACTGCAGTTGTATATACTCAGTGTATATTACTCTGTGTTACCTGGTAGTTCAACAATCTCTCCGTTGTCTGGGAGTCTAACAGAACTCTTTCTCTTTGTAGTATTGACATGTTCTTTCCTACTCTGATTCCTGGATGAATATGTTCTACGAGTAGGGTCTAGCAAAATTATGTAACCCCTACGTCACCAATACTCTATAAATATACATAACCTAATCTCTTAAAGTGAACCAAAATTATGGAAGACTTTGTGTCTTGGATATGGTGCACGCCAGAGATGACGTCATTATGTGCATGCAGAAACAAGTTTTCTATCCTACTGGATTTTACCGACAGGGAACCGTAGCCTAAATCTTCCCGGACGCAGATTTTGATATCTGAATCCAGGACATGTCATGAAAAATACGGACGCATGGCAACCCTATTCGGCTCCCGCTTTTGAAGAGTGGAAGTGTGTGTGGGTAGTGGTCTCCGTCTCTCGCACATCAGATAAATTGCTTTCCATCTCTTGTCTAAAATTGCTCCAACATCTCCATTGTTTTTATTAGCCACTCTGGCATCTCTTTGGGCCGTCTGCTGAAAACGTATATATGTGTGTATGTGTGTGGAGGGGGGGAGGGGGAAGAGGTTCGTGACGAATGCTGCCATTGTTCGGGGCCTGTGTGGGCAAAATTGACGCTATTGTCATGTGCAAACATCCACCGTGTTGCTGAAATAGGCTTTTACGATTCGTTTTCTTTTCCGAATTCATGTAGAAAGCCTGACTGAACGCGTGTGATATTGGCAATATCCTCGAACAAAAAAACTAATGAGCAAAGAGAGGTACACAATAGGTGTGTGTTTCCTGCCTCCTCCTTGCTCATCAGTCTTTTGACATTTTGGGTTGTGATTTTAATTTTGTGTTGAGCATTTTCTGGCAGTCCGGTGATAATTGAGAGCCCGTGGCGTACCTCCGGGTGCGAGAACACAATGTTGGTGCGTGGAGGGGAACGCACTTTCGTGCCTTGACATGCTGGACCATGCATGTTGGGCATATGGGGCAGGCATTGTTCTTCCTGAATTATATTGTATATAATCTTGTTCTTGTTCTGTAGGAAGCCGTTTACTGGATGTGGGGAGTTTACTAGCTGTGCGAGTTTTGTGGAGAAGAGTTTGTTTTGTGTGTTTAAAAGTTTCTGGTAGGTGGTAGCTTCCCGTGGACGGTGAGCAGCTTGCTACGCCTGTGGGGAGGACTTTATAGTGTTGGGAGGAGTTTATGTGGATATTAGCCGTACGCTGAAAATAATCCTAGCACCAACGGATAATAATAGAGTAAGGTTTAGTAGGCACTGTGCAAACGTTGTGTGCATTAGCACAATTGAGGCTCAAGCCACCTCGGGACTAAGCTCAAGGTGTGAAGAAAAGTTTCCAGTAGTTTTATATGTAGAAACTCGGTGTTAATTCAATTTACATAATTTTACGCTCAGAGCCTAGTATGCTGGAGCCAGACACGTATAATCAAGAGACGCCTTTGTTGTTGGGGGGAAGAGGGAGGAGTGCCAGGGAGTCCTGCCTCTCCCAGCCCTGCGCCCCTGGGAGAGTCCCAGGCTTTCTGTTTCATGCTCTCTAATGTTACTGGAGAGAGATCAGGGACTGTACCTAATGTGTTTCGTTGTACCCAAGTGGTCGTTATACTCGATGTTTAGCTGTAGTATGTTTTTTAGTATTTTTACGTAATCTTGCATCCCGGGAGGTCAGAGGTTCCCTGATAATTGTAGGGTCAATCGCGCCTGGTCACTATCAGCTGCTTGTGTAGAGGTATATTGGGGTAGTGTCTTTATTACTGGTTTCCGTTCTTCTTGCGTTTGTCTATTTTCTTCTGTGTTGTTTTTGTGATCTCTGGTCATCCCAGGTCGTACCATTCCGTGCCCCTTACATGATATCCTGGTCATCCCAGGTCGTAACAAGGTCCTAAATATTTCTGGGTGAAAATACCAGGTTAATTTAAAGCGCCGACGCGTCAGTTCTGTCAACATATTTTGGCTCGGTGTTGGGCAAATGCATTACTTCTGAATTTTCCCCCGTCTCTGCGTCTCCGTGTTCTATTAACATTACATTTACATAAGTTTGTCTTCATGGCAATTCTGTCTGACATGTTCTGCTCCTGTATCTTTGAATGGCTTTACATGAATTTACCCGAGGGAAATAGTGGCTTCGACGAGGACAGGAAGCCGACGACTTGTCAAAAGGCAACTTCCTCTCCTTCCCATTTGTCCTGATGATTTTGTCGAGCTGGCTTTTGAAATACAGCAGTGTTATGACAGTTATGACTTTGACGGGTAGGCGGTTCCATGGGTTTATAACCCTGTAGATGACAAAAGCATCTTCTGTTTTGTGTCCTACATTGTGGCTTGAAACCTTGAAACCTTGAGCTTGAAACCGTTGTCCCTTGCTTAACAGCTGTGGCCTCACACTTTGCCTTGTCCTACCGTACTGTAAAGGTTTCATTTGAGGCATCTTCGATTTCTTGGGACTTGTCTGATATTGTTAACTTCCGTGTGTGTAAAATATAGATTGTATAAAAAAATAATCCTTCCACCCTTACTATTGCAGTCTATAAAAGCATGGTTGGAACAAGGCTGTCCGAGCAGGAGGTGCAAGCATGGTTGGAACAACCATGTTCGATGAAAGAAAGAATCGATTCAAGGAAAAAGAATCTTGTATAAGTTCTCAAATTCTTTTGTTACATTTTTTAAGATATTTACGTTCTCTGTTATTGTGGTCACGATACTGTACAGCTTCTTAATTAATATTTACATTTATATTTTCAAACTCGCTTTAGTATTATTACCCTAAAGTGTATTTGCCTGAAAAATGGTGCACCGAAAAAGTCGAACCTAACCGAGCAACCTACCTTAACTCCCTCCCTTGCTCCCTCAGGTAATCGTAGCTATAAGTCGTATAGAAATAGCCAACATCATAAGCCCATAATGTTGGCTATTTCTCAGTATTTAGATGGTTGGTCAATGAAGAAAAAAATCAAACTTAACAGTGACTGAGGTTCTGACCTTGTTGTTTCTCTCCTTCTGTACAGCTGAGCGTGAATGTATGGCGTACGAACCCTTCCGGTGCCCTGGGGGAACGATGTGCATCTCCATCCAGTACCTGTGTGATGGAGCCCCAGACTGTCCTGACGGCTACGACGAGAATCCCCGCCTCTGTACAGCAGGTGAGTCCGTCCTCAACACCTTCAGTCTCCTCTGCCACCCAACATCCTGAATGCAACAGCCTTCCAGTACGTACGTGAACACACACACACACACACACACACACACACACACACACACACACACACACACACACACACACACACACACACACACACACACACTAGAAAGAAGAAGGGAGAGGGGGGACATGATAGGAACGTATAAGATACTCAGAGGAATTGACAGAGTGGACATAGACGAAATGTTCACACGGAATAGTAACAGAACGAGAGGACATGGATGGAAGCTTGAAACTCAGATGAGTCACAGAGATGTAAGGAAGTTTTCTTTTAGCGTGAGAGTAGTGGGGAAATGGAATGCACTTCAGGAACAGGTTGTGGAAGCAAATACTATTCATAATTTTAAAACCAGGTATGATAGGGAAATGGGACAGGAGTCATTGCTGTAAACAACCGATGCTCGAAAGGCGGGATCCAAGAGTCAATGCTCGATCCTGCAAGCACATATAGGTGAGTATAGGTGAGTACACACACACACACACACGGTCGGGGGGAATGAATGCAACAGCCAACAGGGAATGAATGAATGATCATGTTATGTACTGTGGGAGCATAAACAATCAGAAAATAGTAATTACTACCCAGGAACAAAAATTGTGTTGCTGCTGCATAGTGATAATTTTATTATAGATCAAAAAATGAAGTAATTTACCTAATACTGTAGCGACATTACAACAATTGAAGATAAACAATCCAGTATTGCTGATTTATGAGCAGAATTAAGTGACTTTAATACTGTACTTACATTCTTAATTCTTGTGCATGTTGGTCTTGAGTCATTGTTTTCGTGATGCAGCACACAGTTCTTCAAGCAATACAGGTGTAGTTAAGTGTATGATTATCTAGCAGTTTTTGATCCAAAATGTAATTTCTTTAACAGAAACACTCGCAGCAACAACTGCATAGGTGAGGTGTGTCGGTTACATCTCCTGGGATGGAAATCTTGTTACCAGTGAACCATAATATTCTTCATAATATTAATACATTCTTAAAGATATACAATTTCACAAGTGCAGAAGTCCTCCTGATAGAGCACTGACTGTTGATTGTTTCCACGTTAACATTGTCTCAGCAAATCACCTCCCCGTTTTAACTATTTTTATTTCAACCAACCACATTCCATTAAATGCACTGATTGTTGATCGTGTTTCAGCTAAGCGTCCACCTGTAGAAGAAACTGCCTCCTTCCTGCAGTCGCTTCTGGCATCTCACGGACCCAACTACCTGGAGAAACTCTTTGGAACCAAGGCCCGTAATGCTCTTAAGCCCCTGGGAGGCGTTGAGAAAGTGGCTATTGCTCTATCAGGTCAGCACCTTGGTCTCCTCCGGCATGTCTTAAGGTCCAGAGGGGCCGAATACTTAATGTGTCCACTTAGCCACGAGACTTAGTGGCTTGATTGTTATTTACTGAACAGTTTAAGAGTTGAGATGCACTACGAGGGCAACTCGGTAGTGCTTTGGAGCTTGTTAACTATACTGTATAGTAAATACCAACTATGCCACCATAGTTCAGGGTAAGAGATTCAACTCTCATCGGTGGGCAGACTTCACAAGTGTATTGTAAATCCAGCTCATGTAAATTAATAGTCTTGAAAATTTTATTACTTGACCAATATCAATATTTTTTAGATTTACAATGCACCAAAGAAATAAGAAAATTTTACATTTTAATTTAATTTGGTTTGGAAAGTCTTTGAATCAGGTTTTTGGATTTGTTAATAAAATTTGTCTGGTGTGACTTGCATTAACCTAATGTGACTTATTAAGTTAGTATGCAAGTCACACTACCGTGATGCATTAGGTTAGTTAATATGGATCCTATAGCACAGTGGTCTATGTTCTCAACTCAGAACTGGGGATCATAGGTTCAATCTCCAGGGACAGAAATGGCTGTGTATGTTTTCTTTCGTCTGGTGGCTCTGTTCACCTAGCAGTAAATAAGTACCTCGGAGTGGAGCAACTGTTGTGGGCGGCATCCCAAGTTAGGTCAGTTCGACCCGGTGGCTTTATACAATCCTAAGTGCAGGCTTCCTGTCCCTGACAGCAGGAATTATTAGCCTAGTGTGATTGAAACGGTTGCCGTCATATAGCACTACTGATCTCTCCAAACTAACCTTGCTAATCTCTTGCAGAATCACAGACCATTGACGACTTCGGTGACACCCTGCACCTGCTGCGGTCCGACGTGGAGCACCTTCGCTCAGTCTTCATGGCAGTGGAGAACGGGGACATTGGCATGCTGAAATCCCTCGGCATTAAGGACTCTGAGTTGGGCGATGTCAAGTTCTTCTTAGAAAAGCTGGTGAACACTGGCTTCCTTGACTGAGAAGTTTAAGTCACATGTCCAGCAAAAGAAGGTGGTGGTGGTGATAGTAGTAGGCAAGATTAAGAGTAAAAAGCAAAATGCAAATTCAAGATGGAATTGTATATTAAAAAATAAAAGATAAGGTCCTTAGAAGAGTGAGAATGAAGGAAAAGTTAGATATGGCAGAACTGAAGTTAATGCATGGATAAAGGGTGTAAATTGAATAGAAAATTTAAGAGTACACAGTATTGGATATAATGTTACATGGAAGGAATGATGTTTACAAGAATGTTAAAACAGAAAGATCTAATAAATAGGGAGCATGTAGAGAATAAGAATATTTTTTCCAATAACTCCTAACTACAAAGAAATCTATTCTACTCAGAGTATTATATAAAGGGTGACCTAATGGTCTTTAGACTAGTAACTCATTGGCAGCCCCAACTCCAGAAGCTGGGGCCCCACGTAGTTCCAGAAGCTGGGGCCGCACGTAATGTAGTCCCAGAAGCTGGGGTCGCGCGTACTGTAGTTCCAGAAGCTGGGGTCGCACGTACTGTAGTTCCAGAAGCTGGGGCCGCACGTACTGTAGTTCCAGAAACTGGGGTCGCACGTACTGTAGTTCCAGAAGCTGGGGCCGCACGTACTGTAGTTCCAGAAGCTGGGGCCGCACGTACTGTAGTTCCAGAAACTGGGGTCGCACGTACTGTAGTTCCAGAAGCTGGGGCCGCACGTACTGTAGTTCCAGAAACTGGGGTCGCGCGTACTGTAGTTCCAGAAGCTGAGGCCGCACGTACTGTAGTTCCAGAGACTGGGGTCGCACGTACTGTAGTTCCAGAAACTGGGGTCGCACGTACTGTAGTTCCAGAAACTGGGGTCGCACGTACTGTAGTTCCAGAAGCTGAGGCCGCACGTAATGTAGTTCCAGAAACTGGGGTCGCACGTACTGTAGTTCCAGAAGATGGGGCCATATGTAGTTCCAGAAGCTGGGGTCGGGTATAGATCCCAGTGTATCAGAACCACTTTGCACTAAGTACATTGTAATGTTATTGTTTAAATTCTATATCAGGCAAAATCCACGAATAAACTTAATTATCCTTAAGTTAATGTATAGCACGTTTGCCTCTCTTAGCGCCTAATATATATATTTTTATGACTATGTAATAAGTTTTTGTTGTTAGCATCCATTAAAAATTTATCTGTAGGATCTTAAAGTATTTTCTGTGATATTGTTTTTTTGAGAGAACAGCAACTACTGTTTTGTAAACAGAGAAAGACACTCAGCTGTGATGGTTTCACAAAATCACACTAACAAATTTATTTACAATTTCGCTTTTGCTGGGCCAAGGTATTTTTACAATCGAGTGATTTTTTTTCATGTGTTGTTGTTAAAATTTCAAAGTTTAGGATTTTTCATTAGATGTTGGGCTTCAGATTCACTTTCAATTTTGGAGCCTATTAACTAGTCATTAGTAGCATCTTTGTATCAAATTAGTTAAATTGTTTAATATTTTGGATAAAAATTCCCAATATTGAGGATCTTTTAAAGAATTGTTCTTTTAAACCCAGTCACGAGTCTTTCATGAGCATCACTGGGCAGCTAGCCATGCCGCCCAGCAGCGTCCAGTAGAAACGGACTCCATCTGTGTCTTATGGTAATCACTGGCAAGTTTGGGTCTTCATCCTCATGTTGGTTAACTCGAGTCATTTGAGTTTATTCCTGTTTCACGTGTTTAAGGTTGACTTAGGGCATCTTGTTAAAGAGATTAACTGTCGTATTAGGTTTACTGCTTGGGCATGAAGCCAACAGGAGCATCCATAACAACCGTTGTCAGCACCAACACAGTTCTCAGTGTATGTGTCTATCGTCGGTAAATATTTCCAAATATTTGTTATGTCTTCAATAACAATTATATTTGTTAATGCTGTACTGTATTTAAGACCAACAGCGATCTTTTTTAATTTTAATTTTTAAGACAGTCACATCAACAGCTGTCAAATTTAAAGAAAGTTAAAACAGCATCAGCAGTGTTTAAAAGTAACATCTATAGCTATTTAGGTTTAAGACAAATGAACTTTTTTCCTATTTTGGCGTAAATTGTTATAGAGACTAGGGTGAATTGCTACAATAAAAAAAAATATTTTACTATATCAGTTTTAAATGGATGGGTTGTGAAGTGTAAGGCAACAATAAGTGGCCCAAGACTAACTCACCAAGGACACCACAGACCAAGGACACCACAGACCAAGGACACCACAGACCAAGGACACCACAGACCAAGGACACCACAGACCACGCTAAGTATTGATCATGACCAAACCACAACTCGGAAAATACTTTAAGTATGCTATTGTCTTGGAGCTGTATACACAGTACCTGTATAGCCATCTTGGCTCAGCATTTTCATTTGACAATTGATTACTTGTCTCACAATCATGAGCTAACTTATGTAACTCATACTACAGGCCTATGAATTATAACCGAGCAATTCCTAGCACATCAAAATTCTAACATTCATGTATACATAGCAAGTTACTTACCAAGATTACCCTCGAGTCAACCATAAAATACATTTTTTGTTCAAAATCAAACTTTACCTGATGATCATTTCTGTGAAGTGTTAATCTACCTAAGTCTCTCTCGTTTATATGTGATATGGTCTGTCTTCTCTGCATGCATGACACTGCTTCAGTATATGTACAGATGCACAAATATAATGTTCTCTGGGTGTGTTATGTTAGTGTAGAGGGCAATAATTACGATATCGTTTAGTTCTCCGAGCGTCCACACCCAACATATCCGTAAACTCTTGCCCAACCTCCCTCCACACCATCACCTCCTCTTGTCAGCTTTGTGAGCATCGTTGAAATATAACTAGTTGGTGTATATTCAAAGCTTCTGCTCATCTCGCTATGCCCCCATTTTTACAATCACCCTGTTTGAGGGCTATGAGTATGGATTCTTTGAAGGCTGCTGCAAATGCAGCTGACAAGGATAGGTTGCCTGGGGCTGCTAGGAACACAGCTGACAAGAATGGGTTGCCAGCATATTCACATTTTACTCTGTGGCTGCCTTGCTGTCACCTTGTTTTGGTGTCTGACTTTAGTGGAGTGTCGTAACCAGAGTGTAGAGATAACAAATGGCAGATGACTGTGTTTGAGTGTTATTAATGTTGTGAATAATTTTATCTTGGTCATAATAAAGCGGATGACATCAATAAACTCCCACTATAATGTGACGGCAACTCTTCTACCCTTCTATTGTAAGATATTATCTGAATTAATTTTGAGTGTGGACTTATTCTCCTTAAGGAACATGTTGCTTAATAAAACTATTTTAGAAAGTTTCATGATAATGGAACTGTTGGTAAATTTCTTGTGTATTTGCAATACTCTGAAAATACATTTAAAAATATAACATGCAAACAGTGCAATATTTGCTTTCCCTAACCAGCAGCAAGATACCATTGACTAAATCATTTATTCGTGTGTATACTTCATTCGACAAACTATGGCTAGAATATCATATAATTTGTTTTTAATATGGTTAAGTCAGCAGAGATTTAAGTAAGCCAGGCTAGTTTCTGGCTACACAGCAGAGCTTTGGGGCAGCGGTGCAATGTGCTGGGAGGTATGTGGGGGTGGGATATGTAGGACAGTACAGTATGTGCAGGGTGGGATATGAGGGGGTGGCATGTGCAGGGTGGGATATGTGGGGGGGGGGTGGCATGAGCAGGATGGGATATGTGGGGGTGGCATGTGCAGGGTCGGATATGTGGGATGGCATGTGCAGGGTCGGATATAAGGGGGTGGCATGTGCAGGGTCGGATATAAGGGGGTGGCATGTGCAGGGTCGGATATAAGGGGGTGGCATGTGCAGGGTGGGATATATGAGGTGGCATGTGCAGGGTGGGAAATGTGGGGCAGCATGTGCAGGGTGGGATATGTGGGGCAGTGTGAGTGTGGTACATGATGGATATACCATCCTACACATGGGATAGTCAATAACACCGAGTTTAAACAAACAAATGGAAAGCCACTTGCCAATGGTAAACCATGAATGAACAAGCTAGTGGCATTAAAATGGTAAAAATATAAAATTACATGAATAAAGTATACATGCAAGCAAAATCCACCAGCCAAAGGGTTCTTATATGGGCATATGTATGACACTTATATGGGATTGAGTATGGTACCTTTATGGGTATGTGTTTGGTACTTATGTACTTACGTACCTCTATGGTACTTACGTACCTTTTACCTTACACAGACAGTCATCCGTATTTTATAGATATAGAAGATAGACAATGATTAAATCAAGTAATTAAAACTTGACCAGCGGACGAAGACAAAGATGGGGTACATACAGCCCGCCGCCTGCCAAGAATCCGAGCCCTGGCGAAATCGTCATTTTTCACAAAACTCAAAATCAAAACCAGCCATAGAATCGTTTTGAAAATGGTACCATTGTGTTTACCACAGCAATTTACCTTTCTTTCTGTAAAGGCTTTCTTTGCTAATTTTAAATATTAACGCCTATACAGCCATATTTACTGAGATACAGCCACCTCAAATATCAAACCTATCATCGTGTTTTCTCAACAAATTACTAAGGAAAATGAGTTTTAAAAAATGTAATAATAATCAAAATGAGCTAAATAATAAATGGATAATCAAAATAACATTATATCAATATTCCTCATGTATTTAGAGACTACTATGCATGGTGCGTATATGGGCATATGTATGCTACTAATAAAGGCATTTGTATGGTACCTATATTGGCATATGAATGGTACTTATATGGGCATTTATGGTACTTATAAGGGCATATGTATGGTAGTTATAAGGGTATATGTATGATACTTATAAGAACATATGTATTGTTCTTATAAGGGCATAAGTATGGTACCTTTTTGGGCATATGTATGTTACTTATAAGAGCTTATGTATGGTACCTCAATGGGCATATGTATTGTTCTTATATGGGCATATGTATGACACTTATATGGGATTGAGTATGGTACCTTTATGGGTATGTGTTTGGTACTTATGTACTTACGTACCTCTATGGTACTTACGTACCTTTTACCTTACACAGACAGTCATCCGTATTTTATAGATATAGAAGATAGACAATGATTAAATCAAGTAATAAAAACTTGACTAGCGGACGAAGACAAAGATGGGGTACATACAGCCCGCCGCCTGCCAAGAATCCGAGCCCTGGCGAAATCGTCATTTTTCACAAAACTCAAAATCAAAACCAGCCATAGAATCGTTTTGAAAATGGTACCATTGTGTTTACCACAGCAATTTACCTTTCTTTCTGTAAAGGCTTTCTTTGCTAATTTTAAATATTAACGCCTATACAGCCATATTTACTGAGATACAGCCACCTCAAATATCAAACCTATCATCGTGTTTTCTCAACAAATTACTAAGGAAAATGAGTTTTAAAAAATGTAATAATAATCAAAATGAGCTAAATAATAAATGGATAATCAAAATAACATTATATCAATATTCCTCATGTATTTAGAGACTACTATGCATGGTGCGTATATGGGCATATGTATGCTACTAATAAAGGCATTTGTATGGTACCTATATTGGCATATGAATGGTACTTATATGGGCATTTATGGTACTTATAAGGGCATATGTATGGTAGTTATAAGGGTATATGTATGATACTTATAAGAACATATGTATTGTTCTTATAAGGGCATAAGTATGGTACCTTTTTGGGCATATGTATGTTACTTATAAGAGCTTTTGTATGGTACCTCAATGGGCATATGTATTGTTCTTATATGGGCATATGTATGACACTTATATGGGATTGAGTATGGTACCTTTATGGGTATGTGTTTGGTACTTATGTACTTACGTACCTCTATGGTACTTACGTACCTTTTACCTTACACAGACAGTCATCCGTATTTTATAGATATAGAAGATAGACAATGATTAAATCAAGTAATTAAAACTTGACCAGCGGACGAAGACAAAGATGGGGTACATACAGCCCGCCGCCTGCCAAGAATCCGAGCCCTGGCGAAATCGTCATTTTTCCCAAAACTCAAAATCAAAACCAGCCATAGAATCGTTTTGAAAATGGTACCATTGTGTTTACCACAGCAATTTACCTTTCTTTCTGTAAAGGCTTTCTTTGCTAATTTTAAATATTAACGCCTATACAGCCATATTTACTGAGATACAGCCACCTCAAATATCAAACCTATCATCGTGTTTTCTCAACAAATTACTAAGGAAAATGAGTTTTAAAAAATGTAATAATAATCAAAATGAGCTAAATAATAAATGGATAATCAAAATAACATTATATCAATATTCCTCATGTATTTAGAGACTACTATGCATGGTGCGTATATGGGCATATGTATGCTACTAATAAAGGCATTTGTATGGTACCTATATTGGCATATGAATGGTACTTATATGGGCATTTATGGTACTTATAAGGGCATATGTATGGTAGTTATAAGGGTATATGTATGATACTTATAAGAACATATGTATTGTTCTTATAAGGGCATAAGTATGGTACCTTTTTGGGCATATGTATGTTACTTATAAGAGCTTTTGTATGGTACCTCAATGGGCATATGTATTGTTCTTATATGGGCATATGTATGACACTTATATGGGATTGAGTATGGTACCTTTATGGGTATGTGTTTGGTACTTATGTACTTACGTACCTCTATGGTACTTACGTACCTTTTACCTTACACAGACAGTCATCCGTATTTTATAGATATAGAAGATAGACAATGATTAAATCAAGTAATTAAAACTTGACCAGCGGACGAAGACAAAGATGGGGTACATACAGCCCGCCGCCTGCCAAGAATCCGAGCCCTGGCGAAATCGTCATTTTTCCCAAAACTCAAAATCAAAACCAGCCATAGAATCGTTTTGAAAATGGTACCATTGTGTTTACCACAGCAATTTACCTTTTTTCTGTAAAGGCTTTCTTTGCTAATTTTAAATATTAACGCCTATACAGCCATATTTACTGAGATACAGCCACCTCAAATATCAAACCTATCATCGTGTTTTCTCAACAAATTACTAAGGAAAATGAGTTTTAAAAAATGTAATAATAATCAAAATGAGCTAAATAATAAATGGATAATCAAAATAACATTATATCAATATTCCTCATGTATTTAGAGACTACTATGCATGGTGCGTATATGGGCATATGTATGCTACTTATAAAGGCATTTGTATGGTACCTATATTGGCATATGAATGGTACTTATATGGGCATTTATGGTACTTATAAGGGCATATGTATGGTAGTTATAAGGGTATATGAATGATACTTATAAGAACATATGTATTGTTCTTATAAGGGCATAAGTATGGTACCTTTTTGGGCATATGTATGTTACTTATAAGAGCTTTTGTATGGTACCTCAATGGGCATATGTATTGTTCTTATATGGGCATATGTATGACACTTATATGGGATTGAGTATGGTACCTTTATGGGTATGTGTTTGGTACTTATGTACTTACGTACCTCTATGGTACTTACGTACCTTTTACCTTACACAGACAGTCATCCGTATTTTATAGATATAGAAGATAGACAATGATTAAATCAAGTAATAAAAACTTGACCAGCGGACGAAGACAAAGATGGGGTACATACAGCCCGCCGCCTGCCAAGAATCCGAGCCCTGGCGAAATCGTCATATTTCACAAAACTCAAAATCAAAACCAGCCATAGAATCGTTTTGAAAATGGTACCATTGTGTTTACCACAGCAATTTACCTTTCTTTCTGTAAAGGCTTTCTTTGCTAATTTTAAATATTAACGCCTATACAGCCATATTTACTGAGATACAGCCACCTCAAATATCAAACCTATCATCGTGTTTTCTCAACAAATTACTAAGGAAAATGAGTTTTAAAAAATGTAATAATAATCAAAATGAGCTAAATAATAAATGGATAATCAAAATAACATTATATCAATATTCCTCATGTATTTAGAGACTACTATGCATGGTGCGTATATGGGCATATGTATGCTACTAATAAAGGCATTTGTATGGTACCTATATTGGCATATGAATGGTACTTATATGGGCATTTATGGTACTTATAAGGGCATATGTATGGTAGTTATAAGGGTATATGTATGATACTTATAAGAACATATGTATTGTTCTTATAAGGGCATAAGTATGGTACCTTTTTGGGCATATGTATGTTACTTATAAGAGCTTTTGTATGGTACCTCAATGGGCATATGTATTGTTCTTATATGGGCATATGTATGACACTTATATGGGATTGAGTATGGTACCTTTATGGGTATGTGTTTGGTACTTATGTACTTACGTACCTCTATGGTACTTACGTACCTTTTACCTTACACAGACAGTCATCCGTATTTTATAGATATAGAAGATAGACAATGATTAAATCAAGTAATTAAAACTTGACCAGCGGACGAAGACACAGATGGGGTACATACAGCCCGCCGCCTGCCAAGAATCCGAGCCCTGGCGAAATCGTCATTTTTCCCAAAACTCAAAATCAAAACCAGCCATAGAATCGTTTTGAAAATGGTACCATTGTGTTTACCACAGCAATTTACCTTTATTTCTGTAAAGGCTTTCTTTGCTAATTTTAAATATTAACGCCTATACAGCCATATTTACTGAGATACAGCCACCTCAAATATCAAACCTATCATCGTGTTTTCTCAACAAATTACTAAGGAAAATGAGTTTTAAAAAATGTAATAATAATCAAAATGAGCTAAATAATAAATGGATAATCAAAATAACATTATATCAATATTCCTCATGTATTTAGAGACTACTATGCATGGTGCGTATATGGGCATATGTATGCTACTAATAAAGGCATTTGTATGGTACCTATATTGGCATATGAATGGTACTTATATGGGCATTTATGGTACTTATAAGGGCATATGTATGGTAGTTATAAGGGTATATGTATGATACTTATAAGAACATATGTATTGTTCTTATAAGGGCATAAGTATGGTACCTTTTTGGGCATATGTATGTTACTTATAAGAGCTTTTGTATGGTACCTCAATGGGCATATGTATTGTTCTTATATGGGCATATGTATGACACTTATATGGGATTGAGTATGGTACCTTTATGGGTATGTGTTTGGTACTTATGTACTTACGTACCTCTATGGTACTTACGTACCTTTTACCTTACACAGACAGTCATCCGTATTTTATAGATATAGAAGATAGACAATGATTAAATCAAGTAATTAAAACTTGACCAGCGGACGAAGACAAAGATGGGGTACATACAGCCCGCCGCCTGCCAAGAATCCGAGCCCTGGCGAAATCGTCATTTTTCACAAAACTCAAAATCAAAACCAGCCATAGAATCGTTTTGAAAATGGTACCATTGTGTTTACCACAGCAATTTACCTTTCTTTCTGTAAAGGCTTTCTTTGCTAATTTTAAATATTAACGCCTATACAGCCATATTTACTGAGATACAGCCACCTCAAATATCAAACCTATCATCGTGTTTTCTCAACAAATTACTAAGGAAAATGAGTTTTAAAAAATGTAATAATAATCAAAATGAGCTAAATAATAAATGGATAATCAAAATAACATTATATCAATATTCCTCATGTATTTAGAGACTACTATGCATGGTGCGTATATGGGCATATGTATGCTACTTATAAAGGCATTTGTATGGTACCTATATTGGCATATGAATGGTACTTATATGGGCATTTATGGTACTTATAAGGGCATATGTATGGTAGTTATAAGGGTATATGAATGATACTTATAAGAACATATGTATTGTTCTTATAAGGGCATAAGTATGGTACCTTTTTGGGCATATGTATGTTACTTATAAGAGCTTTTGTATGGTACCTCAATGGGCATATGTATTGTTCTTATATGGGCATATGTATGACACTTATATGGGATTGAGTATGGTACCTTTATGGGTATGTGTTTGGTACTTATGTACTTACGTACCTCTATGGTACTTACGTACCTTTTACCTTACACAGACAGTCATCCGTATTTTATAGATATAGAAGATAGACAATGATTAAATCAAGTAATAAAAACTTGACCAGCGGACGAAGACAAAGATGGGGTACATACAGCCCGCCGCCTGCCAAGAATCCGAGCCCTGGCGAAATCGTCATTTTTCACAAAACTCAAAATCAAAACCAGCCATAGAATCGTTTTGAAAATGGTACCATTGTGTTTACCACAGCAATTTACCTTTCTTTCTGTAAAGGCTTTCTTTGCTAATTTTAAATATTAACGCCTATACAGCCATATTTACTGAGATACAGCCACCTCAAATATCAAACCTATCATCGTGTTTTCTCAACAAATTACTAAGGAAAATGAGTTTTAAAAATGTAATAATAATCAAAATGAGCTAAATAATAAATGGATAATCAAAATAACATTATATCAATATTCCTCATGTATTTAGAGACTACTATGCATGGTGCGTATATGGGCATATGTATGCTACTAATAAAGGCATTTGTATGGTACCTATATTGGCATATGAATGGTACTTATATGGGCATTTATGGTACTTATAAGGGCATATGTATGGTAGTTATAAGGGTATATGTATGATACTTATAAGAACATATGTATTGTTCTTATAAGGGCATAAGTATGGTACCTTTTTGGGCATATGTATGTTACTTATAAGAGCTTTTGTATGGTACCTCAATGGGCATATGTATTGTTCTTATATGGGCATATGTATGACACTTATATGGGATTGAGTATGGTACCTTTATGGGTATGTGTTTGGTACTTATGTACTTACGTACCTCTATGGTACTTACGTACCTTTTACCTTACACAGACAGTCATCCGTATTTTATAGATATAGAAGATAGACAATGATTAAATCAAGTAATTAAAACTTGACCAGCGGACGAAGACAAAGATGGGGTACATACAGCCCGCCGCCTGCCAAGAATCCGAGCCCTGGCGAAATCGTCATTTTTCACAAAACTCAAAATCAAAACCAGCCATAGAATCGTTTTGAAAATGGTACCATTGTGTTTACCACAGCAATTTACCTTTTTTCTGTAAAGGCTTTCTTTGCTAATTTTAAATATTAACGCCTATACAGCCATATTTACTGAGATACAGCCACCTCAAATATCAAACCTATCATCGTGTTTTCTCAACAAATTACTAAGGAAAATGAGTTTTAAAAAATGTAATAATAATCAAAATGAGCTAAATAATAAATGGATAATCAAAATAACATTATATCAATATTCCTCATGTATTTAGAGACTACTATGCATGGTGCGTATATGGGCATATGTATGCTACTAATAAAGGCATTTGTATGGTACCTATATTGGCATATGAATGGTACTTATATGGGCATTTATGGTACTTATAAGGGCATATGTATGGTAGTTATAAGGGTATATGTATGATACTTATAAGAACATATGTATTGTTCTTATAAGGGCATAAGTATGGTACCTTTTTGGGCATATGTATGTTACTTATAAGAGCTTTTGTATGGTACCTCAATGGGCATATGTATTGTTCTTATATGGGCATATGTATGACACTTATATGGGATTGAGTATGGTACCTTTATGGGTATGTGTTTGGTACTTATGTACTTACGTACCTCTATGGTACTTACGTACCTTTTACCTTACACAGACAGTCATCCGTATTTTATAGATATAGAAGATAGACAATGATTAAATCAAGTAATTAAAACTTGACCAGCGGACGAAGACAAAGATGGGGTACATACAGCCCGCCGCCTGCCAAGAATCCGAGCCCTGGCGAAATCGTCATTTTTCACAAAACTCAAAATCAAAACCAGCCATAGAATCGTTTTGAAAATGGTACCATTGTGTTTACCACAGCAATTTACCTTTATTTCTGTAAAGGCTTTCTTTGCTAATTTTAAATATTAACGCCTATACAGCCATATTTACTGAGATACAGCCACCTCAAATATCAAACCTATCATCGTGTTTTCTCAACAAATTACTAAGGAAAATGAGTTTTAAAAAATGTAATAATAATCAAAATGAGCTAAATAATAAATGGATAATCAAAATAACATTATATCAATATTCCTCATGTATTTAGAGACTACTATGCATGGTGCGTATATGGGCATATGTATGCTACTAATAAAGGCATTTGTATGGTACCTATATTGGCATATGAATGGTACTTATATGGCATTTATGGTACTTATAAGGGCATATGTATGGTAGTTATAAGGGTATATGTATGATACTTATAAGAACATATGTATTGTTCTTATAAGGGCATAAGTATGGTACCTTTTTGGGCATATGTATGTTACTTATAAGAGCTTTTGTATGGTACCTCAATGGGCATATGTATTGTTCTTATATGGGCATATGTATGACACTTATATGGGATTGAGTATGGTACCTTTATGGGTATGTGTTTGGTACTTATGTACTTACGTACCTCTATGGTACTTACGTACCTTTTACCTTACACAGACAGTCATCCGTATTTTATAGATATAGAAGATAGACAATGATTAAATCAAGTAATTAAAACTTGACCAGCGGACGAAGACAAAGATGGGGTACATACAGCCCGCCGCCTGCCAAGAATCCGAGCCCTGGCGAAATCGTCATTTTTCACAAAACTCAAAATCAAAACCAGCCATAGAATCGTTTTGAAAATGGTACCATTGTGTTTACCACAGCAATTTACCTTTCTTTCTGTAAAGGCTTTCTTTGCTAATTTTAAATATTAACGCCTATACAGCCATATTTACTGAGATACAGCCACCTCAAATATCAAACCTATCATCGTGTTTTCTCAACAAATTACTAAGGAAAATGAGTTTTAAAAAATGTAATAATAATCAAAATGAGCTAAATAATAAATGGATAATCAAAATAACATTATATCAATATTCCTCATGTATTTAGAGACTACTATGCATGGTGCGTATATGGGCATATGTATGCTACTTATAAAGGCATTTGTATGGTACCTATATTGGCATATGAATGGTACTTATATGGGCATTTATGGTACTTATAAGGGCATATGTATGGTAGTTATAAGGGTATATGAATGATACTTATAAGAACATATGTATTGTTCTTATAAGGGCATAAGTATGGTACCTTTTTGGGCATATGTATGTTACTTATAAGAGCTTTTGTATGGTACCTCAATGGGCATATGTATTGTTCTTATATGGGCATATGTATGACACTTATATGGGATTGAGTATGGTACCTTTATGGGTATGTGTTTGGTACTTATGTACTTACGTACCTCTATGGTACTTACGTACCTTTTACCTTACACAGACAGTCATCCGTATTTTATAGATATAGAAGATAGACAATGATTAAATCAAGTAATAAAAACTTGACCAGCGGACGAAGACAAAGATGGGGTACATACAGCCCGCCGCCTGCCAAGAATCCGAGCCCTGGCGAAATCGTCATTTTTCACAAAACTCAAAATCAAAACCAGCCATAGAATCGTTTTGAAAATGGTACCATTGTGTTTACCACAGCAATTTACCTTTCTTTCTGTAAAGGCTTTCTTTGCTAATTTTAAATATTAACGCCTATACAGCCATATTTACTGAGATACAGCCACCTCAAATATCAAACCTATCATCGTGTTTTCTCAACAAATTACTAAGGAAAATGAGTTTTAAAAAATGTAATAATAATCAAAATGAGCTAAATAATAAATGGATAATCAAAATAACATTATATCAATATTCCTCATGTATTTAGAGACTACTATGCATGGTGCGTATATGGGCATATGTATGCTACTAATAAAGGCATTTGTATGGTACCTATATTGGCATATGAATGGTACTTATATGGGCATTTATGGTACTTATAAGGGCATATGTATGGTAGTTATAAGGGTATATGTATGATACTTATAAGAACATATGTATTGTTCTTATAAGGGCATAAGTATGGTACCTTTTTGGGCATATGTATGTTACTTATAAGAGCTTTTGTATGGTACCTCAATGGGCATATGTATTGTTCTTATATGGGCATATGTATGACACTTATATGGGATTGAGTATGGTACCTTTATGGGTATGTGTTTGGTACTTATGTACTTACGTACCTCTATGGTACTTACGTACCTTTTACCTTACACAGACAGTCATCCGTATTTTATAGATATAGAAGATAGACAATGATTAAATCAAGTAATTAAAACTTGACCAGCGGACGAAGACAAAGATGGGGTACATACAGCCCGCCGCCTGCCAAGAATCCGAGCCCTGGCGAAATCGTCATTTTTCACAAAACTCAAAATCAAAACCAGCCATAGAATCGTTTTGAAAATGGTACCATTGTGTTTTACCACAGCAATTTACCTTTTTCTGTAAAGGCTTTCTTTGCTAATTTTAAATATTAACGCCTATACAGCCATATTTACTGAGATACAGCCACCTCAAATATCAAACCTATCATCGTGTTTTCTCAACAAATTACTAAGGAAAATGAGTTTTTAAAAAATGTAATAATAATCAAAATGAGCTAAATAATAAATGGATAATCAAAATAACATTATATCAATATTCCTCATGTATTTAGAGACTACTATGCATGGTGCGTATATGGGCATATGTATGCTACTAATAAAGGCATTTGTATGGTACCTATATTGGCATATGAATGGTACTTATATGGGCATTTATGGTACTTATAAGGGCATATGTATGGTAGTTATAAGGGTATATGTATGATACTTATAAGAACATATGTATTGTTCTTATAAGGGCATAAGTATGGTACCTTTTTGGGCATATGTATGTTACTTATAAGAGCTTTTGTATGGTACCTCAATGGGCATATGTATTGTTCTTATATGGGCATATGTATGACACTTATATGGGATTGAGTATGGTACCTTTATGGGTATGTGTTTGGTACTTATGTACTTACGTACCTCTATGGTACTTACGTACCTTTTACCTTACACAGACAGTCATCCGTATTTTATAGATATAGAAGATAGACAATGATTAAATCAAGTAATTAAAACTTGACCAGCGGACGAAGACAAAGATGGGTACATACAGCCCGCCGCCTGCCAAGAATCCGAGCCCTGGCGAAATCGTCATTTTTTCACAAAACTCAAAATCAAAACCAGCCATAGAATCGTTTTGAAAATGGTACCATTGTGTTTACCACAGCAATTTACCTTTCTTTCTGTAAAGGCTTTCTTTGCTAATTTTAAATATTAACGCCTATACAGCCATATTTACTGAGATACAGCCACCTCAAATATCAAACCTATCATCGTGTTTTCTCAACAAATTACTAAGGAAAATGAGTTTTTAAAAAATGTAATAATAATCAAAATGAGCTAAATAATAAATGGATAATCAAAATAACATTATATCAATATTCCTCATGTATTTAGAGACTACTATGCATGGTGCGTATATGGGCATATGTATGCTACTTATAAAGGCATTTGTATGGTACCTATATTGGCATATGAATGGTACTTATATGGGCATTTATGGTACTTATAAGGGCATATGTATGGTAGTTATAAGGGTATATGAATGATACTTATAAGAACATATGTATTGTTCTTATAAGGGCATAAGTATGGTACCTTTTTGGGCATATGTATGTTACTTATAAGAGCTTTTGTATGGTACCTCAATGGGCATATGTATTGTTCTTATATGGGCATATGTATGACACTTATATGGATTGAGTATGGTACCTTTATGGGTATGTGTTTGGTACTTATGTACTTACGTACCTCTATGGTACTTACGTACCTTTTACCTTACACAGACAGTCATCCGTATTTTATAGATATAGAAGATAGACAATGATTAAATCAAGTAATTAAAACTTGACCAGCGGACGAAGACAAAGATGGGGTACATACAGCCCGCCGCCTGCCAAGAATCCGAGCCCTGGCGAAATCGTCATTTTTCACAAAACTCAAAATCAAAACCAGCCATAGAATCGTTTTGAAAATGGTACCATTGTGTTTACCACAGCAATTTACATTCTTTCTGTAAAGGCTTCTTTGCTAATTTTAAATATTAACGCCTATACAGCCATATTTACTGAGATACAGCCACCTCAAATATCAAACCTATCATCGTGTTTTCTCAACAAATTACTAAGGAAAATGAGTTTTAAAAAATGTAATAATAATCAAAATGAGCTAAATAATAAATGGATAATCAAAATAACATTATATCAATATTCCTCATGTATTTAGAGACTACTATGCATGGTGCGTATATGGGCATATGTATGCTACTTATAAAGGCATTTGTATGGTACCTATATTGGCATATGAATGGTACTTATATGGGCATTTATGGTACTTATAAGGGCATATGTATGGTAGTTATAAGGGTATATGAATGATACTTATAAGAACATATGTATTGTTCTTATAAGGGCATAAGTATGGTACCTTTTTGGGCATATGTATGTTACTTATAAGAGCTTTTGTATGGTACCTCAATGGGCATATGTATTGTTCTTATATGGGCATATGTATGACACTTATATGGGATTGAGTATGGTACCTTTATGGGTATGTGTTTGGTACTTATGTACTTACGTACCTCTATGGTACTTACGTACCTTTTACCTTACACAGACAGTCATCCGTATTTATAGATATAGAAGATAGACAATGATTAAATCAAGTAATAAAAAACTTGACCAGCGGACGAAGACAAAGATGGGGTACATACAGCCCGCCGCCTGCCAAGAATCCGAGCCCTGGCGAAATCGTCATATTTCACAAAACTCAAAATCAAAACCAGCCATAGAATCGTTTGAAAATGGTACCATTGTGTTTACCACAGCAATTTACCTTTCTTTCTGTAAAGGCTTTTCTTTGCTAATTTTAAATATTAACGCCTATACAGCATATTTACTGAGATACAGCCACCTCAAATATCAAACCTATCATCGTGTTTTCTCAACAATTACTAAGGAAAATGAGTTTTAAAAAATGTAATAATAATCAAAATGAGCTAAATAATAAATGGATAATCAAAATAACATTATATCAATATTCCTCATGTATTTAGAGACTACTATGCATGGTGCGTATATGGGCATATGTATGCTACTTATAAAGGCATTTGTATGGTACCTATATTGGCATATGAATGGTACTTATATGGGGCATTTATGGTACTTATAAGGGCATATGTATGGTAGTTATAAGGGTATATGAATGATACTTATAAGAACATATGTATTGTTCTTATAAGGGCATAAGTATGGTACCTTTTGGGCATATGTATGTTACTTATAAGAGCTTTTGTATGGTACCTCAATGGGCATATGTATTGTTCTTATATGGGCATATGTATGACACTTATATGGGATTGAGTATGGTACCTTTATGGGTATGTGTTTGGTACTTATGTACTTACGTACCTCTATGGTACTTACGTACCTTTTACCTTACACAGACAGTCATCCGTATTTTATAGATATAGAAGATAGACAATGATTAAATCAAGTAATAAAAACTTGACCAGCGGACGAAGACAAAGATGGGGTACATACAGCCCGCCGCCTGCCAAGAATCCGAGCCCTGGCGAAATCGTCATTTTCACAAAACTCAAATCAAAACCAGCCATAGAATCGTTTTGAAAATGGTACCATTGTGTTTACCACAGCAATTTACCTTTCTTTCTGTAAAGGCTTTCTTGCTAATTTTAAATATTAACGCCTATACAGCCATATTTACTGAGATACAGCCACCTCAAATATCAAACCTATCATCGTGTTTTTCTCAACAAATTACTAAGGAAAATGAGTTTTAAAAAATGTAATAATAATCAAAATGAGCTAAATAATAAATGGATAATCAAAAAACATTA